>NW_022631053.1:7634947-8092447 GCF_010015895.1 Lontra canadensis
TAAATATATATAATTATATATATAAATTATATATATAATTTATTTATTGGACAGAGAGAGAGATCACAAGTAGGCAGAGAGGCAGGCAGAGAGAGGGGGAAGCAGGCTCCCTGCTGAGCAGAGAGCCTGACATGGGGCTCGATCCAAGGACCCTGATCATGACCTGAGCTGAAGGCAGAGGCTTTAACACACTGAGCCACCCAGGCGCCCCCAATATATTTATTTTCTCTATTATTTTATACCTTCACAAACCTGTTCAGTTTTCCTAAATCAAACTTCTAAAACTTCCTCCATTGCAGGTAGGCATATAATAGAAATACAAAATATTGAAAGGAAAACCATTTCTAATGGCAAAAACAGTCCTTGTTGTTTCTCTTTATCTAAAATGTTTGTCTTCTCCACTAATACGACCATGCTCATAGCCTCTCACTCCAGCTCCCTCTCTTCCAGTAAGTCAATATTCTCCTCTTCCCATGAGTCTCTTAACAATCCCTCCAGAGCCCTCCTGTGTCTTGATTGCAAACACACTGGCAATGGGAGGACACACTGCCTTGTGCAAGCCACACCCTGCATAGGTCAGGGATGCCCAGAACATAAAACTCAGTAAGTATGCAAAAGGGCCCCACATCTCTCTTGGAGGGAAAGCTGGATCCCTCTCTCACACCCCCACAAAAATTCCAGATAGATCAAGATTTAAACGAAAAGGGAAACCCTGAAAGAATGAGGAGGGTATAGGATGGAGAATATTTTAATAACCTCAAGATGAAGAAGGCCTTTTTAAATTTTGCCATAAAACCAAGAAGCCACAAAAACAATAATTGAGGGATTCAACTACATAAAAAATGTTTAAATTTCTGTATATCTCAGAATACCATGAGCAAGGAGGGAGGAGCAAGGGAGCAGAGAAGTAGGAGACCTAAATATCATCAGGGACCGGAAGTTCAGCTACACAGTTATCAAACTATTCTGAACAGCTACAAACTCAACAGGAGAGAGAAGAGAAAAAGAAGAACAATTCTAGGAACAGAAAATCAACCACTTTCCGGAAGGTAGGACTGCGGAGAAGTGAATCTGAGGCAACATTTGGGAAGAGAGACCATGGGGGGAGGGGCCAGCTCCCAGCAAGTGGTAGAACAGCAGAGCAAAAAGTCGGAACCTTTAGAAGTCTGCTTCACTGAGGGATGTCACTCCAGAGACTAAGCGGGGGTTGGGGAGATGGAGCCCTCATGGGGACAATGTGGTCTCAGGAACTGTGGGGTCACAAAGAGACCAGGGGTATCTGAATGTGGCAGAGCTCCCAGGTATGGGAGTGGGAAAGCTGGCTGCAGAGACAGAGCTGAGGAGTGGGCTCTCAGCTCAGGATTATCTTAAACCATGATCCTAGGCACAGTCGGGCCACTGCTTTTTGGGCAGGGACCCCACAAGGGGCAGATTCAGGGAGACTTACCTTCCTCATTCCAGAGGAGTGGCACAGGAGCACACCTCAGGAATTGGCTAGGTTTGGAGACTCCAAATGGGACCATGTGCTTGTGATAGAAACGTTCAGTCACAGGCCGGGTGAGCATGGAGTGCGGCTGGAGACCAGAAAGATGGGAGGCATTGACTGCTTTTCTCCGAGGGTGCATTGAGGAGTGAGGCCCCGAGCTCTGGGCTCCTCCAGGCTGGAGACTGGGAGGCCACCATTTTCATTCCCGTCCTCCGGAACTCTACGGAAAGCATTCAGGGAACAAAAGACTTTGAGAGCGAACCCGAGCAGATTACTTAGCCCGGCCCCTGGCAAGGGCAGTGCAATTCCGCCTCAGGCAAAGACATTTGAGAATCACTGCAACAGGTCGCTCCCCCAGAAGATCATCAAGAACATCCAGCCAAGACCAAGTTCACTGATCAATGAGAACAGTGGAACTCCAGAGCTTAGAGGAAAGCAACACATAGAATTCATGTTTTTTTTCCCATGATCCTTTGGTCTTTCAAAGTTAAAATTTTTTTAATTTTTTATTATTCTATTTTTTAAAAAATTTCCTCTTTCCTATTTTAACATTTTTTAACTATTTTATCCTATCAATACCTTTTTTGGAATCTTCTTTAATTTTCATTGTTATAGTCATATTTTATCCCTTCAGTGTATTAAACCTTATTTTTTGTATATATATAGCTTTTTTTCTTTAAAATTTTGGGATACAATTTCCTCTAATAGATCAAAATATACCCTAAATATATAGCACATGACTTTGTTTCAGTCTCCAGCCTGATCACACTCTTTCCTCTTTTTTTTTCTTTTTTCAACCAATGTCTTATCTTATTAATTTCTTTCATCTCTACAGTAAATATTCCATCCCTTCATCATGTTTGCCCTTATGTGTGTGTGTGTGTGTGTGTGTGTGTATGTTTCTTGTTCCTTAAAATTTTGGAAGGTAGTTTCTACTAACAGACCAAAATATACCCAAAATCAAATATGTGGCTCTGTTCTATTAACCAGTCATATATGTGTGTGTGTGTGTGTGTGTGTGTGTGTGTGTGTGCGTGCGTGTGTGTGTGTATATATATATATATAATTCTTTTTTCCCCCTTTCTTCTCCCCACCCTGGTTTTGGGTCTCTTCTGATTTGGTTAGTCTATATTTTTCTGGGGGCATTGTTATCCTTTTAGTATTTTGTTCTCTCATTCACTTATTTTTATCTGCATAAAATTATAAGGCAGAAAAGCACACCAAAAAAAAAAAAGAACAAGAGTCAGTACCAATGGCTAGGGACCTAATCAATAATGGACATTAGTAATCTGTCAGAACTAGAGTTCAGAATGACGGTTAACAAGGTGCTAGCTGGGCTTGAAAAAAGCATGGATGACATTAGAGAATCCCTTTCTGGAGAAATAAGAGAATTAAAATCTAACCAAGTTGAAATTTTAGAAAACTACTAATGAGGTATAATAAAAAATGGAGGCTCTTACTGCTAGGATAAATGAGACAGAAGAGAGAATTAGTGATATGGAAGACCAAATGATAGAGAATAAAGAAACTGAGAGCAATAGAGAGACAAACAACGACTGGACCACGAGGGGAGAACTTGAGATATAAGTGCAACCATAAGACAAAACAATATGAGAATAATTGGGATCCCAGAAGAAGAAAGAGAGAGGGGGACAGAAGGTATATTGGACCAAATTATAGGAGAGAATTTCCCTAATTTGGCTAAGGGAACAAGCATCAAAATCCAGGAGGCACATAGAACCCCCCTCAAAATCAATAAAAATAGGCCCATATCTCGTCATCTAATAGTAAAACTTACAAGTCTAACTGATAAAGAGAAAATCCTGAAAGCAGCTCAGGACAAGAGGTCTGTAACATTCAACAGAAGAAACATTAGATTGGCAGCAGACCTATCCACAGTCTCTGGCAGGCCAGAAAGGACTGTCATGATATATTCAGAGCACTAAACGAGAAAAATATGCAACCAAGAATACTATATCCAGCTAGGCTGTCATTGAAAATAGAAGGAGAGATAAAAAGCTTCCAGGACAAACAAAAATTAAAAGAATTTGCAAACACCAAACCAGCCCTATAGGAAATATTGAAAGAGGTTCTCTACACAAAGAGAGAGCCCAAAAGTAACAGACCAGAAAGGAACAGAGACAATATGCAGTAATAGTCACCTTATAGGCAATACAATGGCACTAAATTCATATCTTTTAACAGTTATCCTGAATGTAAATGGGCTAAATACCCCAATTAAAAGACACACGGTATCAGAATGGATAAAAAAACAAGACACATCGATATGCCATCTGCAAGAAACTCATTTTCGACCCAAAGACAACTCCAGATTTAAAGTGAGGGGGTGGAAAACAATTTACCATGCTAATGACCATCAAAAGAAAGCTGGGGTGGGGATCCTTATACCATATAAATTAGATTTTAAGCCAAAGACTACAATAAGAGATGAGGAAGGATGCTGTATCATACTTAAAGGGTCTGTCCAACAAAAAAATCTAAAAATTTTAAATATCTATGCCTCTAACATAGGAGCAACATATTATATAAACCAATTAATAACAAAATCAAAGAAACACATCGACAATAATACAATAATTGTAGGGGACTTTAACACTCCCACACTGAAAATGGACAGATCATCTAAGCAAAAGATCAACAAGGAAATAAAGGCTTTAAATGACACACTGGACCGGAAGGACATCACAGATATATATAGAGCATTCCATCCAAAACAACAGAATACACATTCTTCTCTAGTGCACATGGAACAGCCTCCAGAATAGATCATATCCTGGGTCACAAATCAGGTCTCAACTGGTACCAAAAGATTGGGATGATTCCCTGCATATTTTCAGACCACAATGCTTTGAAACTAGAACTCAATCACAAGAGGAAAGTTGGAAAGAACTCAAATACATGGAGACTAAAGAGCATCCTAGAAAAGAATGAATGGGTCAACCAGGAAATTAAAGAAGGATTAAAAAAAATCATGAATGGGGCGCCTGGGTGGCTCAGTGGGTTAAAGCCTCTGCCTTCGGCTCAGGTCATGATCTCAGCGTCCTGGGATCGAGCCCTGCATTAGGCTCTCTGCTCAGCAGGGAGCCTGCTTCCTCCTCTCTCTCTGCCTGCCTCTCTGCCTACTTGTGATCTCTGTCTGTCAAATAAATAAATAAAATCCTTAAAAAAAAATTCATGGAAACAAATGAAAATGAAAATACAACTGTTCAAAATCTTTGGGATACAGCAAAGTTGGTCCTGAGTGGAAAGTATATCGCAATACAATCCTTTCTCAAGAAACAAGAAAGGTCTCAAGTACACAACCTAACCCTACACATAAAGGAGCTGGAGAAAGAACACAAAGAAAGCCTAAACCCAGCAGGAGAAGAGAAATAATAAAGATCAGAACAGAAATCAATGAAATAGAAACCAAAAGAACAGTAGAACAAATCAATGAAACTAGGAGCTGGTTCTTTAAAAGAATTAATGAGGTTGATACACGCCTGGACAGACTTATCAAAAAGAAAAGAGAAAGGACCCAAATTAATAAAATCATGAATGAAAGAGGAGAGACCACAACCAACACCAAGGACACACAATTATAAGGACATACTATGAGCAAATATACACCAGCGAATTTGACAATCTGGAAGAAATGGATGCATTCCTAGAGACATATAAACTACCAAAACTGAATCAGGAAGAAATAGAAAACCTGGACAGACCCATAACCAGTAAGGAGATTGAAGCAGTCATCAAAAATCTCCCAACAGGGGCACCTGGGTGGCTCAGTGGGTTAGGCCTCTGTCTTCAGCTCAGATCATGATCCCAGAGTCCTGGGATTGAGCCCCACATCGGGCTCTCTGCTCAGCAGGGAGCCTGCTCCCCCCACCCTTTCTCGGCCTGCCTCTCTGCCTGCTCGCAATCTCTATCAAATAAATAAATAAAAATCTTTAAAAGAAAAAAAAATCTCCCAACAAACAAGAGCCCAAGGCCATATGGCTTCCCAGGGGATTCTACCAAACATTTAAAGAATTAATACCTGTTCTCCTGAAACTGTACCAAAAAATAGAAATGGAAGGAAAACTTCCAAACTCTTTTATGGCCAGAATGACCTTGATCCCAAATCCAGGAAAAGACCACATTTAAAAGGAGAATTACAGAACAATATCCTTAATGAACACAGATGCAAAAATTCTCACCAAAATACTAGGCCAGAAGGATCCAACAGTATATTAAAAGGATTATTCACCACAGCGAAGTGGGATTTATTCCTGGGCTGTAAGTTTGGTTCAACATCCTCAAATAAATCAATGTGATACAATACATTAATTAAAAAAAAAAGAACAAGAACCATATAATATTCTCAATAGATGCTAAAAAAGCATTTGGCAATGTACAGCATCCTTTCTTAATCAAAACTCTTCACAGTGTAGGGATTGAGGGTACATACCTCAGTATCATCAAAGCCATCTATGAAAAACCCACAGCAAATATCATTCTCAATGGGGAAAGACCTGGAGCTTTTCCCCTAAGGTCAGGAACACAGCAGGGATGTCCACTATCACCACTGCTATTCAACATAGTACTAGAAGTCCCAGCCTAAGCAATCAGACAACAAAAAGAAATAAAAGGCATCCAAATCGGCAAAGAAGTCAAACTCTCACTCTTTGCAGATGATAATGATACTTTATGTGGAAAACCCAAAGATTCCACTCCAAAACTGCTAAAACTCACACAGGAATTCGGTAAAGTGTCAGGATATAAAATCAGTGCACAGAAATCGGTTGCATTTCTATACACCAACAGCAAAACAGAAGAAAGAGAAACTGAGGAGTGGATCCCATTTACAATTGCACCCCAAACCATAAGATACCTAGAAATAAACCTAACCAAAGAGGCAAAGAATCTGTACTCAGAAAACTATAAAATACTCATGAAAAAAATTGAAGATGATACAAAGAAATGGAAAAATTTTCCATGCCCATGAATTGGAAGAACAAATGTGAAAATATCTATGCTACCGAAGGCAATCTACACATTTAATGCAATCTCTACCAAAATACTATCAATTTTTTTCAAAGAAATGGAACAAATAATCCTAAAATTTATATGGAAACAGAAAAGACCTCAACTAGCCAGAGGAATGTTGAAAAAGAAAACCAAAGTTGATGGCATCCCAATTCCAGACTTCAAGCTCTATTACAAAGCTATCATCATCAAGACAGTATGATACTGCCACAAAAACAGATGCATAGATCAATGGAACTGAATAGAGAGTCCAGAAATGGACCCTCAATTCTATGGTCAACTAATCTTTGACAAAGCAGGAAAGAATGTCCAATGGAAAAAAGACAGTCTCTTCAACAAACGATGTTGGGAAAATTGGACAGCCACATGCAGAAGAATGAAACTGGACCATTTCCTTAAACCACACACAAAAATAGACTCAAAGTGGATTAAAGACCTCAGTGTGAGACAGAAATCCATCAAAATCCTTTGGGAAGAACACAGGCAGCAACCTCTTCGACCTCAGCCACAGCAACTCTTTCCTAGAAACATCACCAAAGACAAGGGAATCAAGGGCAAAAATGAACTCTCCGGACTTCATCAAAATCAAAAGCTTTTGCACACCAAAGGAAACAGTCAACAAAACCAAAAGACAATGAACAGAATGGGAGAAGATATTTGCAAATGACATATCAGATAAAGGGCTATTATCCAAAATCTATAGAGAACGTATCAAACTCAATACCCAAAGAACAAATAACCCAATCAGGAAATGGGCAGAAGACATGAACAGACATTTCTGTAAAGAAGACACCCAGATGGCTAAAAGACACATGAAAACATGCTCCACATCACTCGGCATCAGGGAAATACAAATCAAAACCACAGTGAGATACCACCTCACACCAGTCAGAATGGCTTAAATTAACAAGTCAGGAAATGACAGATGCTGGCGAGGATGTGGAGAAAGGGGAACCCTCCTACACTGTTGGTGGGAATGTAAGCTGGTGCAGTCACTCTGGAAAACAGCATGGGGTTCCTCAAAAAGTTGAAAATAGAGCTACCCTATGACTCAGCAACCGCACTATTGATATTTACCCTAAAGATACAAATGTAGTAATCCGAAGGGGCACATGCACCCAAATGTTTATAGCAGCAATGTCCACAATAGCCAAACTATGGAAAGAAACTAGATGTCCATCAACAGATTAATGGATAAAGAAGACATGATGTGTGTGTTTGTGTGTGTGTGTGTGTGTGTGTGTGTGATAGAATACTATGCAGCCAACAACAAAAAAATGAAATCTTGCCATTTGCAATGACGTGGATGGAACTAGAGGGTATTATGCTAAGTGAAATAAGTCAATCAGAGAAAGACAATTATCATATGACCTCTCTGATATAAGGAATTTGAGGGGCAGGGCAGGGGTTCATGGGGGATAGGGAGGGAATAAATGAAACAAGATGAGATCAGGAAAGAGACAGACCATAAGAGACTCTTAATCTCATGAAACAAACAGGGTTGCTGGGGGGTGGGAGGGGATAGGGTGGCTGGGTGATGGACATTGGAGAGGGTATGTGCTATGGTGAGTGCTGTGAAATGTGTAAGCCTGATGGTTCACAGACCTGTACCCCTGGGGCAAATAATACATTATATGTTAGTTAAAAAGAATAAAATAAAATAAAATAAAATAATAAAATAAATTAAAATACCATAAGCAAAATCTAAAGAAATTTTAGTATGTATCACAGACTAAGAACAAGTTTTATCCATAAATAAAGAGCTCTTACAAATCAATTGGAAGAAAAAATTTTAAAATCCCCTACACCACTCAGAATGAAAGATACAAACTTAAACTACAGTGAGAGACCAGCATTCAACAATCAGATTGGCAAAGATCAAAATATTTTAGAAGACTATGTTGGCAATAATTTATAGAAACAGGTACATTGCTGCACTGCTGGTGGAAATACAAATTATCATAAACTCTTGGAAGGCAATTTGACGATCGACACTAAAATTGAAAGTACATGCGTCGTTCGAACCAGCAAGTGACTCATGGATATTTATCCATAAATATGTTCCCACAGGTGAATTTTCACTTTTTTATGTAATAACAAAAAATTGGAAACCTAAATGCCTTTCCACAGAAGACTGAAATAATCAATCTTAACAGATTGAGTTGTCATGGAGATGGGTAGATCTCCAAGATAGAGTTAAGAGGAAAATGATATGGTTCAGAAGACTATATACAACATGCTACTATCTGTAGGAAAAGAAGGAATATATATACTTATACCTATCATCTGTATGAAAATATACATATGTACAAATGTATGTATAAATATCTAACAGACCTCTAGAAATATATGAGAAACTTGGGAACGATGATAGGGAATTAGATGGCTGGAAAATAAGAGAAGGAAGGAGATTTTTCTATTCGACATACTTTATGTGGCTATTTTGAATCTTTAAGACACGGTAATCAACATCCAGCAAACTAGCAAAGATACCACTAACTTATATAAATATAAAGCTCGCTTAACGCTCCATAAAACTGTAAGGAGTCTGATCAGGGGTCAGCTGACATCATCTCTGAAAGAATAGAGCCCAAAATAGGGAACCCTGCAGTTCTCTACATAGGAATTCTGCCCAAACATTACAGCTTAACATTCTTGTGGGCACAGAAAATACACATGTGTGGCGGTCAGTAACCTCACTGGAGAGCAGAAGAGAACAATTCAAGTAGTTGCTGTATGAGTCAAGGAAGCTTCCTTGCTAGTCACCATTATGTGACTCTGGCTTAGTTCCAATCTTAACTGAAGGTTAATTTTTAAATAATTTAGATTGATATAATCACAAAAATGAAAACAATCAGAGAAAAAAAAATCACCAAATTGTCCTGACTTCATCTGAAGGAGCATTTCTTCTGGCTCCCCTCCAGGAAAAGCCAAGATGGCCTCTAGGTTAAGTTTGAGTCTGATTAAAACCTCCTCCCCAAGACTGCACTTAGGCCCCTTTGTGGACTGCTTGTCATCAAAGAAATCTGGCACATTATGTAGAAGAGAAAGATTAATGTGATTCCCAAGTAAACCTAACAGTGCAATTCAACCACAGTTACTCGAGTTGATAAATGATTCAGAGTACTGGTACACTATTGTAAAACACAATTGACTTTTTATAAAACAGGGAAGCAATTTCTTTTCTTCCATTTTCTCCTCCAGCATTTCTGAGCAGTTATATGAGGAAGTGACTGTTTCCCCTGGCAGCTGGGCTCTGAATCTCCATCACTGGAGAAGCAATTTCCAGTGCTACAAACATCTGGAGAGCTGGCTGATTACAACACACACACACACAACCTTGAACTTCCATTTGGTAAGAGAGTTTAAAGAACATACCTCAGACCATGCATTAAACACTAGTGTTAATCATTGCCAGAAAGCCAAGGGTGGAATGCACGTAAATTGAACTTAAACCCGAACTTACTTTGCAGTACCTTGGACTCTAGGTCTTACGAACAATAAGCCCACGAACCTGGCACCCAGCACACATGTGAGTGTCAGGAATTTTCCAGTTCCATTATAATTCTAATATTTTACCTTACTGTGCTACCGAGGTATGACACTTCTTCTGTTTCCTCATCTACAATAAGTGAATAAGTAAATAAATAAGCCTTGTCCACCTAGGTTAGGGTCGTGGTGAAATCCAGTGTACTATGCCTAGCGCCGTATCATCTCTGAGAGGAGATATATCAATATCTTTTTAAATTGTATGCAAAAATGAGAAAGTAAAAACTAGTTCTACCTACCACAAGACTTATAATACAAAAGATACCTTTTCGACTATACTCACAAATACATATGTGGTCATTTTTTCTTAATTTGCTTACACATTTCTATTCTTTTCTAACATAAACAGAAGAAAAAATTATCTCTGGATACTTCCCAAAGTGGATGAATTTTTTTCCTTTCCTGGGCGCGCAGCCAATAAAGATTAAACTGGGGAGGGAATTGATATGACCTCGGGGAAGCATGTTAACCCGTCAGGATGTCAGCCTCCTCTGTAAAATAAGAAAACTGGACAAATGAATACTTCTCAAGCCATGGTGTATTTTTGAATCGCCTGGGAAGCATCTTGGCCATTGGGGTAGGGTCTCTGAATCTGTTTGTTTGTGTTTTTTTATGAACTCCCCAAGAGATTCTTCTGATACACACCGAAGTTAGAGACTCTCTCTATCCAGTAATCTCTGAAGTCATTTCCTGCTCTAACAATCATTAATCTTTCTTTAAACATACCTTCCCTGTGTATATAGATAATCTCATAAAAATGCACAAACATAATCATAGACTGCTTTAGGAACATTTTCTTCTCTATCCCTTTTTTGTATGGCTTCCCCTCCTGCTGTTCATCCCTTTCTGTCCACAGCAGTCACCTTCCTTCCACAGGACTCTAACTGAACACTCCATCAGTGATCTTAAAATGGGCAGAGTCCTGCTGGCCCCTTTTTATGGACCCAGATGCCGAATCCCAAACCTCAAATGTATCTTTCTTAATCTAACTGAAAGTATCAATTATGTGCAAATTCTCTGTCTCCTCTCATTCTGTGTCCCCTACCACCATCCAAATAACCTCATCTAAACAGCAATCACTCTTGTGCAATCACAACTGTTTCTGCCTCTGTCTCCAGGGCCAACCTCAGTGCTTGGCAGGAACTTGGTGTTGTTTGTTGACTGACTAACCGGCTTTGAAAAGGGAAAAATTTCAGTCTTTGCCCTGATTGTTTTGTGACTCTTCATGAGTCATTGCCTTTACTGAATAGACGAGTGGAAGAATGCTGGAGATGAATGAAGGTTGCAAAGCAGCCCAAAAACCAGAACCCCCCTACCAGTCTCCCATGAGCCCCATCTCTCTCTACTCATAGGCAAAAGAGACTCTGAAAATGGACACTGTGTGTATAAAAATAAGAAAAAACAACGGCTTTCTTCAAAGTAGAGTCCTTCAAATGATCGTACCCAAATCTAAATACATACCAGGTGAAATGTCATAAAAGTTTTTAACATTCAGTTTTGTTCTATTCTACTTTGTTAAGTGTTTACATTCGGCAAGAAATTAATAAATATTTTACCGATGGACGGAAGCCTTCATGAGACTGAAATTCAATTAGTTTACTTGGGACCAGAACACTTCCTTTGGCAAATCTCTGTGGATAAGAAGTTGAGATGGGATTTGCCCTCCATGTTCCACACAGCACACTGGTGGTCCCTTTCCATGTTTTACCCAAACCGCCCTGATTTATGACCAGGAAAGAAAGTGGACACGACATTGCATTGCCCATCTCTGAGGTGCCAGGAAGGACTGCACCAAAACCATCCAGGAAATGGAATGCGTTGCCTACCTTGGCAACACAAACCCGTGGATAATAGCCCTCCTTGTCAGGTCACTCTTCTGGGGCTGTTAATGCTTATGACAAGTTTAATTAAGAATTCAGCGTAAGAGCCAAAGGTCAAAAGAATATGGCTCATGACACTCCTTCAAATCCCTAAAAAAATCAATATAGAGCCCAAACATTGACTTGTTTTTGAGGACACTTTGCATTGCAGTCATGCGTGCAGGAGAGCTCTCACAGAAAACACTATGGTCTTCAGGGCTCTCAAGCAGACCTTCCGGTCCAGCATTGTAATAAACATGAATTACCATGGCACTATGAAGGCAAGACTGGGACATAATCCAGAGTCCACCAGAACCACACTTCCAGAATACAACCCTTCCATATCCCTGAGCCACGGTGACCATGCACAAGCATGGCATGAGAAAAACCAGAGGAAGTGCCACAGGAAGAGGACTCTTCCTCAACCCTTTCTGAGGCTCCTCTGGTGGCTTACGTCCATCTCTGGTCCTGTTCTTGAGATTCCTCATATAAATTAGCGAACAGAGTTCATTCTTTTTTCCAGGTGTACGTGAACCACATAATTCTCAGAACCTGATGTAAATGGGTGTTTGTATTCACTCACTCCCTTAAGAGGGACAGATTGTAGCGAGAAGTGCAAATCTTGGAATGTAAATATGTCTGAAATGTTTAATGTGGCTAATCCACACTGTTTAGACAAATTTTCCATGGAGTAGTTCAGTTAATGTAGAAGTGTGAACCTGGTCTGAGGTGAAGCAAGGAAATCAGGCAGTTACTCTCTGTAAGATGTAAACATAAAGAACTAGCCAGATTCTATTTTCACTGGCCTCTGTATCTGGAGAAATGTATCTAACGTAAACTAATGTCCACTAGTTTTTTTAAGTTCCATAAGAGACATTAATATCTAGAACTACAACAAATATGAAATTCTTACTTTATTAACATAAATGTTATCTATAACATACCATATAACATACATTTTTATGCACAATCTCTAACCCTTCCATAGATCCCCTTCATCCTGTTGCTCAAACCCAAAATTTAGTCTCTGTGGTTCTTTGCTTTCCCTCAGTCTCACACCCAGCCATTAGCTCTAACACAAAATATATCTTATATTTTTCTACCTCTCCCCAGTTCCCTGGGCACCACTCTAGTCTGAGCCCAAACTCATCTCTCTCCCGGACCACTGCAATAGCTACCAAAATGAGTTTCTCTGCTTTCATTCCTAACCTCCTCAAAGCTATTCTCCAATAGCAGTCAGAGAGACATCCAGTACCTCAAAGTTTCCACAGCTTTCCTTCACACTTAGGATAAAACCCAACTTCCTTCACAGTCGAGCCCACATCTGTACCTCCAGCTCCATCCCCTATCACTTTTCCCCACACTCATTACCTTCCAGCCAGCTGTTCTCGTTTTCAGTCTGACTCTTCTACCCACCAAGCTCATATTCTCACCTTACTTTTTTTCACCCACCTGTTGGAGGGGTTGGATCTGGTCTATCACTCAGTTTTCCAAGTCTCAAGTCAATGTCAGCACCCTTAAAAGAGCATCTCCTAACCATTCATTCTTAAGGGGCCTCCCAATCCCAACTATCACATCACTCTGATTATTTCCTCCATAATAATCATTCCTTTGACTGTCCTTAGTTGGAAGATAGCTGCTTCACCCAGGATTATACCTCCTTCTTGTGATTAGTCTGTATCCACTGATTGGTCTACACAAAGTAGTAATGAGAGCCATTCTCCACAATGAGGGTATCTCTGAAAGTCAACCCAGTCTCGGACCTCCCTGCATAATTGATTGAGACCTTCCCTGAGTTATAGCACAACTTGTCCCTTGTCCAGTTCTGGTCACAGCCCCGCCCATTCACAGATGGGCAACCCCAAGAGCACTCCCTAACAACTTCCTACATGCTAGTGGTTTTCTGTAGCAGCTTCTCAGGATCCCAGTGTACAAGAGAACTGGTCATATTCTGGACATGTCTTGAAGGTAAAACTGACAAAATTTGCTGATGAATGTAATGTAGGGTATGCAAGAAAGAAAAGAGGCAATGATAACACCAAGACTGATATCTTAAGCAACTGGAAGAACCAAGTTGCCATTTACTGTCATGGGTAACTCTGCAGAAAGAACATGTTGGGGATGGTGCTGGGACTCACAGTTTGGTACTGTTCCTACTATGATGCCCATGACACCCCCAAGAGGAGTTTCAATAAGTACTTGGACTTACAAGCCTGGATCTCAAGGTAGAGGTCAGGGCAGAAATAGAAATGTGGGAATTGTTAGCATGCGGATGGTGAAGGCTTACAACTGGATGAGAATACCTTTAAATAAAAAAATATATCCATTATAATTTTGGCTAGCCTTGCCAAAGTAGACTTTCTCCATTATTATCACAGCATTTTAATTTTGAAATTTGATATTTACTTTGTCACTAGTTAGCTATTCTACCTTAAATGAGTCATTTAATTAACTTATTGGCCTCTTGGTTTCTCCATCTGACATGTGGAGATAAATAATGATTATAAACTCCAACTTCAGGGGTTGATCTGAGGATCAAATGAGAAGATAGACAGGAAGGCATTTAAAAGAATGGAAACATTATCCTAATGAGACATTTTATTTCTGTTAGTTTTTTTGCAAAAATATCATTTCCTTGTTATTAGGAATAAAAGGGAGACAAGAATTAAATTAAACATCCATTAAATTTCATGTAACAGAAATAACAAAGAATCATCCAAAGGAAAATAAAAGTAAGTGAAATAACATTAAAAAAATGGAAAAAAACACATTGGAAAACATTAATTCTAGAACAGGTAAAACCCAGCTTTTTGGTAAGTTAAAAACACAAAAACATTTTGCAAATTAATAAAAAACAAAAGATGAGCTGACATATAATGACAAAAGAATAAAACATAGAAGATTTTTGAATAAAGCAAATATCAAAAGTATGTTAATTTACTTAAAAGCTCCATTCAGATGATAATTTTTCATCTTGAAAAAGAACGTAAAAACAAACTTACTTCTCCTGGAAATTAATTGGTATTCCCTTGTGCCTGAACAAGATATCGTTATGTGTTGTCATTTTTGTTTCATATCACTTTTTAAACTGAAAAATGGAATTTCAATTGTCTATAAAAGTATTTTTAATTTTTTTTAATGGGAAGATCTCAAAAGACTAACTTAAAATATAAGGCGGTCCCATTCTTCTGGTAACCCATTCTAATTATGCTGTGTAGACACATCTCACCCTGCTCTACCTGCCAGAGCGTTGCTGGGGTGGGGCTCTCCACAGAGAGTGGTTGCCATGGAAGACGTCCAAGTCCTTTTCCCGTGAAGAGCAAGACTCTGGAGATTGAGCAAGCAGAGGGCTTGGGTACAGGTATTCTATGTTCTTAACTTTAAGATATTATTAGAGATGACTGGGGCCATTTCATTCTGGAATGATCACCATCTTAGCCATGACAGGTCAAGAAGGAAGGGAATTCTGATCATCTTGGCAACACCTCTTCAGAAAGGGGGAAGTCTCTTTGGTAGAAATCTTCAGGGGCCTCTTTCCTATTTCTCCTGAACTTGCCTCTCAGTCTTAGTGTACGTCCTTTGGAACCAGTCCTCTCCCTCCTTTCACACAGCATCTGGTCTCCTTCCCTTGGGACTGTACTCAGCTCCCGTGTGTCACTTTCTTGTGCTACCTGGTGATGGAGGCTCCATCCTAACTCTCTGCCCCTGGGCTATGCGTTAGTCAACCCCAGCTACCATAAAATACTACAGACTGGTGGTTTAAACAACAGATCAAGATCAGGTGCCAGCACAGTCAGTTTCTAGTGAGACCTCTCTTCCCGGCTCACCAGCAGCCACCATCTCGCCACGTGCTCACATGATCTGTCCTTTGTGCTTGTGCAGGGAAAGGCAGGGCGCTCCACTGTCTCTTCTCATGAGGACCCTAATCCTACCCTCTCAGAGCCTATATGACTTCATTTCATCTTAATTACCTCCTTATAGGCCCTTCTCCAAATGCAGTCTCACTTTGGGAATTAGGGTTTCAGCATATGAACAGGACCGGTGGTGGTGGGAGGGGGGAGGGCAGGGGAAGGGGAAGGAGGGGGCACAATTCAGTCCATAACAGACTAAGAGAAAACTCTAAAGCTAATCTCAAAAACAGCGTTCCAAGATTTCATTTAATCCAGTAAGAATTTCCTTTTACTGTTCTGTTCTTTATCCATCTGCACGGTCTTTCTCACAAACACAGGATGGGAATACACAGGATTCTATTTTCAGAATGTAGTAGTATTTTAGAAATAGAATTACTTTTGAATTCAGAGAAAGATACCAAACTATGAACAGCAATTACTTCCCAGGTGGAATTGGTGGAAAGAGGTGTGTCTGAGGGGTGGGAGCATAATCCGCTGTTTCCTGGTCTATATAATTGATGCTGTTTTTTTAAGATTATGATAAGGGATACATATTCCTTTACATTTGAAAAGAAAAATAAAATATAAGGGTGGAAAAAAATTCACTGAGTTAGAAAGCTATAGAAAGGATATATGCCAAGACTACAGGAAAAAAAAACTACCTGCTTTTTGGATTATTTTTTAAGCAACTCTGACTGAGACTCCTGAATTTTCCTACTTGTCTTCCTCTTCTATCTTCTTTGTATGATTTTAAAGCTGGAAATAGATTCCTTAAGAATTTTAATAAACTGTTAACTGTTAATAAAAACTGAAAATTTTTGTAACTTGCTTGCCTGATTTTTTTCATTGGAACTCTTGTTTCCTTCTGCATTCTTTTAAAGAATCTAATCTAAATCTGCATCCTTAGGGGCACTTGGCTGGCAGTCAGTAGAGCATATGACTCTTAATCTTGGGATTGTTAAATTTGAGCCCCTTATTGGATGTAGAAATTACTTAAAAAATAAAATCTTTAAAAATAAATAAAAAATAAACCTGTACCTTTTTTAGAGACTATAAAACATAAGATTACCATGTTTTTTAATAATACCTTTTTAAAATAATATTTTTAGATCTTGTAGCTACTTTACATTATTCTAAGTCAAGTTAGCATGACATGAAAAGGATCGATGGCAGGGGGTGGGGAGAAGAAAATGACCTAAGAAAGATGGTGGATTGATGTAAAGAGTTCATCTAGCCCATCCATGGGACACCAGTCAAGTGACCCTATGTGTCACCACGTGGTAACTCATTTTTTCTAGCTGGGCAGCAGTCAGTTTCCATATGTGTGACGTGGGGACCCTGAAGGCTCAAGAAAGTTTATCCTCAGGGAAGTATATACTTGAAAAACTTTGGTCAAGAGAGTCCAACACATAAGAAGCATTCGATAAGTCTTCAGTACATAAATCAAATTGGTAAAATTCTTGATCAACCTCACATACGTATGGCATCTTTAGAAGTTAAACTTCTAAAAATTGCAACAGTTCAAAGACACTAATTCAGGAAGCTAGAGTTATTCTGAATTATACTTTTTTCACTGGATTCAAGAAGGATCAGGAGGGGCACCTGGGTGGTTCAGTGGGTTAAGCCTCTGCCTTCAGCTCAGGTCATGGTCTCAGGGTCCTGGGATCGAGCCCCGCATGGGGCTCCCTGCTCAGTGGGGAGCCTGCTTCCCCCCTTCTCTGCCTGCCTCTCTGCCTACTTGTGATCTCTCTCTCTCTGTCAAATAAGTAAATAAAATACTAAAAAAGAAGAAGAAGAAGAAGAAGGAGGAGGATCAGGAGGATGGAAATTAACTCAGATGATCTGAGTGAAAGAAAAATAAGTAGGAACATCTTACGAGGCAGCAAATTCTATGGCTACTTTTTTAGTTTAATCAAACAGTTTGGAGATTGTTTAAATGACTTAATTTCTTTGAGTAGTCCACGGTTGGTGAATGAACAAAGCATGCCTTCTCCTTGGAATGAAAGAGATTGCTCCTACCCAGTGAACTGAGCGTACTTTCTCCCCCTGTATATTGAGACTGCAACAGGAAACACTCCAGAGTAAGGAAGCTGGAATGTGACTGACCTTTTACCTGGAATGATACCGACAACATTGGCATTTGCCACCAGTGATGTGACAACAGAGCTGACGGAACTCTTCACTAGACAACTGAACGGCTTCTTTTCATTTGATCGATGTCTATCCTTCAGTTTTGCAGTTTTGCAATGTCCTATAACTACATCAGACATCGCTGATTTTAAAACCAGGCCATACTACACTTTATAATCTACTCCTTTTTAAACAAATCATATGGAAGTATCAGCTTCATTATTTTTGATTGAGGATCCAAACAGATTAATGAAATGGCAGTCTAGCAAGATTCTCCTCAGCACGGACAGCTAGACCTTTCTCTGTGCATCCATCCAAGGCCTCCCTGGCTGAGGGATCTTGTTACTATCTTGTAAAATGTCTAAATTATTCCAGTGTCTGGTCACATAACATAAAGCAATTGCCAGCATTTCGGTCACTGATACATAATACAGAGGCATAATGCCACTTTGAACATCTTCACACTCAGCCATGAAATAACTCTTGGATAACTTTGGGCCCAAGTCACAGAAAATCTTATGATACTTGCTTCCTTCATAGTTGTAAACCAAAGAAGATGATAGCATCTTTCTTTCCTCTTAGTTAAGTGTATGAATCAGAATCAGGTTTTTAATTCACACCAGGTAATAAGTATACAATAGCACCTACATTCATTTTGCATGTTAACTGAAAAACATAAAATTTATTCTATGACCCTAAAATTCCCCTGGCAGGATACTGAGGGAGTAAATCACTAGGTCCTGCTGAGGACACTCCCAAGCTGTTCATCTCCCTCGCCACTGGCACCACTCAAGTGGCCTAACCTGCTACCATCACTTGCCCACGTTATCGCAACTGTGCACTAACGGCCCTTTGTCTTATGTCCTCTACTGCGTTCTCTGTGCCACCAGAGAGAGCTTCTAGAACTGGGAGTCTGCTAATGCCTCTCCCAACCTAAAACCCTTAGATAGATTCTCACTGCTCTACAATAGAATGCTGGACCATGAAGACAGTCTAAAAATGATCAGACCCCTACTCTCTGCCCGGCCTTATTCCTCACCCTCTTGTCAAACCACAGAGCCTTCACTAAAGAAAATGTAGTTGGGGAAGCAGCTAGCTTTCAGAATAGAGGTAGCTACTTTTATATTATTATACAGAAAAAAATCATCCTTAGCAATCCCTGGCCGATAGAATAGCTATAGTTTGTTGAGTTTTCAGTTATGTGCTTTATATACATAAATTCTAATTCTCCTAATAAACCTTTGAGGTATGTAATACACCATCTCCATTTTACAGGCAAGATACCTAAGCGGTAGGACTGGATTTGTTTGCTCAGTTTTCCTTCATTCTCCTCAGAGTTTGCAAAGACAAAAACTACATTTCCCAGATTCCCTTGCAGCAAGGGTTCTGAGCGTAAACTGGGTCCCAAAAGGGGATGACACACAAGTGAGACAGGGAGATACAGAGGGCAGAAGTGAAGCAGACACCCCCTTCCCATCTCTTTTTGACTATTTCTGTGGGAAAGGTAATGACAGCTCCTTGGCACCATGCTGTAGGGTCCATCCCATAGCCATAGTCACCTTGGTGTTCAGAAACTGTGGTGGCGACAGCAAGTTCTTGATCCTGGAAGAGTTCTAGGGCTGTCCTCAGAGGTAGGAGCTCCCCTGATGGGCTAGTTACCTGAAGTTTTGTAGCCATTCCTGGAAAACTTTGGAACAATCTAGAACTTGCTTCTTCAACCCTTCTAATGCTTTAGTAAGCACCTAGTCCCCTGTGTTAAATCCTTCCCTGATTAGAATACTTAAAGTTGTTTCTGGTTTTTTTGTATTGAACCCAACAGTGCGCAAAAGCCTCCACGTTAAGCTGCTGAAACGAAGACCCCCACCATCACCACCAAAATACAGTGGCTTAAATAAAACCAAAGTTTCCTTTTCTCCCACATCACAGTCCGGAAGTGGGTGATATCACACAAGCTGGGTGTCTCTGTTGTCATCAATATGAAGCTTCTCTCTGTGGCCCAGGGAAGCTATCATTTTTTGACTATTTCTCTGCCAATAGGAGAGCCAGGAGGTGAAGAGAAAGTCAATACTCAATGATTTTCCACCAGGTACAAAACTCCTTTTCTCATGTCATTAGCTGGAAATGAGTCACAAGCAACACCTAATCCCAAAGAAGGGTGAAGGAATATAGTCACCAGGTAGGCAACCATGTACCCTGCTAATACGTGGGGTGGGGAATGGGGGGTGGTGGTGAAGATATTTTGTTAGAAAAAGAGAGAAAGAAAAATGGTTGGCAGGGTAACTTCCCAGTGTCTGCCATGGTTACCACTCTGCACAGTATCCATGCACATGTTCTTCGTTCTGTGGAGACACCACATTCACTCCGCCCTGAAGTAAGATCCTCATCTATCGGCTCCCCTAGGAAAGTAACAAAATCCAAAGATCTCTCTGGTCACAGCCCTTGAACTACGTCTCCTCTTTTTTCTTACTGGCCTCTATGCTCAGACTTTCAACTTAATGTTGAGCTCTCTCCTTCAACTTAATGTTGGCTACCTTTGGTGAGAGCCATCTGAAACAGTTGAGAAGGCATGTCTTTATAATTCAGTCTTTGCTCTGGACTGACTTCCATTGTCTGGACAAGCAGAACACTTAACAGAGAGCTCATGAGAAAGACCTTGATCATCAAATTTACCTGCAGCTACTTGGGGATGCAGACAGATTTTCCAGGCTTGCACAGCCCAAACTTTAAAGTTCTGAGTCATATTAGATTACAAAGCATAAGTGAGAAAACTTCTATTATCAGAGTTATATTGCTTACTGATTAATAATTACCCAACTTCCTTTTCCTCTTATAATACACTATTAGCAGTAGTGAGGGCTAGGCAACATATACCGATATTCTGAACTATTCTCCTTGAGCTAAAGGTCATTAGGTACAAGGCTCATCATCCAAGTTATGGTAGGTAACTATTTTAGTAAGTGATATGCCACGGAATAGCAAATGTTACCAATTTTCCTAGCTAAAATATTGTGCCAACTTTGAATTACATAATAAATTTAGTATCTGTGAAAAAATAAAATATTGTATCAATGTCACCTTCTGCCTGTTGCTACCTGAAGCCACAAACTTACTTTAGGTTTTGTTACCATAACACCAATTTTTGGTACCAATTTCTATATTAATTAGGGTACATGCTAAGGTCTTAAAAAAAAAAGATCCTCTAAGATATAATGTCTTCATAACACAGAAGCGTGTGTCTCTCTCACCCAACAGAACAGGGACAAGCAGGAAGACTCTGCTACCAATGAGTGACTTTCCTCTCTGGGCTCCCTTTAACTATCCTATTACCATTTCCCAGCCAGAAGAAATGTTTCTTAAAAGAAACCTTCCAAAAGCTGCCACACCACTTCTGATGACACCCCACTGGCAAGAACTTCATTTTGTCGCTACAAGGAATGCGGTGAAATACTGCGTCTAGCTGAGTATCTGTGTGCCTTGCTAATACTCAGGAATCCCATTACTCAGACAAGCAGAGGCAAAGGGACTCCGGGAGAGTCTTAGCAGTCTCTCCCACTGTGGGGACTAAAGAATAACAGCTGCTTGTCTCCAGATACCAAAGGCAAAATGACTTCCAAAACAGCCTTCCAGTATTTACAAGTAATGTTAAGGCTCTTACTGCCACTCTTTCCTTTGATGACACATACTCTCCAGAATCAGAAAGTTATGATGCTTTGTTTCACTGGCCTAACCATTTGTTTATAGATTTGTTCCAGCAGCCATCATTAATTGCGTCCCTAGTTAGACCATAAGAATCCACAGATAACTAAGACGGAATCATCTGGGATCCTTACTTAAGAGTTTCTATTTACTTGGATTACTTACTTAGAAAATTCATTAGTCTCTTCTGAACATATGACAGAACCAAAAATTTGCTTAAAAGTAACAAATTCAAGGGAAACACACAAGAGAAAGAGTTTTATTTTTCACTTTCCTCAATTTTGTACTACTTACATCCATTGGCCTAACTAAAATTAAAATTTAGTGTAAAATGAATCATGTAAGGTACAAAAATCTTGGCAACGAGGATAAGTTTCAACTCCATTACACCTACACACTCTTACTAATCAGCCGTTATGTTGATACCAGCTTTCCATCATGACAATGAGGCTGTAGTACACAGAAGACGTTTTCTCTCCACGGACGGCCCCCCAGTTTGGAATCCTACTTCTCGTGGAACTAAGCCAACACCAAAATATTCCCCCAAGGAAGCCAGACACAAATGAATATGTACTGTTTTATTCCATTTATACTTCAAGTATAAAAACAGGGGGAAAAAAAACTAATGCATGCTCTTAGAAGTGAGGAGAGAGGTAGTACATGGTGGGGGCATACAGGATGCTTCTGGAATGCAGATAATGTTCTATTTCTGGATCAGGGTGCTGATTACACAGGTGTGTTTGGTTTATAAATCCTATTTGACAACACACTGAAAATTCTGGTAGCAGTTTGTCACTGTTCCTATTATTTAGAAGGATGTAGAAAAACTTATGTTAACTTATGTTGTCCCAGAAGTTTGTTTTTTTTTAATCTTTTTTTTTTTGACATTTTATTTATTTATTTGACATACAGAGATCACAAGTAGGCAGAGAGGCAAGCAGAGAGAAAAGGAAGCAGGTTCCCACTGAGCAGAGAGCCTGATGCGGGGCTCCATCCCAGGACCCTGAGATCACGACCCAAGCCAAAGGCAGAGGCTTAACACGCTGAGACACCCAGGTGCCCCACTGTGAAGGTTTTCAACAACAAAAGGTAAATGTGCCTTTCCAATTCCCATCAGATTGAGGCAGGGGTCATGGGAAGGAACAGATGGGGAATCAGGAGCTCTAGCACTGGGAGTCCGTGTCGAAGTCCTACTGATATTTACCCCTCTCCACCTGTTTTCTGACTACACCTGAGCCCTAAGGCTCTCCAGTCTGTAACTCTCTCTTGATCACTCATTATTGCCATTTTCCTCTTTTGATCTAGAGTAGCTTTTTTGGCACTCTAGTTATCAAATTAGGTAGACACCAGGAAAATTTGATGATATCATGACAAATCAGCATAGCTCTTTACCAAAGTCAGGACACTATGGCTGAGGAACCCTGGGATCGGGCACCCCTTGACTCCTGATTTATGGCCAATACATGGCCTGAAGCAAAGCCTGGCATTTTTCTGGACCTCAGTTTGGTCATTTTTAAGTCAAAGGAGCCAGACTGGATGATCCTTCAAAATCCTTCCAGGTCGTGGTTCTGCTTCTGAGTTAACTTGTTGAAATCCAAGAAGTAGCTGAACCAAAACTCTGGGGTTCTGGCTCAAGCCCAGTTTTCTTCCTACAGAGATGTATGTAAAAAAGCAAGTTCTAGTCAGATTTAAAAATTCTTGTTGACCAGTTTGTGCTGGATGCAGACGTCAGCCACATGAGGTAAATACATTACCCTTGCCTTTCAGGTGGGGAAACTGCCCATCATGTGGACAGGGGACTCACCCCAGTATATGTGCCTGACTGGTGCCAGAGGCAGGATGAAAAGCCTCGTCCTACAGATTTCAGCGCTTTCCTCTCCCCTAACAGGCTTGTAACATGCCCCAAATCAACAAATAAGCCAAAAATAAATCCAATCCCAAAGCAAAAGCAGTTCTTCTTTTTCTGGTTTCCTCCAGTTGAGGAAGAAAAACAAGAATGGGGGAGTTTCATTTATCAGAACAAAATATCAGATAATTTGTTAAAATGACAAAATTATATGTAGTTGTATAAGGTCTCACAATGGCTCCAAAGTCCCAGCATGTTTTCATCCTTGATATAGACACCTATCTTGGTACTGCAGTTCACATTTTATCTGGAAGATATCAATTCTTTGGGGGTATAAAAGGCATTATAAGTACAGGATCAAAGATCAACAAGGATTTCCTTTTCCTCTCTCTCTCTCTCTCTCCTTTTCTTTTTTTTTTTTTTTTTTAATTTTCTTGCAGAAGTTAGAAAGGCTTACAGGTAGCCCACTCAACCTGATATGACGCCTTTAGGGGATGTCAAGGGTGATATGAGCCTACGCTCCGTGGAAACAATTCTAGGACGTGTAGCAAGCGTTGTGGACAACACTCTGAGCAGACTTAGGAATATTTTTAATTGCTGTTTCAAGCAGGCTGAGCATTGTATCAGAACAAGTCTCCCGTCACACCCCTGCACTTGATCTGCAGAATCCCTTAGAAGACACTGGGCCCAGCAGGCAGTAATATATCACATGCTCAACAAAGACAAAAAAATGTCCTTGACGTTGCCGTAACTCTCAAGGAGTTGTTAGAGTTCACTCAAGAACTTCTAAAAATACGATGGGTTAAACTTTCCGAGCCTGCTTCCTTTAGATGGACCTCAATAACTAGGCAAAGAAAAGCTATTACAAGAAAATATGTACAATATTTAGTCAGTCCTTATTCTGTGGTTTATCTGTGCTGAATCCCCCCATTTAATTTGTATCTCCAAATTCTACCCTAAGTTGAACACTGAGGTTTTGGGTTAGTTCTACATATAATAGGACTATTTTCTAAATCGGGTGTTATGAGCCTGCCTATTTGTTACTTTCTGTAGTTGTAAAATGTATGGGTTTGTTCCCATGAAAGCTATGTTCTCCTGAACCCACCCCCACCACACCCCCGGCATGGTGACCTTACTGAGTGCAAGGATAATGTCTCTTAGAAACTGCTTACGTCCTATAGCACTTTCTAGTGTTCCATGTATCATTTGTGAAACATATTTTTAGACTCTATTATGCCAGAGGCCAAGAGTTACAAATATAGCACAGCAAGTTGGACACAGTCCTGTCCCCACAGAACTGACTGCCAAAAAGGATACAGCCAGGAACCCTGGGGTACCCAGTGAGAGGGAAATAGAGGGTCCTGCGGAAGCTCACTGGAGGCCAGCAAAGGCTTCCTAAAAAGATTCTCAGCTGGGCTGAGACTTGAAGGGCAAGTAGGAATTCACCAAGTGAAGGAGCATGGGGGGAAAAGGTGCCATGTGTGGGAGGGCCAGGAACTGGAGAAATAGGATAGCTCTCACAGAGACCTGAATGCCCCATCGGAGGGCAGGTGCAATCATTTGCAGGTGACAGTCCAAAATATTGCTGAAGGGAACAGTGAATGCTCTGAGGCATACTGTGCTGAGCTAGACTCTGCCTGTAGGGTCCCAGTCACGGTCCCGCCTCCCAAGAATGCTCCCCCATGAACAGGAGCCTACGTTCTTCTCAATACTCCTTATCTCTTATCAGCATGTGCAGTTCGCTCTTTGAGTTAGGGCCCCTGTAGAGCACAGGGACAGAGGGAGCCTCAACCGCCCACTCATCTACAGTTTGCATTTAGGGAACACTCACCATGAGGCGGGCAGTCCGATGTGAGTTGTGACTAGTAACAGCAAACCCTGAGTCAGGCACTCTCCTAAGCCTCTGTCCTATACTAGTGAATTTTTTTTCTTTTAATTCTTACAAACTCTCTGAGGTAGTATACACTATTATCCCTATTCTACGGGTGAGGAAACTGAAGCACAGAGAGGCAGAGAAACTTGTCCAAGGTCACACAGCTAGCAGTCAGGAGTCACATTGGAACCCAGCCAGCCCAGCTCCGGCCTGAACTCTTAGGCCCTGCACCCTGTGCTTCTCTACCTCCACAGAACGAGGAGGACACCAAACCTCTCTTCTGCCAGGGATTTTTCCTTCTGCTGGGGAAGGTGGACACAAACACCTACCCAGAGTACAAGGCTATGTTAGAAATGTGAATCATACAGGGCGCCTGGGTGGCTCAGTGGGTTAAGCCTCTGTCTGCAGCTCAGGTCATGGTCTCAAGGTCCTGGGATCGAGCCCTCCATCGGGCTCTCTGCTCAACAGGGAGCCTGCTTCCCTGTCTTTCTCTGCCTGCCTCTCTGCCTACTTGTGATTTCTCACTCTGTCAAATAAATAACTAAATCTTAAAAAAAAAAATATGAATCATACAAATGCAGCTCAAAAAATAAACTTCAGGAGGCATAGTCTACAACATGGATACAAAAACAACATGTATTTTCCACAAGAGAAATGGCTACCGCTTACTGTGTGTGCCTCCCAAGCACCTGGCATTTCATTTAAATTACCTCATCGCCTTCTCACAGCAAATATGCAAGGAAGATACTATCTGTTCAGAAGAAGCTCAGGCTACAGTAAGTCGTGTAGCCAATTCAGAGGGTGAAGCTGAGGTTCTTGCCTTGCTCATTGGGGCTTCCTTAAAATACAGTGCTTTAACCTTACTCCAAAGAATTGGCATCAATTTCACGTAACTTCTCTTTGTTGTAGACAGTAAGGGGAAGTGTTTCAGTTCAGGCGGTTACCAGATTCACTTCCCAAATTCTGCAACAGGAAGCGGCTGCAAACACACCAAAACATCGTGCTCACGGCAGCCTGACTGCTTGGAGAGAAAGCTCTAGCTGCAGACCACTCCATCTGGGGCTGACAGGAACACTGCCCAGAGCACTGTATGGCAGAAGGACGCCATCTTGGAGTTCTAGATCCTACTGGGCCAGGGGAGAAGTGGTATGAAGAGCATCGCAAAGCAACAAGGTGAGGAAGAGGAAGAAGGGGAAGGCAGAGGAGGGAAAGAAGGATGGTAGATCAGACAAAGCAGCACAATTAAAACTTTAATCCTTATCTTCCCAGGAAGATTTTCTTTCAATAGCCAAGGGTGCCTAACCTATGTTGGTCAATTCAACCTCTGCCTTGGCTGTCAGGTATCCCAAAAAAGAAGACTAGGGAGCAAGAGTTTATAGCCAAGATTTCAGGACAGGAAGATACATTTTAACCCTGAAGTACAAGATAAATTACATCAAAGAATAAGGAAAAGATGAAAATTATAACTTTGTTTTTAAACATATACTACAATTTTATTTATTTATTTTTAAAGATTTTATTTATTTGACAGAGAGAGATACAGCAAAAGAGGGAACACAGCAGAGGAGTGGGAGAGGGAGAAGCAGGCTTCCCACGGAGCAGGGAGCCTGATGCAGGGCTCGATCCCAGGACCCCGGGATCATGACCTGAGCTGAAGGCAGACGCTTAACGACTGAGCCACCCAGGCGCCCCCTACAATTTTATACTAATGGCTTCTTTCACACTTCCTCCAACCCTCCAGCCATGTGGACTAATACCAATTGTACTAATTAACCTTATGGTCACATAACCTAAGATCATTTTATATTCGTTTTTAACTCCTTTTGGAGACTAGAAAAGGGGCAAGGTATTAGACTTTCCAAAGAGAAGAAAACAGAAAAGAACGTAAAGACAAATAAAACTAACCCACCACTGGGGCATCAAGAGTAGCAATGATTCAAATTAGAATATCACAGAGGAAGGAATGTGCAACTGAGTCAGAAATGTAGTGACCTGTGTGATAAACAAAGGGAAGTGAATTTTACCACTTCTGGCCAATGAGCACAGATAGCGTGTGTGGAGCCTGGTGGCAGCTTGCTTTCCCTTGGGGCTGCTTAGGGAGTAGGTAAATATAAGCATCTTCAAATAACCCAAGATGTAAGAAATTGAAAGCATAACAAACTGGAGGAGTCATCAGACGATATATTTAGGAGGGCTTATTTGGCAAGCTAGAATTACAGAACAGCAAGACGTGGTCAATTAAAAGTATTTAAGGCTAAGTGTCTATGACCGGGAGGGACTCGTAAACTCTGGCAAAGAATGAAAAGAGACCACCATTCTTCGAAGATGAGGCAGTAATTTTAACAAACCTGTTCATTCACCATTGCACCAACGGCCACTTTCTACATCAAGACTAGTTCAAGATTTCAACAAAAGGAAGTGGTTTACAAGAGAATTACCAGGAACTCAGAAGTATTTAATGGAGGGAAAAAAACTGCTATGCAAGGGAAAGTTTGTTCTGTATATTATCTAAGCTACACATATTTTTCAAGCTGGTGGGGGTGCGGAGCTAGGAGGAGGTAGGACTTTTAAAAACAGACACTGTTGATAAACCCCTACACTCACAGAATTCTGGGAAACTTTGAGGCACAGTTAGGCCCCTCCTCTCCCTGGAGCCTCATAACTGGCTATTTAGGTAGAACAAGAAATATGTTCATTTTACAGAGGAGGAAACAGAGGCCCAGGAAGGCCAAATGTATTGATATAGTCATGCAGCTAGTAAATGCAGGACGGAGATAATACAAATTATCTTTTTTCCAAAACCCATGCTTCCCCCCCCACCGCAGGGCTGTATAAATCTCAACAAGTAAATTCTCAGCTCAAAGATGTTAAAAAAGTAAAATGATTTCAACTTTCTTTTTTTTTTTTAAGATTTTTATTCATTTATTTGTTGAGAGAGGGAAAGAGAGAGAGCACAAGCAGGGGGAGCGGCAGGCAGAGGGAGAAGCAGACTGCCTACTGAGCAGAGAGCCCGATGCAGGACTCGATTCCAGGACCCTCGGATCGTGACCTGAGCCAAAGGAAGATGCTTAACTGACTAAGCCATCCAGATTTCACTTTCTTGACTTGCTGTTGAAACCTGTCTCCTAGGGACACCTGGGTGGCCCAGTGAGTTGAGCGGCTGGCTGAGGGGATGATCTCAGGACCCCAATCTCAGGGCTGTGGGAGGGAGCCCCTGCGTGGGGCTCTGCTTAGGTTTCTGCTTGGGTTTTTGCTCCCTCTCCCCCTCCCCCCAGCGCTCTCTCGCACTCTCTCTCTCAAATAAGTAAATAAATCTTTAAAAAAAAAAATCTCCTAAGTTTCCTAGACTCCTAGTTAATAGTTTGCTCACTTGTTCTGATGCACTTCTCACTTCTTTGCCACTCAAAGTGGTCTCATCACCTAGCTGGAGCTTTCCGGAAGACTCTGCAAACAGAGCTTCTCCCTTCTGGTTCTAAAGCTATGGTTACCTCACTTTCCCCGTCTGTCAGGTCTCACTATGTAATCTTTGGTCTGTATGTGCCTTGCCGTAAGCATAAAACTGTATGCTTCCAGTGGAGGAACCATCCTTGGGCTCTCTTTCCTGAGTCACCTGCCTTACCCCCTGCAGTGCCCACCACTGCGCTCAACACGCAGAAGCTCGATAAATACAAACTGAATTGCAAAGAATCACTTACTCTCTCAGTGTTCTATTCTTGCACGAGAAATTGCTTCTTGGCATCATATAATTTGGGCACTGCGGTACCTTGTATGATATATTGTGGGGAATTTATCAATTTCATAAAATATGATGTTTCAGTTGCATGAGGTTCAAGTTGCTGAATTTGTTTTAGTCAAAATTTTTATCTTAATTTCATCTGCTATTTTATCAGCTTTTTCCTGTCTTGTGGGGAACAGTGGAAATACAGTTATAGTAAAATTAATAGTAATAATAAGTAGCTGATATTTATTGTTTGTCATGTGCCAGATACATGTTGAATTATTCATATTTATTATTTCATTTAAAGCTCATAATCCCTTTCCTGAATTTATAGATGAGAAAACAGAGGCACAGGGGAGAGAAACAACATACCCCAGGTCCCACTGCTCATGGATGGCAGATTTAAATCCTCCCTGGAAGCCACATTTTAAATCAGTCACTTGGTGCAGTCACAAAAATAATGACTTTGTAGTCTTTTTAAACAGTTATTGAGATGTAATCACTTTACATGACTTTGCTACTTTAATTTTCCACAGAAAAGCTTAAGATTTGTAATATGCTGCTGCCTTTTTTTTTTTTTAAAGACTTTATCTATTTGACAGACAGAGATCACAAGTAGGCAGAAAGGGAGGCAGAGAGAGGGGGAAGCAGGCTCCCCACTGAGCAGAGAGCCCAATGTGGGGCTCGATCCCAGAACTCTGAGATCATGACCTAAGCCGAAGGCAGAGGCTTAACCCACTGAGCCACCCAGGCGCCTCAGTATGCTTCTTCTGAATTCAGCAGTTTTGTAACTGCTCTGTAACTCTGAGAACACTACCAAAACTGAGGCTTTTTGCCTCCATTTCCTCCCCTCTAAAATGAGAGTGTGAAGAGTCATTGTTAAGATTAAACGAGTTTGTGCGGGGAAAACACCCATAGGCAGCATGAAGTGCCCACAACACACTTCTGTTGGTGTCGGAGTAACTGGGCTCCGTCTCAGGGGTGGCCATTCCCTTACTACCACAGGAAGGCACATTCATATGTCTCTCCTGTGTTCAGTATGTCCTTTAAAACAAATTGGTTTGCCAACTATTAAAGAAATTGCCTAAATAAAAGCCCACACTTTTATAAAATATAAATATACCTAAAACTGACTGGCACATATGGTCAGGTCAGTGAATATTTGATGATAGATGTATAAATAAATGAATAGTTGACCTAATAAAGGAATAAATGATCAAAAGCTCAAACAAGAAAGTGAATGACTAATAAAATTATGAAGTTCAAATTGATCTGCAGAGCCTGGGAATAAATGGATGCAAAGAGGAATAAAATGATAGGCACATTTTTTTTTTAATTTTCCAAGAACTATATACCCATGTCTCTACTGTAAATCTGTAAATCATGTCTCTACTATGCAATTAACAGTTTCCAAAAATAAGTAATATGAAGTCAGGTTCAAAACTAATGAAGTCCACATCCAATTATAAGAGAACCTCAGTGAGATCTCACTCAAAATTGAGGAAGGAAGTCTATGGTCAAGTTTTTATTTCATCCTTAATTTCCCACGCTTTTCAAAGAGCCATATTCTAACTTTTTCTCAAACATTTACAAGGAAGTATTGAGATTGTGAAAATAGATACTCAAAATACCTCCACAAATATTTACATTCTGCATTTTTAGTTAAACAATTGACTTTGTTCTTTAGCATTTTGGTCAAAATACTTACATGTTTTAAAACATCAATAACAAGAGGATACAGTTTTTCCCCAGATAGTCCAAACTTACTGGTTTTAGAAAAGCTTCACAAGCAGGAATTGGGCAATTAAAAAAATGTTAATGCACACACACCCTGAAAATAAGGGGTAACGGGAGGGTGGCAGTTGACCACTTATTTTAACAGAAAAACACATCTTGAACCTCCCTGTGTTTATATAGTCGAGACTAGCTGAGCAGGTACTTTTACTCACATCACTGTGACAATAACCTCAATTTACTGACTTTCTATAGGATTTACTTCAAAGGAGGTCTTGGATTGGCATGCATTGATTTATTACTTTTCCCAGCATCCCAGTACACAGGGAGGGGACTAGCATCTTCTCTTTATCACCCAAGATTAAAACTGGAGGTACTAGGAAATGAAGTGACTTGCCCAAAGGAGACAAACTATGACCTTATGTAACTTGGCTTAGAACTCATGTCTCTTTCATACCAAAGGGTCTTTTCCCACTGGATTATTCCTCCTTTACATACATCTAAGCCAGCCACAGTGCCCAGCTGGACAGGATAGACTGACTACCTGGGCAATTTCCAAGAAAATTTTTGGAGGGTGGATTAATGTGACCCAGAGGTCATGCTGAGCCTGAGGAGAAAGAAAAGCAAGGCAGATAGAACTGTGTGTGTTGGGGGACACAGTTGGGGGACAACTGTGTGTGTTGAGCAACACGTGAATGACTGCAAACAGATCAGCAAAAGGAAACTGTAAGCAAAAGTGAGAAACGGGAGCGCTTTCTAACACACTTCTTTCCCCATTGGCCTCATCTGAATCTCCCACTGCCGCCCTGAGTTTTGCACCTGCCCCTAAACCTGAGCCCCCAACCCCACCCCCGTATGCTGGAGTTGCTCTGGCAAGAGCCCGGAGACCTGGCTTTCCAGCAGCCAACTCGGGGCAGGCGGCTTTGTGAGAGGAGACTGCAGGTGGGTAGATCTCATCACAATGAACCAGTCCCATCTATGACCTTGGAATGGCACATTCTTTGGGGGTGAAACCAGTCAAAGGCCCTCTGCCGTAAAAGTCACAAGGAGGTATTTGGACACCTGTGGTCATCTCTTTCAAACCTGACTTGAGCTGCCAGGACTGAATCACTTTCTTTCACCATGGGTCTCATTACTGGTGGCTAGTTTCACCCGTTTCAATATTTGGTTGATGGCAAAAGTGACCCTGGAGAGCTGAGGGACAAGGGCAGCTGAAGTGGCTTCCAAACCAATTGTAAAAGAAACCAAGATAACCTGTCCCCTACAAATGGGACTATGAAGACAACTTGACCAAAACAATGTGTTCTAATAGGTACCTTTGTCTAAAGCTCTTTCCCGGGGTTAACCAGGTTTGGGAGGGGGATCCGTTTAACAGCAGCGAGAGACAAAGTCAGCTCAACTTCCAGGATTAAGAATGCAGGGGAGACATAGGAAAACACCTCCGGACCCAAGAAACTAACAAGAGAAGAGAAAGACTGGACTACATAGGTCACCCAGCATAGCTTTTTACCCCACCCAACTTCACAAAAGCGCTGGCCCTTTCCAATCGTCTCTCGTGAGTGGATGAAGCAACTAATTCTTAACTATTTAAGCAATGAAGTTCTCCTCTGTCTAAATCTTGCAAATCCAAGAAAGGGTTGTCAGTCCTCAGAGAAACAGGGACCAATGTCAGGGTGTGGTAGAATAAACAATTACTTAAAGAGAAGCTCAAAAGATCTGAGTTTTATTTCAATTTTGCCGCTTTTTATCTGTGTGGTCTTGTGTAAGTCACTCAACTGCTGTGTCTGCTTTCTTCCTCATAAAATCCGCTAATGTCTTCCTCTTGATGCATTCTAAATAACACACAGTCTCTCTTCCTCCTGTACCTGGTCATTCACACTAATGGTTTCACATCACCCCCAAGGACACTTTTGTTTCTGGAATGTGTATATTCTGATCATTGGAATCTCAGAAAAATACCTCAAAATAGGCAAGACAATCAAAAATCAAATTGGCCCTTCCCAAGTGGTTACATGATGTTAATGTTCACCTCTCTCTGAAATCTAGTTTCTCACTGAAACAAGTTATTCTATAAAACAAGAATAATGTTGTAATTAAAGATAATTTCAATTAAGGAATTGTCAGTGAATTCAGTTAAAGGTAGACTTGGGTAATTGTGTGTTGTATCTGAATAATCTGATGCTCTTAAAGCCTTTCTTAACTGCTACAAGCACTGATATTTTCAGGATATTAAAATACCTGTGTTGGGATGCCTGGGTGACTCAGATGGTTAAGCGCCTGCCTTGGGCACAGGTCATGATCTTCAGGTCTTGGGGTCGGCCCGCAGTGGGCTCCCTGCTTGGCAGGGGAGTCTGCTCCTCTTCTCCCTCTGCCTCTCTCCTCCGTTCATGCTCTCTCTCTCTCTCTCTCGCCCTCTTTCCCTCTCTCTCTCAAATGAATAAATAAAATCTTTATAAATAAGTCAATAAATAATAAAATATCTGTATTAAACCAGAATGTTCAAGGCCATCAGTTCAGCATTTTCCAGTTGAGAAAGGTTTTCACTAGATGATATTTACAGATGACTTTTTACAATCATTAAGCCTCGTCACATACGACTAAAAATTTCTCTTCTATGAAACCGTGAGGATCGTAGCAAATATATTAAGCAAGGAAGTATGCAAATATTGCTCTATCTCTTTGTCCAATGAGAGAAATGGCACAGGAAAATAGGTTTACCATAAATCACAAATACAGGTTTCTGAGATAATAACAGAGGAGAATCCTCGGCATGTGTGTTTGACTCTGCCTCCCTTCTTTGTGAACACACATGCCCAAAGGAATGTAGGCTTTCCCCATGCCTCATAAGAATTAGCATCAGAGCGATCACACTGTCTGTCCCTCAGCCCCCTATGCTGTACAGGTAATACGCTGAGGCCCACAGAGTTTAGGCACCTTGCCCGAGATCACATAGCTAGTCAGAGAGGCCTTCTTCTTTTTTTTTTTTTTTAAGATTTTATTTATTTATTGGACAGAGAGAGAGATCACAAGTAGGCAGAGAGGCAGGCAGAGAGAGAGGAGGAAGCAGGCTCCCCGCTGAGCAGAGAGCCCGATGTGGGGCTCGATCCCAGCACCCTGGGATCATGACCCCAGCCAAAGGCAGAGGCTTAACCCACTGAGCCACCCAGGTACCCCGAGGCCTTCTTCTGAACCCCTCAACGTGGCTCTTTCCCAGACACGGCTCAGCCCAGCTCCATCTCCTCCTACCCCGCACCTGGAACAGGCTCACTCATTCACTTGGCCGATAGGTACTGAGAACCCACCTAGGACATGAAGCCCAACACAGAACGCAAGTTCTCATCAGCTAAAACAGGTTAGGTTACCCTCCCTCCCAGTGGGGGAAGAAAAAAAAGCTCAAAAGTCAAAATGAACAGATAAACAGATGAGAATGAGCCTTAACACAATCTCTTAGACACATCTGGATGCACAGCCAGACTGTACCCTTTACTACCTGTGTGACTTTAGGCTACTGTATCCTCTTGTGTAAAACTGTGGCAATTCCTCACAGATGTTTCATGAGGATTAAATAAGGTAATGTTGTGCGTTTTGTTTAAATAACACAACGTGTAGACAAAGGGTCTCAACAAGTGGTAATAATTACCGTCACTACTGAATCGGGCTGGGAGGGGAGTAAGGACTCTTATTCTTCATTCCTCCACTCCCCCGGCCCCCACAGAGCGCTCAGCTCCAGCCACCTGTCCCATGTCCATGGAGAGAGCAATAGGGAACTTCCCAGGGTCCTTGCCAGGGCCTCGGGTCCTGGTTCTGGCCTCAGGCCTTCCTAACTCCCTGTCTCTGACTTTCTCAGTGCACCATGACATTTAAATTCCTTAGAGTCTATGAACCGTCTACCAGTCCAAACCTGTGCACATTCCTGCCAGAAAAACTCAGAATCTTGCCTAATGAGTATTTAGTTAACAGGAAGATATCAGACCAAGATGAGAACCGCTAAGCTAAAAAACAAAAGAAGTGCATTGTGAGCGTTCCCCAACATGCCCTTTATCTATTGTCTCTGAAATCCGTTTACTCCATAACAATGTGGGGCATTACATGAAAAGCAGCCCTGGATCCCTGGCCTCCCCAGCCCTCCTGGAGGAGATGGGATAAATTCTCGTAAACACCCAGTGACGGATATGGAGACACAAAGGCCATCTCAGCTATACAAAGATAGGCACCTGTTTGGAAAGGCTTCAAGGAAAAGAGTTCTAAAGGGCAGTGGGGTGCTGGGCAGACAGCAGAGTTGACCAGACAGCAAAGTGAGACAGTAGGGGGCAGCAGAAAGAGGGACCCCTCCGCAGCCGAGGGCAGAAGTGAGGGACTTTGCAAACTTCTCTGGAACACCTTAGCGCCCACATCATGGACAAGAACCAGAGAGCTGATCAGATTAGAAGGCAGACGGAAAGTATGGTGCACCCTCCTCCAGCTCACGTGTTTATGCGTCTTGATCAGGTCTGAGTCAGTCTTCGCTTCACCTTCACCATAAGTAGGAATGTGAATGTTCCAAACCCAAATAACTTCAAAACCCCAGAAGTGACTTACTGGCCTCATCTCCATCACTGAAAGGTAGAGACATCTAGGAGTAATGGCAGAACTCCTTTTTTTTTTTTTTTTTTTTTAACACTACTAAAAAGTATTAGAAGAGCTAGAGAACTGCAAACCTACTTAGGGTTTTAAAAATCACACTTTAATAAATGTTTTTGCTAACATGTCTTGCCACATAGGATGGCAGGTTTGTAATGGCTAGAAGTCATTAAGGCTTATGTTTTTGCTTTTTGGACAATGATCTCTAATTACAGCAGCACGGTGTTGTCCGTAGATACTGTTATATAAATACTTGTTGACTAATCTGGTCATGCTCCTTACTCAGGTCATAAGACACACACATATCCCTTTCAAGAAACCTTGATTCATTCCTCACGAAGGCCCTGCAGGCCACACTGGTGACAATTTCGAGAGTAAAATAATATTTCTCCTTTAACAAGTGCGTTCGACGTGACAGGCACTATTCTAGAACTTTACTCATTCCTTCCCGTCCCTGCTGATTAAGGAACTCCAACCCATGATAAAGCAGCCATCGTTGCAGATGAGAAAGCAGGGCCTGGAGAAGAGAAGCGATGTGCCCAGGTCACACGATTAATAAGTCACTGCAGGAGATTACAATCGAGCTCTACCCAACCCCATACTGCAGCTGTGGGGTATTGCTCAAGAAGGAGACAGATTAGGAAGAGTCTGAGGAAAATCTCTCATGCCTGTACCTCAAATTAAAAACAAAAAACAAAAAAAAAAACAAAAAATCCCTTGTCTTTTGTAAACCTTACGTTGTTTTTCAAATGGAAAATTGCATGAAATGCCCAGTGCATAAGCCCCAACAATTACCACACGAGATTGAAGCCAACCAAAAGCTCTTTTCCCAAGACAGGGCTGTGGAAAAGAGGTCAGATTTCCTGGGTCTTCCCAAACACCTTCTTCCACCTGCCTCCTAGGAGCTCTGCTGTCGAGGTCTAACACCAGCCGGGATGAAAATAATTGCAGTGGCAGGGCTCCCTTGGTCGCCACTGAGCGCCAAAGTAAATCTTACTCGTCAAGATAATCTCATCGGGCACCATCCACCACGTCCGGCAGACACTGGCCCCTCAGAAAGACGGGTCTCGCGCAGCCCCCACCCCTCACCCCTAGGGCCCACCCTGGGGCCCCGGCTGTGCCGGCAGTGAGAAGGGCCGGGGTGGGGAGCTGCCGCCAGCTCCAGCGCTAGCCGGGACTCCCCCAGCACGCCGGCTCCGCGCTCCCCGGGAGGGTGCCCTGGCCGGGGCGCAGGAATAACACGAGCCTCTACGGAGGCAGCAGGGAAAGGCCAGCGGCTTCAGATTGTTGTTTCTGGATCGTTTTCGCGAGTCTGGGCCTTGGGAAACACGAGGCTGTGTGAGGGCTGAAAGAGGCCCTTGTTGAAAGGGAGCTGCAGCCCTTCTCTCTCCACGCGACGCCCAGGGCCCCAGCACCCGTCTCGCCGCCTTACGGGGACGTCGGCCGCCATCTTGCGAAGCCGCAGCGCCGCCAACGCCACGGCGAGGACGTCTGCGGCTCGCGCGGACCGTGGGGCGGTGCCGGGGAACCCACGAAAGGAGACGTGTGGGTGAAGGGGCTGGGGGAGGTATGAAGCACCCCAGACGTGGGACTTTATGATTTGAGGGCGATAAGAGACTGGGCAGCAGATACAGCTCAACCTAGACGAAAACCAAACAACGCTGGGCGTGATGCACAGAAAAATTAAAACTCGAGCAGGGAAAAAAATGAAACTGAGAAATACCTCGCCCTTTTTACAGAAGGCCCAGATGTGGAACACAAACCAATTATATTTTCCAACCCAGAAAACTGTTTATCAGGCTGCGCATTTATTTGGGGCGCCAATACCACTGCACAACCTCTCTTTCCAAATACCCTTCTCCTGTTACTATATTACCAGACTCTTTAAGATATTGACAACTCGCTTCCAGATACTGACAACTCATTTTAAGATATTGACAACTCGTTTTTTTTTTTTTTTTTAATCTCTTCCTCTCTTCCAGCTTGAATCTCCAGGAATAATAATAATAATAATATAAAGGAGAGGACACTCTTTAAAAAAAAAAAAAATCTAGGTTGCCTGGGTGGCTCAGTCGTTAAGCACCTGCCTTTCCCCTCCGTTCCATGTTGGGCTCCCTGATCAACAGGGAGTCTGATTCTCCTTCTACCCCTCTCCTTGTCCTCTCTCAGATAAACAAATAAAATCTTAAAAAAAAAAAAAAAGTCTGAAAAGTTTTGTTTTGTTTTTAAATTTTATTTATTTATTTGAGAAAGAAAAAGACAGGGTGCATGCACAAGCCAGGAGAGGTAGAGAGGGAAAAACAGAGGCAGACTCCCCACTGAGCACTGAGCCCCAAAGCAGGGCTCCATCCCAGGACCCTGAGACCATGACCTGAGACAAAGGCAGATGCTTAACCAACTGAGCCACGCAGGTGCCCCAGATCTGAAATGTTTCAGATATGAATTATGATTTTCTTTAGAGGACATGATTTCTTTCTATACTGCCTTTATGAACATATGCTCAACAGTGGTTTCATGGTTCAATCCCTCGCTACTTCTTGTCCACTAGAGAACTAACAGCTACTGCTTTCTCTGCCTCCAGGCTCCCACTCTCCAAGCCACCCCCCCCACCCAAGCAGCATTTTAAATTTTAAATCTCTTCATGTTCTCCTTCTTAACATTTTTCAATAGCTACCCATTACCTAGAGCAGAGGTTCTTAATCTTTTGTTGTGCAAACGATATGGTCTATGCTAAACTCCTGCCTTCCTTCTGTGAGTCTTGAGTCCTGGTACCTACTATATAGTGCATATGTGACCAGTTCCCAGGAAAAACTTCAGGTTCTGAGGCCTGGCAACAGGCATGTAAATGAACTTAAAAGCAGATTCTCCCCCAGTCCAGCCTTGACTGGGGGACTGGCCAACACCTCAGTTGCAGCCCTGAGACAAAAAGAACACAGCTAAGCCAGTCTTGGATTCCTAACCCAGAAAAATGATGAGATAATAAACATCTGCAGTTTAGAACTACTAATTTGGGGGACAGTCTGTTACACAGCAAGAGATAACTCATATAGTTGGGGAAATATTTCCCCATCATTAACGAGTGATGGCTGAAAATAATGTGAATGTGTCTCACTTAAAAAAACAGAATTAGAAATTCTGAATTCAAAATTAGAAAATTAGAAACAGAATTTCCTAGGCTATTTAAAGTTTCCCAGATAAAGACTATGCATAAGTTTGAACCAATTGCTAAAAATTTGCAAACTGCAACACCTTCCAAAGAGTTTGCAAGAATGACTTATTAACATCACGGAAGATGGAAAGTTAGTAATTAAATTTCAAGAAAAACCTGAACATAGTACTCGAGAATTTAAAAAAAAAATAGAATCATGATTCAGTTAATCCTGCCAATAAACACTTCTTCGATTGGAACTCTATCTCTTTTCGAAGTATCTTGTTTTGATTAGACCCAGAAATCAAAATAAGCCGAACTTAAAACCAGTCCTTTAATTACCCTATCACAAAGCATTAAACCAACCAAAGTTTTCGACCGTTCAAGCACATTGCTCATTCTAATTCTGAATATTTTTTTTAAAGATTTTACTTCTTTATTTGACAGATCACAAGTAGGCAGAGAGGCAGGCAGAGAGAGGAAGGGAAGCAGGCTCCCCGCAGAGCAGAGAGCCCGATGCGATGCGGGGCTCGATCCCAGGACCCTGGGACCATGACCTGAGCTGAAGGCAGAGGCCTTAACCCACTGAGCTACCCTAATTCGGAATATTTTAATGAGAGCAAAGAAAGCTATATCTTTAAATATCCTCTAAGTAATCTTATCCCTATGTATTTTGTAAGAGATACAATAGAATAGGATGACAGTACGTACATAAGTATCCGTATAAAGTATTACATAATTACATATTTGAAGACTAACAAGCTTAAGTTGTTTTTACCATTAGGTGTACGCAACTGAGAAAGCTCATAGGACCCTGACCTCCAGGATAAGTCCAAATGCTTTCCTTTAGTTTGCATAACTTCCAGCTCTCCTACCACCACCACCACCACCCCCGCCCCCGCCCCGCATATCCTCCTGGTGCCTCTGTAATTCCTTTATTACAGGACTCACCACGCTATGGCATATTTTAAGGATTTGCTTATTTTTCATCTACCCATACTAAACTGAGGGCTTTTGACAAGTTTGCACAGTAGCAGACAGTCAACAAACATCTGTTGAATAGATTAATGTACTGATGAATTCATTTTTTTCAGATCGTTTTTCTCTACGGCTCAGTCTAACAAGTTGAGAAGGGACTCTCCCTTCATCTCCTCCTGGCCAGCTACCTGGCTACCACACCACCAAGATTTAATTTCATAACATTTTTTCAAAAACTGTCAAAAATTGAGTAAGGCTCAGATCCAGAAATTCCAACCATATTTCTCACAATATTGTGCAAGCATTGCTGTTGGATGGTAAGAAGCCAGATAACCTCAGGTTATCCTCAGTTTCCTCACCTGGTAAACGGAAAGAGAATAACTAACGCATATATGCGGTGCCCCTGGCGGTCCCCAGATCGGTGCGCCCCAGTGTGGGGACGGAACACACCCAGGGACGCCCCTTCTTCCAGCCTCCGACCACCCTCCAACCTCTCTTCCACACACAGACTTCGCCACCCTCTTCGCCGCCGCCCTCCGACCCCGGGGCCCGCCAGCACCCCATCCCGCGCCGGGCTCCCGGCCGCGCCAGGCCCGGCCCCCGCGGCCGAGGCCCGTCCACCGCCCGCTGCCCGCTGCCCGCGCTCCGCGGCCTCGCACGCCGCCGGCCTCCCCGCCTCTCTCGGCACCGCGAGGCCCAGGCTCCGGCCGCCGGGCCCCGCATCCCCCCGCACGGCCCCGGAGAAGCCCGAGGGCGCCCGCGGCTCCCGAAGATGCAGCCCGGAGACCCCGCGGCCGCTCCCCGCGCAGGCGCCCGGCTCCTCGCTCCCCGCCGAACCGCGGCCGGGGCCCCAAGCGCCCCTCGGCCCGGGGACGCGAGCGCCCGACTCGCCTCCGCAGGCTCGACCCGCGCGGGCGGGCTGGGCGCCGGGCTCTCCCGGAGGCTCACCCGCGGGCGCGCCTGGGGGCCCGGCGGCCTCGGAGGGCCCTCGGGCTGGTGCCAGAGCCTGTGCGGTGGGCGACCGGGCAGCTTCGGAGACCCCCGGGAGCCCTATCCCAGTGGTGGACCGAGGGGAAACAAGAACGCTTTTTGCAGTAAAATACTAATATAATAATAATAATTGATGCTATAGGTGTGGCACAAAGTAAAAGTTCAATAAACGTTGGTTATTATCCTATTGCCCTGGTAGAGACGTTAAGCAAGTAAATAATAGGTACTAAATACACTCCCAGACTAGACCTGCCCTGTACCTCCAGAGAATACACACACGCACTTGCAGATAGAAGTACCTGAAGGGCAAGGACTCTGGACACTTATTTTCATCGTTGTGGTCCCAGATCCTGGCATATAGTAAGTGTTCACTTAACGTTTGTGGCTTTATTTCAAAATTTCCCATAGAGTCCTGCTTCCTACAGATGTGGATTCACATTGTGTTTCAAATCATACTTGGGAAAGCATTGTCAGGGTATCTATTGTCAGAAGCAGGATGTAGGAAAACAGTTAATGTGAATGATGTTGCAGGAAAAGCTGAGAAAGACAAGGGAGGTAATTACAGTTCAATAGAAACCAAAAGTCAATCACTAATTTAATGGGAAATGATTCATGAAAGCAGTATTTACACACAAGTACAACTTGTCCCAGTGACTTCAGAAAGGAAAAAAAAAAAAGTTTTATTTAAAAACAAACAAATAACAACCTGGCAAATTCTAACAGAATAAAAATGTTTGCAATTAAATCAATTCTGTTGTCAGAATTCTTTGAATGGCAAATGACTAATAGGAGATTAACTGGTATAAGAAAGAAATTCAGTGGGTTCACACAACTGACAATTTTAGGGGTTTGTTTCAGGAACTTATAAACTGTCATTAGATGGCTCCTTCAGTCGATCTACCCCTTTATCTATACATCCATCCAACCAACCATCTCTCAGACTCCTGAGCCATCTCTCTAGCTTCCAGTTATCTCTTACTGGAGGCAAGTTTTGGTCATCTGGCAGGGGGAAAAAAAGGCCAAAGCCACCAAAAACTTCAGGCACACATCATCCCAGTTCACTGGCCAAGGTTGGAAAGTTTCTTTGTCCTTTTGGGTCCATATAGGGTAGAAAGAAGCGCAGGGTAACCTAAACAATATTTATCCACCATATCCACAACAGAAAAAAAACATTCCAAATTCGACTACTCCAAAACACTAACCACTATCCATCTTTACATTCCCTTCTGGTGCTAGTGAATAACTCTTAAATGGTATCCTGGCTCGTGTTTTTTTCATTTGACATTTTGTCATAAGTAATTGCTACACAGACTTTATAGTGATCACTTTTAAGTGTCTATGTAACATTTACCTAAAGCATTAGTCACTATGCAATAATTTACTTATGTCCTTAGTTAATATTTTGCAATTTCTAGATGTCGCTATAGTTTAAAAACATGATAATTATTCTCTTATTACCTATAGCCTGTTACTTTTTATAAAGTATTTCCTTAATATAATTCTCAGAAATTGGATGAATGAGTGAAATGGGAAGAAAATTTACATAGATCTAGTTCTTCAGATACATAACCAAATTGTACCCATTTTCAGGGCTTCTACTAAGGTTCCATGCCACAGCATTCCCACACCTTCACCAGCACTGAAGTGAACTTTCATGAAGTCACGGTTCCCAAACCTTCTCACCAGTTCATAGCGTCTTCATTAGTCTCACTACATTTTTAGCCTGCCTCTCTCCCCTGAGGAAACATAGATGAGATTGCCTAGCCCTGCTGCGGGCACACAGTAGGGACTCACAAAAGGTTAGGTAAGTCTGCAGCTGACTCTAATTCTACCCATGCCCCTAGGGAAAACCGCTTTTTGAAATGCTGGCTTTGAGCATACAAAGGATGGAACAAAGATAAGCACAAATATATCTGCGGGGTCATTTCCACAAAAGCTATACAAAGAGGAAGGACTTGCTTTTTGATTGGTCCACTCTCTTGAGCTTCTCTTATCTGTTTTGCAGACAGATCTGAAGGAGTTATTCACACAAATGTGTAATGCAATCTTCATTGGTCCTCTTCTGAAGAAGAGGGGTGTGTGAAGGTGTGTGTGTGTGTGTGTAAGATTAACCAAACCCATTGCTCAACGTTGTGGGTCAAAACCCTGGAGGCTTGTCAGAATGACCTGTAGAGGGTTTCTTAAATACAGATGTCTGGGCCTCAGCCCAACTCCTCTAATTTAGATACCTATAGCGCAGAGGCAGGTGTTTATAATTTTTTTAAATCTCCACAGGTGATTCTGACAGAGCCAGGATTTAGGAAGGAAATAAATCAACCAGCAATGAGGTACTAGAATTAATGTCAGTTGTTCTTAGTCCTTCCGTACGAATTGGAAACAAACTATAAGTGTTTTCTTTCATTCTACCTTTCCCCTGTCTCTTGCTTCCTAGTGGGAAAGGCTCTGTCGGCATGAATACTCATTCTCTTCTGAGCCGGCTTCCCACAGGCCCTTCGCCCACTTCTATGGATCAGCCCCTGAACATCCTGCTCTCCCATAGGAGGCCTGGGCTTCTTTAGGTTCCCAGTGGTGGCAACTGGGGTTGACTGAAGAACTAGCGAGTTTCCTGGGCAAACAGATCCACGCCGCATTGCACAGCATCGACACAAGGCCTGGGTCCCTCTCTGAGTCTCCTAGTTTCCAACTTTGGGTGCTATTTCATGGACCCCCTCAGACCCCACCCATAAGTTGTCTTATCTTTCTTCCTGGACTACATGCTTGTTGAGGGCAAGTTTGCACATCTCCCCCATGGTTCGTAAGGCATAGAGCCTGGCACCTAAGAAACATCAGACAGGTATGGGATGAGCAAAATACGAGGGGAGAACTGACATCCACTCCACACTGACTCTGCCCAGCACCCTGGGAGGCCTTTTGTTACATGGTCTCATTCTACCTGCATCACATCCCCATGAGGTAGGAGTTCCTAGTCCAATATGCAGGCAAGAATAGAAATGATCATCAAACAAAGTTCATTCGGTCAAAAACTGTTTATAGGCAGGAACATAAAAAAGTGAGAATTTATTCCCCTTTTTCTTCATGCAGCCCAATTTTCTTGAGATAATTTATGCACACAGCTGAAAGTCTACAGATCCTTTATGTGACAGACATATAATCTAAGACATGATTGTTCTCTTGGTTGGAAATTATCAAATTGATGAAGTCTAACACAGACAAGTGCCCTCTCTATTTCTATGTTGTTAGTTATCATGAGATCTTGGTATTTCAAATAGGATTATGCCATTTGGGCTGGGCACTTAAGATTTCCCTAAGGGCCAAGGCTGAGTAATTTTCAGGTAATGAGCTTTAATGTCCAAGGAAAGAGGCATCCTGCATCACCTTCTGAACCCGTGCCATGGATCTGCTGTAAGAGTATCAGGAGTTCTAGAACCTTGCGTAATTGATCTTGTGACTTGAAACTGAATCACTTTCAAGGCTTCTTCCAAAATGGTTTTTGCCCTCCTGAACTATACCTTATTACAGCTACACTTACCCAGACGAGTGAAGAGAAAGAAAAGGATAATTCCCTGGTGTCTCCAACTTCACTGAGGAGTCTTGAAGTTACCCTGAGCCTCTTTTACCCATAAGGGCAGAGGGTAGGATTTTCCCCATCCTTAAGAAGTATTGAGAGTGAGATGTGGAGGAAAGAGAGGTTCTTCTATGGACTCAGGATTCAAGTTTCTAGTTCTCCAAGGTCTCTGAGCCATGGCCCTGCGGAAGTGTCCCGAGTTCTACAAACCCTTGGGCACATCACCAGAGAGAATGTGCATCAGTGTAATGTCTGTGTGCAAAGTATAATAAAATTCATGAACCCAGACCCTACTCACTTGAAATTTGAGGTCATAAAACCTTAAAGCTGGCTCTCTTTCCTGGTGCAGATGAGTACACAGAGACTCAGAGACATTAAGTGACTTGCCAGAAATCACACAGCTATTATGGAGCAGAACTGTGGTTTGAAAGCAGTTCTCTAGAATTTGAGTCAGCTCTGTCCTGCTCTGTTTATAAAAGAGTCCTGCTCATAAGGTGAAAGGAAAGATGATAAAAATAATGATGATAAAATAAAATGATAAAAATAAAGATGATAAAATAATTTATCATCAAGAAAATAGCATAACTGAGGAGGTATAGAAATGAGGGTAGACAGGAACATATACATTTTCCTGCTGGAAAACAGATCATTAGGCGGGAGGATGAAGTAGGAGATAAGAATTAAAAGTCTACCTTTCAATTTGCCAGTGGGATCGTCTGAGGAAAGTTAGGTGACTGATATGAACCTCAAATTTTTTCATGTGTCAAAGGGACCTATTTACAAGGTTATTCTAAGATTTAAATGAAATCATACAGATAAACTAGTTGAAACTTAGTTACTCAATAAATGTTACTTCCTTTCCTCAAAACGGCTATAAGCTAACCACTATTCTTTTCCAGTCATTAAAGAGTGACCCTTAATTTTTTCCTGGCCAGTCATTGTGTTTAGTTATTCGCTCAATTGTTATTTTCTGCCTCCTCCCACTAGGAGGTAAGCTCAAAGGGGACAAGTCCTTTTCTGTCCTCACCCCCTTTTCATCCCAAGTTCCTAGTACAGGGCCTGACCTATAGTGACAATTTGAAAAAATTGACAAATGACATAAAAGAATTAAAAACTCTTTTAATTAATTATGAGAGAATTAAAAAATTCTCTCAAAGAGAGAAATGAAATTTTTTGGGGGGAAAGGTAATATTTTACTAGTTCTTTTATACTGTGTGTCCTATGTAAAGATATGGTTATATGTATATTTTAATTTATGTATATATATATACATATATACACATGTGAATCCAATATAGTGTATACTAATATAGTTATAATATTTGTATACTAGTAAGTCATATAAAATACTATGTCATATATAGTATTATATACTAATAAGTATATATGTAATAGGTGAATATATGTACATTATATATGTAATTTATTATATTTGTAATAAACTCTACATATCAAAATAAATTATGTATGAAATATGAGATATTGTTTGCCATTGGGGAGAGGTAAAGGAATAGATACTCGAAGAGGAACAAAGAGAAGCTCAACATTAATCCATAAACCCATTTTTATATTAAAAATGATAAGCAAAGTAGAAAGGACAAAAAGGTCAATGGGAAAGAGGAAGAAAAACTCAATGGGAAAGAGGCACTGATATGAAAGAAATAAGCAGAAACCGACGCTGCCCTAGCAACCTTATGAAGTAAATAGTCCTATTCCAAGTTTACAGATGGGAAAGCTGAGGCCAAGCAATGTGTTCAAGGTCAAGTAGGCAGCAAGCATCAGGCCCTTGGGGAAGTGAAGGCAAAGGGTGTTAGACACCAGCCCCCATTCCTGCCTCCAGGATTCAGCTTGATTCTGCAGCTGATCAGACTACCATCCACGGAACTCCAGACCTGCGTCTAGAGCAGCCCACATAATCATCATCATTGGAGCAATGTCACTCTCCAAAGGACTGGGATCACTGAACGTCTTTCACACAAACACTGCATCTGTGAAGTGTTGCCCTATTATAAATAAGATATGGGATTAGCCAGTTTTCACTAGATTATGGTCATTAATAACTCCAAACTCTCTGTTGTTTTTCAGGGAGTAAGATTTATTTCTCAGTCCCATTTTATATGCTGGCTATGGCTCTGCTTCTGCTTCTTCATGCAGGATCCAAGCAGAAGGAGCAGGTTCTCTATGGGACACACCGGATGTGGCAGGGGAGGGAAAATAGATGCCAAACTACAATGGCCCTGGTGTTTGCCAAAAACTTCTGCTCAGATGTAGCGTACATTGTTTCCTCTCATTCCTTTGGCCAAAGCAAATCACATGACCCAGCATGATACTGATGGGACCAGGCAGTAGACTCCTCCCACAGGGAAGCACTGTAAACTGTATGGCTATCAACAGACGAAGAAAATTATTAAAAGGTGCAATAAAAAATTAACAGCAGTACAATATTCCACAGACACCAGGTTCTCTGTTTTTGGTAATCAACAGGCAGAGTTTCTGTTTTCATTTCCAACGAACATCCTAACACTTTTATTTGTTTGTTTATTTATTTTTAGAGAGGATGGATAGGGGCAGAGGGAGAAGGAGAGGAAGAATCTCCAGTAGACTCCCTGCTGAGCAGAGCCTCACGCAGGACTTGATCCTAGGACCCTGAGATCATGACCTGAGCCAAAATCAAGGGTCAGGTGCTTAACCGACTAAGCCACCCAGGTGCTCCTAACACTTACTTTTTATCATTTACATAAATTATTTCTTTCAGAGGTTCAGGCTGCTGAAAAAAGTGTTTAAATATTCCCTGAAGGGGTACCTGGGTGGCTCAGTGGGTTAAGCCTCTGCCTTCGGCTCCGGTCATGATCCCAGGGTCCTGGGATAGAACACTGCATCCGGCTTTCTGCTCAGCAGGGAGCCTGCTTCCTCCTCTCTCTCTGCCTGCTTCTCTGCCTGCTTGTGATCTCTCTCTCTGTCAAATAAATAAATAAAATCTTGAAATAATAATAATAATATAAATAACTAAATAAATATTCCCAGAAAGTTCCCTACCCTTTTTTGAGGGAAATGCAATAAATAATAAACAATCATGACCTGTTTTAATATGCTATGGTTCTTTTAAAAATTACAGCCACACCTAACTAATTTAAATATATTCTCTTAGATCCACAGATGTTTGTTGTGTAATAATGACATTTCAAAAGTAACATAAGTGCCCAGTCTGGGTTCATTTTGTTAAACAATGGTTTGGAATTTCCCCATTATGGGTGTTGGAGTCCAAGCGAAAGGAAATTCAATTAGAAGTGCCTATGCTTGATTTAATCCTCTTGTCTGTATCGTCATTCTTAATATTTTTGAACAAGTGATCTGCATTTTTGTTTTGCACTGGACTCCACAAATTGAATAGACAGTTGTGTTCACAACAGACAGTCCCTCCTTTGGAACAATTTCTCTGTGACCTCTTCAGTAGACTCAGGCACCTCTCCCAGGTCATTCATAAAGCCCTGTGATTATGGCCCTTGATACCCTGTACTGAAATTTTGTTATACATTCTTTCCTCCTAATTTATGGGTTCCTTGAAAACAGGAACATTGATTAATTCATCATTATATTTCCAGCATCTGCTACCAAAAAAAAATGATGACTAAATGATTATCAGACATGGGGAATATTTCCTTAAAATTCCTAATTCTGTGAAATTGTATTCTCCTGTAGAAAAGAAACCATTCAGCCCTGCCATAGTGTTCTTCCTGTGCTTCTTGCCAGGTATTGCCTGTGTGTGTGTGTGTGTGTATCAGATCTTCTTTATCAATTTATCCACCAAAGGACACTTACGTTGCTTCCACGTCTTGCCTACTATAAAAATAATGTTGCTATAAAAATGAACTCCTTCAGCTTTTGTTTGTTCAGGAAAATCTTTATCCTTCCTTTGTTTCTGAAGGATAGCTTCTCCAGGTATAGAATTCTTGGTTGGAAGGTATTTTGAATATTCACCCTAGTCTCTCCTGGCCGGAGAAGTTTCCTTTGAGAAAGGCAGTCAACATGTAGCCACTTGTCTCCTCCTTCTAAGATAGTCTGTCTTGGTCTCTGAGGTACAGGAGATGCTTCAGTCTCATCCTTATGTTCTAGAATTTTCTCACAGGTGTCTTGTCCTTGAATAATTGGTAGTTGTTCTTCTTGTGAAGAGGAGTGAAGTCAGGAACAACCTATGTTGCTATCCTGGTGACTAACAGGTCCTCCTACTTTGAATAAAAATGCACTGTATCAGGATGCCTGGGTGGCACAGTCAGTTAAGTGTTAGCTCTTGGTTTTGGCTGAGATCATAATCTCAGGTTCGTGAGATCGAACCCAGTGTTGGGCTTGGCTCTCAGACCCAGCTCTGCTTAAGACTCTCCCTCCCTCTCCCTTTGCCACTCCCCCATGTCTGAAATAAATAAATAAATCTTTAAAGTAAGTAAATAAACTGGAGTATGTGCCATTTGTTTTTTATAAGTTCTGGGCAGTTAACCAAAAACCAAATTGGGTGAAATTACATAATGTCAGCATTGCTTAGATGGAGGTATGCATCATGGTGAAGCACGTAGGTCTGCTCAGGGTCCAAAGGTTCCTGAGTTTAAATTCTGACTCTGCTATTTACTCACTATGAGAACTTGGGTCATTCACTTAAACTTCTCTGTGTCCGTTTCCTCATTTTTAAGGAGGAGATAATATCTACCACCTCACAGTTTTGTTCAGGGAAACAATGAGAAGATACTCATAGAGCACTTAGCACCAAGCCTGGGAAGCACAGGGAATGCCCCCACCCTGGGGGCAGCATGCACATCCCTTGAGTTTGGGAATCAAACAGCCTAACAATCCCTGCTTTCCTTCCACCCCATCTGTACGATAGTCTCCTCATCACCTCCTCCAAATGAATCTCTGGGTATAGACTCAGCTAATCTCCAATCCACAATGCTCAATAAAATATCATTTAAAAAGCATACGCTCAAGCCTTGGGTTTCTGTGGAACAATTCCTTTGGTTGCAGAGGACTTCACATACTTTGAAATTACATGAATACATCAGGGTTGTCCCCTCTGCTATCAGTAAGTAATTCAAAGAGGTCAAATACTAAAAAAAAAAGAAAAGTCTTGCTTGCTTTACTGAAAAAGGATATGGCGTCACTGGTAGCTTCTGATAAGAGGCAGCTTATATATAGCATGAATATCCTAGACTCCACCCAGGGAAACTGTTCTCTGTGATATTTTTTTCTATCCATTTGCTTTTAAGATTCTTCGTAAATAATACTTGACAAAAAAAAAAAAAAAAACCTCAATAGTAAAGCTATTTTTTTTAAAAACCTAACTATCATCAGAAATGCTCATCTTATTTATTCTGTCGATTGGGGTGCTTGAATCCAACCTGTAGAGGAAAAGGTCTTATAAAATACTGTACAAACAGAAAGTGATTTTGTTTGAAACACCTCAGTGAACTAAGTCCTGAGTCATGTTCAAATGCTACAGGAGGGGCCTCAAGCTGAGGGATAAATACATAAATATATATTTCAAGAACTTGGTGTATACATATATACGAAGAACTGCAACTCCTGGATCATATGGTAAGACTATGTTTGTTTGTAAGAAACTGCCAGACTCTCTTCCAAAGTGACTCTTGTAGTCTGCTTTTTAATTAGCAATTTATTGTAGACATCTTTTCATATAAATAAATAATAATTGCATAGTATTCCATAGTCCATATATACTATAGTTTAGCCATTCCGTATTTTTTATGGGCATCAAGGTCATGTCCAGGTTTGTACTATCACAAAGTAGATTGAGATAAACATTTTTTTATATACATCTTTGATCCCTTGTCCAATTATATCTGGAAAATAATCTGAAAAAAGTGTTAAAGACTTGAACATATTTAATTTTGATGAATGGCTATGAAAACATGCATGCCCATGAGTAGTAAATGAGAATGCTGTACCACCTTTTCCTCTCATAATAGTCCTCCTTGTCCTTGCCAACCCAACTGGTAGGAGAGTACATCTCAGTGTTGTTTGGCTTATTTTTTTTTTGATGACCCCCAAGATTAAACATGTTTTTACTTTTGTTGGCGATTTGTATTTCTTTCTTTGTGAATTGTGTTCATATTCTTTTTACTTTTGCTATTGGAATCTGCAAGAGAAATTTTTTTGTTCTCTAAAACTCTTCGTATATGTTATTTCTGGCTTCTAGCAGGCAGTTTATTAGAATATGCACTATTAATTTAACAGTGCTTAAGAGCGGAGGGAAAGAGACGTTACCACATGAAATGTACACACTAACCTCAGAAAGGGTGAAAAAATTAGAGAAAGGAACTACAGAGTTTCTGTGATACGTGTTGTTTTTCAAAAAATTTAACTTTTATGGGTGGTGATTCTGATTTTTGTTTATTTTATTTTGTTTTTGCCGTATTAAACTTCTATGGTCAGATTTGTGGGTTATTCGTTTGTGTTTTCTGGCCCTGTTATCATGCTTTCACAAGCCTGCTCTAGTCACAGGGTATGAGTATAAAAATATTTACTTTAAGCATCATCTAGCAGTTTAATGTGTGTTTTTTAACATTACAATCTTTTACCCAATTGTAATTTCTGCCTAAAGTACAATCCCAACATTTCTTTTCCCCCAAAATGGCTAGCAAGTTGTCCCAGTACCACTTATAAAAAGTCCATCTTTGGGGCCACTTTATCACATGCTAAATTATTTTATTTTATTTTATTTTATTTTATTTTATTTTATTTGACAGAAAGAGAGAGAGAGCACAAGCAGAGGAAGCAGCAGGCAGAGGGAGAAGCAGACTCCCTGCCGAGCAAGAAGCCCAATTCAAGACTTGATCCCAGAACCCTAGGATCAGGACCTGAGCTGAGGGCAGACACTTAACTAACTGAGCCACCCAGGCGTCCCATCACATGCTAAATCTCCATATATATTTGGGGCAATCACTGAACTCAGTATTTTGTTCCACCCTCGCATGGCTTTTTGGTGCTAGGACCACACTGTTTTAATTCCTGTAGCTTTTAATATCTCAGATAACCTCATGGCTCACCTCCTGCAGGTCTTAACTCAAATCCCACCTTCTCTGTGAGAGTTGTCCTGAGCCCCCCACTTACAGCCACAACTTCTGTCCACCCCCACCCTGCCCTGCACCCTCTGGCTATCGAGTCCCTTCTTAGCTTTTTGTTCTTCTCCTTAACACACGTCACCATCTGACATCCTGCATGTTTTACTATCTCCATCTCTAAACAAAGTTCGACCAGAACAGGGATTTAGGTCTATTTTATGTACTTTCGTATCCCCAATGCCTAGAACACTGCCAAGCACAGAGAGATCCTCAAAAATCGTTGTTGAACGATTGACTATCAGGTAGAGAAAAGCATCCTATACACAACCACTACCTTTTTTTGAGAAATCACCAGCCCTTTTTACACAATGATTCTTCCATGAAATGCAGAACTGATTTGGCCAACTAAGAAGGAAAATCCATGGGATTTTGATAAGATTAATGCTGCACAAAAAGATTATTTTAGGAAGAATTGATAACTTTATAGCATTGAATCCGTCCGAGTAAGAACCAGTTTTTTTTTCCAAGTCTTCTTTTTAGAGTCTTCTTTTTTTCAAGTATTCTTACAGTATACTGAGTCATGTCCCTCAGTATACTGTAATGATTCTCTTCATAAAGACCTCATGTATTTCATACTACAATGGTTCCTAATCGTTTGTGATTTTGATTTGTTTTGTTTTGTTTAAGATTTTTATCTATTTATTTGAGAGAGAGAGCGTGCATGCGCCCCAGTGAGGGGGAGGGACAGAGGCAGAGAGAGAAGCAGGCTCCTGGCTGAGCAGGGAGCCCAATGTGGAGGCGGGGGGCAGTTGCTGTTGGTCCTGGGATCATGACCTGAGCCGAAGGCAGATGCTTAAGGAACTGAGCCACTCTGGTGCCCCCATTTGTGATGTTTTGTTACTATTCACTCACTTATTCAATAAATGTTTATTATTATTTACTATGGACCAGGCACAGTTCTAGGAGACAGGAAAGCAGCAGCAAGCAAGATGGTGTTTGCCCTCGTGGAGTTCCTGTTCTAGTGAAAATGGAACTCTCTTTTCCCCTTATATTCTTAAATTTGCAGTATATAAGAAAGCTATTGAATTTTGTGTATTTACTTCTTATTTTCTTACTAAATTCTCTTGTTGCTTCTAAAAGTATTACGATGGATTTTTGGGCTTTCCCAAATAAATAATCACATCTCCTGCACATAGTGATAATTTTGTATGTCTTTTCCGAGGGTATGCCTCTCTGGTTCATTTTTCTCCTTTTATCCGTTAGCACAATGAAGTTTTCCAATAGTCTCTGTATTTACCCACACTTGAATTTCTGGAAATCAACTCTATTTTTATAGTAAAAAAAAAAAAAAGTCATAACAATTTTTTTAATCTTTACACCTATATAATATACCAGAAATTTTAATTTAGGTGAATCAAAATATCTGATATGATACAATTGACATCCATTGTATGCAACGGGTATAAAGGTCATTTTTGAGAAAATCTTAATTTTTTTTCTCTTTGATGGCAGATTTTTGATGTAAAATTGATAAAAAAGAAAAGAAGATTGAAGTTGGTTTATGTTTAGGTGGCTAATTAATTTACTGAATCTAAGTTACTGCTGAATCTAATTGTTTTTGAAATAAAACATAAAACCTTGTTTTCCCACTGAAGTTAGAAAATATTAAATCTACTTATTTCTTTTATTTTACTTGCTACTTACTAATTCCTTGTAAGAACATTGCAATAGCCAAAGATTTCATTTGCATATCTACACACATTGAAATAAGGCTGTATGAGTAAAGGTTTATACCACGTTTGTGAACTAATTTCTTCCGAGGAGGTACATTTGTCCTAATAAAATAAAACAGATTCAGGGCCATGATACAGCACCCATTTCTACAGCTGAAGAAAATGAGACTCAGCAGCCCTATGTGTCTTGTCCATGCTCGCACAGTAGGTCACGGAGCTCAGACTCAAACTCTGATTTTCTGTTACCCACTAAATATTCTTTCTACGTGCTCTTCTTTTCACGTGGCATCATGCATGTAATTAGAAACACTCCAATGTGTTTCCTCACTTCCTTCGAAAATTTTCTCAACTGTTACCATTGCGTATTATTTTAGCGGGAGGTTATTTCTTTATAAAATTCACATGTGGCTTTTGATTTTATGACCCCCTTTTCCTGGAGGACCAAATAATGCATGTATGTTTGAAAAGAATAAGTTCTTACAACAGCCCTGTGTATGGGGAAACAGAAATGAGGAGTCTGCTATGATATAAATCAACACGCTAATCATTAAAAAATAGATGCATTCATTCATAAGTGTCACAAAACACTCCAAGCTGAATAGGAAGGAATATCTGAGCGGCGCTGATAACAGCCAAGCCTGAAGAGGAAACGCCAAAGCCCATTACAAGCTATTGAAAAATTCCATCCAAAAAAAAAAAAAAAAAGAGAGAGAGAAGAGAAGAAAAAGACATACGGCAGGAAATTCCTGACCAGTAGTGTAATCTCTTACACAAATGTGCTGGCAGATAAGTGGATTTTTATGATTTTGCTCGCGCCCACTGCTTCTTGCCCCTTTAGATATGTCACCTTGCAGATGTATTATAACTTCACTCTGGCCCTATTTAATGGTCAGATTCAATAAATTGTAGGTTCATCTTAATCCCTTCAAGAGACTCTTGGCCCTCAGCCCAAAAGTGGAGGAAGAGGGTCAGTAAACTAAAATACCAAAAGAAAACTTGCTGTAAGTCCCAGGAAAAGCATTATATTGAGGATTCAATACCCTAATTTACTATTATCATACATAAGGAATCAGGCAGTGGAAATTTTAACGACCGAATTAAGCCCACAGCTATAGAACCGTAAACACGGCAATGAGAATAAAGAGCTAAAAGTAAATGAAATAAATATGTACTAAGCTTCCTGCGTACGTTTAATACTGACCTGGATATTTTACTTACATTAGCTCATTTCATTTTTATAGCAATACCGTGTGCAAAATGACTACTGCGCTCATTCAAAGATCAAAACACTCAGTTTTTAAAGATGAAATTATGTAATCCATGCAGGCAGACCTAGATTTAGTCAATCCTGGCTCTGCCACTTTTCTGCCTACACAACCCCGGGTGAGTGAGTCTTGAACCACTGTGAGCCTCCCTCTCCTCGCTTGTTACGCTTGTTAAGTGAGAGTGACGAGACCCACCCAGCACCGCAGGAAGCCACCACCAAAACCCAAAACTGCAAAACAAAGCAGGGGATAGTTAATATCATGGACACTAGCAAACACTAGATAAACTAATAAGAGAAAATGACGGGAATTGATTTCCAAGCTGTTTTCTTAGACACTTGGTTTTCAAATGCTTGATTGTGCAATCCTGCGCTGTGTTTTCCAGGCAAGGTCTTTTAGGTTGAGTATCAATGAATCATTTCCTTCATATTCAGATGAAAGATATGCCTGGATAGGTCAGGTTCCCGCCCTGCTTTATCTTAATGATCCATACATTGCAGGTAAGGAAACAATTAGTATTGTTAAGAATTTCACTTACAGGATTCTAAGATTCCCTCTCTATAGATATTTCCAGCATAAAAGACAAGGACCATTGTATTGGACCATTGACCTACTGACTCTTGGTCTACAATGACAAGCTCCATGCCAGCAAAGTGAGAAATGGCAAGAGAACTAAATCCAGAGTTTTCCATTTTCCTTGTTGACTAAGCTCAGTTTTCAAATTACATCCTGTGTGGATCTACAAGATAAAAAAACAGACAATAAAAGTAATATTTTACTAGTATATTTTATCAGTGCAAATTTGTCACATGTTTAATACAAGGTTAATAAACCGAGAACAATGAGTTTTAAGGAACACCAAAAAATCGCAACTTATAGGTTATTCATGGTAGTGATACAGATCTTAACCTCAGTATCCAAATATCTCCTTTTGTTGTTTTGTTTTCACTAAAGTGAGATAAACCTGATTCACAAGATTGCATATGAGAACAGTTTTTGTTGGCTGGTTGTTTTGTTTTGTCTTTGTGGTTGACTATAGATTTGGTTGTTTTGTTTGTGTTCATATTTAAGAGCTTATACTGCTTTTCAGTTAAGCAGATTTCCAGAGAGACTTTGTTGGAAACTATGCACCTGAGTAAATTAACCTAACCATACAACTTAACATCATCAATAATTTAATATTGTCCTGAAAGTATGTGTAGACAAAATGATTGCTTAGCAGGGGAACTCAAGAGAGTCAGCTGAACAACTCTTACAAACCATGAAAAAAATCCAGTATGATAAAAAAAAAAAAAAACATAATATGGAAAAGCAGTAGTCTTCATACATACAAACAGCAACCAGAAGATATAATAGAAGGAATCACCACCCCCCAAAATTAATAAAAAGATATAAACTTCTCAAGATAAACTTAAGTAATTTTTTTAAAAGACTGAAACAAAAATATTGTGTTTTTTGGTTTAAAAGACTCTGCATCTTAAGATGTCAACTTTTTCAAAGTGAATTATAAATATTGTGCATCCCACTTCCAAAATTATTAGAAAGATTTTTTTTCCAATCTAGACAAATTGACTTTAAGGTTCTGGTATGAAACTAAATGAGCAATAAGAGCTAGGAAAAAGCATTGAGGGAAAGATAAAAAGAATTAGGAAGGACCAATCAAACCAATTATTAAAGAGGGAGGGAAGAAAGGGAGGGAACATTTCCACAAGGTGGAAATGTAAGCCTATATGATTGCTTGGTCTGCACTGAATATCCCAAAGAAAGTAGCTATATTATTGGCTCCTTAGATGTCTTTTGCACCATTTTAAAATTTTATATCATATTCATGTATAAATCATCTAAAAATTAAAAGAGAAAATAATTTTAATATGTAGATATTAACTGGATGAATAAAGATAGTAATAATTTTCTGTTCTATCAACAAAGGAAGCATATCAATTGCATTTAAATATCTAGGATCCATTTATATGTAATAGGTTTACAATCTTAATCAGAGATTAATTATACTATAATGTGATATATTTTAAAAACTTCATCCTGGAATCTAGAACAGTCAAGGCTTCCAAAACCTTTTAATGTTAAACCTTAGCATTCAGAATAATCATATTAAAAAAAGGAAAGAAAGAAAAAGACCTGTTTCTTTAACTGCTACCTAGGAGATACATTAAAATATAATTTTAATACAAATATATTACTTTTCTCCTCCTTTCTATCTCACTAGTATACAAATATCTTATTATAGACCTAATGGAATGAATGAGTAATTAATTATCTTATAACTAGTTCTTAGTCTTGAATTTCAGCAGAATTTCAATGATACTAGGAGGCATAAAATCTATTAAAACCCTTAATATTCTCCCTGGCACATAGAGACATCTAAGAAATATTCATTGAATAAATGCTAATATTAAAGATATTTGGCAAGTTGTCTTTTGGGATCCTAATACCATTAAATGGATTTTGAAACTATGCTAATTGGGATTTTTTTCAGGTGTAAATGATGTTTTTTAAGCTTCATTTTGAAAAGTTGAAATCACAGGAATTAGGATGAAAATAATACCAATAAAAAGGAAAACAAAGCCCATATTTTCCAATATATATAGCAAAAGTATTCTAATTGTTCTCCCATGATCATTTGGTCATTCAAGATCCCTGAAATGTATTATTATAAAATGACCCATCATTCCTTGCAGCATTATAATAGCAGTAGCAAAAATCTGAACACAACCTAAATATCCATTAGTGGAGAACTGGTTTTGATCAAACTCTACTACCTTCAGGTGATGGATTACTATGTAGCTATTTAAAAAAGTAAGTTAGGTTTCTATGTGCTGGGGAAGAACAAACAAGATATTCTGTTAACTTTGTTAAAAGCGGGGAACAGAGCAAGGAGCCCTGGGTTCTCCAGTCAGTGGATGAGACTGGAATGGCATGCTGTTCAAACATCATCCCTGGACGATCCCTTGGAGCAAGGCCAGTTTGGAGGCTCACACACCCTCTCTCAGGGAAGCCACAAACCCTCTCTCGGTAAATCCTGCATTGAGCTGGTGTTCCTCTGGTCCCAAAAGGCGTTTTAGATCCTCAGTGACACATCAGATGAAGCCAGCTTCAACGTAAGGGGCCGTGTTGTGTGATACACACAGTTGTTACAAGCTAGCCTCTCTTCAGTCATGAACAAGAAGGAACTCCCGCAGTACGCAATAACAGGGACGAATCTTGAGGGCGTTATACTAAGTAAAATAAGCCAGTCACAGAGGGACGAATGACCTATATGAGGTCTGGAAGTAGTCAAATTCACAGAAGTAAAGCATGGTGGTTGCCCAGGGCAGCAAGGAGGGGAAAGGAAAATTCACTAATCACGGGGGTTTAAAGTTTCAGTGATGCAAGAGGGGGACGTTCTAGAGATGGGCTGTACAACAGTGCTCCTGTATTTCACAATATTGTGTTGTACCCATTACAATCCGTTGAGAGGGTAGATCTTATATGAAGTGTCTTTACCACAGTCCAACAGAAATAAAAAGTTAGCTTCACTCCGCGCTCAGGCTGTGCACATTCTGAGGGTGAGACCAGCTGAAGGAGCAGGAGGTTGGTGTGTCCATCTCCTTCTCCCTCGTCGAGTGGAATGGTGGGTGAGATCACCAGCACTGATTCTCTCCTGTTTTGGTTTCTTGGTTTTGGTTTGGTTTTTTACCGATATCCTATTTGTTGCCTACTATAGGCAATGGATTTTTTTTTTCTGCTTCAGATATCTGCAGTTGATATAATAAATTAAACCAAGTTCACTTATAACATACCTCCTCTGTAAAATTCTCCCACTTGTATAAAACAATTAACGTACACATATCCACACATATACTTACCTTACACGGACTATCTAGAGGGATCAAGAAACTGGAAATGCAGGTTACTTTTGCCAAGAAGAACAGGGGACCTGAAGAACTGGAGTCAGAAGGATAATTTTTTGTATATTTTTATATTATTTGAATGTTTTACCATGTATCGCGTCACTTTTTTCAGAACCTCGAGTGAAAATACGTGTTTCAAGATCACACAATATCTAAGGGTTTAAGAAGATTTAAGGTTTAAGCATAGACTTAATAACTATTAACTTCCTGCTAATAACAACTTACTTATCTGCCCCAATTCTTAACTTTTGGGGGGCTCATAGAGTTTTTGGAAATTTCGTAAAAACTAAAGCCCCCTTCCCAGTAGAATACAGATAGATACACACACATAAAGCTACGAGGTCCATGAACTCTAGATGCAAAGCTGTTATGCTGCTGGGAATCTTGCCAAAATGTTTAATCTGAATCTACCCATGAAGAAATAATCAGCTAAATCCAACATATGGGACATTCTTCAAGATAACCATCCTAAATTCTTCAAAGAGTCAATATCACGAAACAAAGCAAAACACAAATATAAATCCACAGACACAAAGAGACACAACAACTAAATGGAATGTGGGATCCCTGATCAAATCATGAATCGGGAAGGGAGAAAATATCCATAAAAGACATACTTAGGAGAAGTGGGGAAATTTACATTTGGATTCTATATTGGACGATATTATGGAATCACTGTATATCTCAAGGGTGTGATCATGCCTATTATACTGAGATATGGAATGTCAAGAGGTCTGCAACCCACTTTTATGGTTCAGAAAAATACACACACAAATAGTGCGGATGATGCAACAAAATGTTAACAATTGATAAATCCATGCAAAGGGTATATGGGTACTCATTTTACTATTTTTCTTTCTATAAATCCGAGATTTTTCAATTTATAAAAAAATCAAAGGATGGGGCGCCTAGGTGGCTCAGTGGGTTAAAGCCTCTGCCTTCGGCTCGGGTCATGGTCCCAGGGTCCTGGTATCGAGCCCCGCATCGGGCTCTCTGCTCAGCAGGGAGCCTGCTTCCTCCTCTCTCTCTGCCTGCCTCTTCGCCTACTTGTGATCTCTGTCTGTCAAATAAATAAATAAATAAATCTTAAAAAAAAAAATCAAAGGAGTGGTGCTTGGAGGGTTCAGTCGAAGATCACGTGACTCTTCATTTCAGGGTCATGAATTCAAAGCCCCATATTGGGTGTAGACTTTCCTTAAAAAAATAATAGAGGGGCCCCTGGGGTGGCTCATTCAGTTAAGCTTCTGCCTTAGGCTCAGGTCCTGGGATCAGACCTTGAGTCAGGGCTCCCTGCTCAGCGGGGAGCCAGCTTCTCCCTCTCCCTCTGCCCCTGCCCCAGCTGTTGTGCGCTCTCTCTCTCTCTCTCTCAAATAAATAAATAATTCTTAAAATAAAATAAAAATTTCAAAGATAAAAATATTAAAAAATTGAAGGGAAAAATTCCCTTCACTCTCTCCTAACACAACACCCCCACCAAATTTCCCCTTCCCTCCTACTTATCCATTGGACTTTCCATCGCCATCCTTCTTGCCAAAATGAATTGTCAGTGCTCAAGAATTCTAGCCCTTGATTCATTTCTTCCAAAGTATTATGAAGCAGAGACAGTATCTCCACCTGACCCCATGCTTCCATTGCCTTTGTCTCTCTTGGCTCACCTGTGAGCTCGGTGAAGTCAAGAACTACGTTCTTCTCATCCTTATCACCCCCACGTTGAAGCATAATAAGGGAAGACAATAAACATGAACTGAACTGAGCCTCTGGACCAGTTCACTGATCTCTAGTACCTATTGTGTTATCCTTTAGTACACTGGGGAACAGATTTCATGAGAAGGTGAAAAAAAAAAAAATTCTGACACCCAATCATTAAAATGAAATTCTAGTGTTGCCTCTCTTATGAGTGTGGATAAAAAGAGCCATGCTTCTGGCACCTTTGTGCCACCTTAGCAAGGATATGGAAAGACAAAGCAGGCCTGAAGCAGCATAAAGGTAAGATTTTTTTGCACCACCATCTGTGCTTGCTGCTGGCTCGATCTGACCTTCACCTGTTAGCTTTTTATTCCCTAACACTGTACTGACAGCATTTTCCGTGCAGATGGGGCTGCAGAGCCTGTCACTGGCAACACAGAACATCCTACTTTAATGTAAATAAAACTATTTCAAGCAAATTGGAAACTAAATGACAGAAAGTGCCCCAGATGGAACACTCTGGGAACAAGAGAGGACTGCTGCATTGTTCCTAGTCCCCAGGGCCCGGGAATGGAGTGATTCCGGAAGTGCTGGCTGTGGACCCAAGTTGATGATCGCCATGAGTACGGAGGACAAGCCAACAGAATCGTGTTCATCTTTGAGATAAGAAGCAGCTCCTTTAGTCTCTGGTAAAACAAGAACCCAATCTATTCAATGTGATCAGTGTTTCACTTTTTTTTTTTTTTTTTTTTTTTTTAGAGAGGGGAGTGTATGGGGAGGCAGGGGGAGAGAAAGAGAGATCTCAAGCAACCCCCCCCACCACTGAGCGCAGAACCCAATGTGGGGCTTGATCTCACGACCCTGAGGTCATGACCTGAGCCAGAATCAACAGTCAGATGCTCAACCAACTACACCACCCAGGCAGCCCCTACAAAAATCTTCCTCTTAATTGTACTCATTGCCCATTGTTTTTCCTTCTCCTATACCTCCTTTTCTCTTCAGAGAGGTCTCTACAAAGGAAACACATGGCCCTCAACCAGCTGACATTTAAATTCTGCAGAACTCTGAAATGCATTTTGTTTATGGTAAGCTTTAAGAGACCCAAGGCAGCCTCTTTATGAAAGTCATGATGCTTGGTTAAAAACAAAATTAAATTTAAATAAAAGTATTGCCAAGATTATCAGGAATAGCAAAGGTAGGGCTGAGGACTTTTTCTGGAAGAACCCAAGGCTAACACTGTGGTTCCTGGCTTTAGGAAATTGCTTATTCTTTCTACAACCAAGTACACCCTTATTTCCTGTTCTCCTTTTTTTCCTATTAGTCCAAGAAGACATAGGAAGAACGTAAAAGAAGAAAAACGGTTTATGAAAACAGAAAATGGAAGGCCATTTCTTTCCAAGTAGTGATCAGGCAAGACCAACCCCCTGAAATTCCCAGGAGATTTAGATTTACCCACACAGAGGTCTGCTCTGCCTAGCTCTGGACAAAACACATGTAACTACCCCACACTGGTGTGTGACCTGTTGCGTCACCTGCCCCTAATTATACAGTGGATCCTACCTCCTGTGCTTCCTCTCCCAATCACCACTGTCAGTTGTTCTGGGCCAGAGAGATCAGATATTCAGACTAACCATTCCATCTCTCTGCTAATACCAGAACGCTTAGCCTGGCTGAAGGAAGGAAAAGAGTGACCCACCTTTCACTGCCAAATAGTTTCAGCCCTGACTTCTTATTTGAGAGTCCACTAAAACCTAATCTCTTGATTAAGCTTTAAAAAAAAATAAATAAATAAGTGCGGGGTCACCTGGATGGCTCAGTTGGTTAAGCAGCTGCCTTGGGCTCAGTTCATGATCTCAAGGTCCTGAGATTGAGCCCTGTGTCCTGTTCTTTTCTCACCAGGGAGCCTCCTTCTCCCTCTCCCTCTGCTTCTCCCCTGCTAACGTTCTCTCTCTCTCTCAAATAAATAAAATTTTTAATAAACAAGCAAACAAATGCATAAAGATGTTTGTAATGGCAGAGCACACTGGCTCAAGACAGAGGTTAGGAACTGGGACAAATAATGGGCGATGTAAAATATCTTCCCTATCCTAGCCTCTTGTGTATCTTCAGGTCCTTTCTTCTGCATCTACCTACCTGCCCTCTCTTCCTTTCATTAAAATTTTATTTTAGGGGCACTGGGGGGCTCAGTGGCTTAAGCCTCTAACTTCGGCTCAGGTCATGATCTCAGGGTCCTGGGATCGAGCCCTGCATCGGGCTCTCTGCTCAGTAGGGAGCCTGCTTCCCCCTCTCTCTCTCTGCCTGCTGCTCTGCCTACTTGTGATCTCTATCTCTCTATCAAATAAATAAATAAAATCTTTAAAAAAATTTTAAAAAAATAAAATTTTATTTTAATTCTAGTATAGCTCACAGACAGTGTTAGATTAGTTTCAGGTGTAATATAGTGATTCAGCAAGTCCTTACGTCACCCAGGGCTCATGAAAATTGTACTCTAAATCCCCTTCACCTAATTCACCCATCCCCCCCATCCACCTTCGCTCCGGTAACCATCTGTTTGTTCTCTATAGTTGAGAGTCTGTTTTTTGTTAATCTGTTTTTTCCTTTGTTCATTTGTTTTGTTTCTTAAGTTCCACATGGGAGCGAAGTCATATGGTTTGTCTTCTTCTGACTGATTTATTTTGTTTTGCATCATATTCTCTAGATCCATCCATGTTGTTGCAAATAGTATAATTTCATTCATTTTATGGTTAAATAATATTCCATTATATATATATATATATTACCATATCTTCATTACCCATTCATTTCTCGGTGGACACTTGGCTGCTTCCATAATTTGGCTGTTGTTAACGATGCTGCTATAAACATAGGGGCACATACATCTTTTTTGAAATCGCATTTTTATATTCTTTGAGTAAATACCCAGCAGTGTAATTACTGAATCACAGGTAGTTCTATTTTTAACTTTTTGAGGTATCTCCATACTGTTTTCCACAGTGGCCGCGCCAGTTTGCATTCCCACCAACAGTGCAAGAGGGTTCCTTTTTCTCCACATCCTTACAACACCTGTCATTTCTTGTGTTTTTAATTTTAGTCATTCTGACAGGTGTAAAGTTATATCTCATTGTGGTTTTGATTTTAATTTCCCTGATGATGAGAGATGTTGAGCATCTTTTCATGTGTCTATGGGCCATCTGTTCGTCTTCTTTGGAGAAATGTCTGTTCATGTCCTCTGTCCATTTTTTAACTGGTTTATTGGATTTTGGGGTGTTAAGTTGTATCAGTTCTTTACATATTTTGGATACTAGCCCTTTATCCAATATGTCATTTGCAAGTATCTTCTCCCATTCAGTAGGCTATCTTAGTTTTGCTGATATTTCACTCTTTGCTGTCCAGGAGATTTTTGTTTTGATGTAGTCCCAATAATTTATTTTTGCATTTGTTTTGCTTGACTCAGGAGACTTACCTAGGAAAATGGCTTTTGCCCCCTCCTTTTTTTTTCTCTTCCTTTTTAACCTCTTCCCCACCCTTTGCTGGTGTCAATTAGTGACTGCCAGAGGCACCTGACTTGCTAAAATTATTTGTCTCCTGGAGTCAAGACTACAAACTCCCTTCTCCTTTTCACTCATTTGTCAGCTTAGCGGCCAGCAAGAAGGTTTAGCCCAAATTAGTACATAGCGATCCACTAGCTCTCTGCATGCCGATGTTTATTGAGCAACGTGCTGTACCAGGTGCAAGGGAAGAGAAGAAAGCCTTGTCCTTGTCTGCAAGAAGCCTGTGTCCCAACAGGGGGAATAAACACACAAACAACTAAGTCTAACACCAAAGAGAATCCCAGAGATGAAAATACAGAGGGGAACGTGAATTCACCAATCCCTACCAGACTATTGCACAAAAAAAAATTTCTAAAAACACTTAAACAGACAAGAGTGCAAAACAAAGACTTGTTGGATGTCATACAAAGAAATCTTCAACCTCAAAAAGTGCCTCTCCTCCCACATTTTTGCAAGGGGCGAGGCATTGCACAGCACAGTGCTTATGTCTTACCAGTAAAGGAACTACCGAAATAGAAGACCAGGGCAACTTCTTGTGATGTTATGTTCCCACTGTGGCTACGCTTATACAAGATTAGCATTGATTTTGCTACAAGATGCTACAAATAAAGCTGCTTAAATTGAGTGGCACGGTGCAGACAAGCAAAGCACATGGGTCTACACAACGTAAGTGGGGAGGAGGCAGGCTATCCCACAGGTAGGTTATTCCCCTTCTCTTCTTTTCGTTATCCAGGGGATTCAGCAAGTTCACAGAGAGTGGGCCTGAGTAACCTGATAAACGTTTTCCAGTGTTGGGCAACTAGCACTCATGGAAAGGGCAACACCCCTGGGAGAAGACAGGAATGCAGGGGGGAGAAGGGCACCAGTCAGAGGCAGCTTCTGAGGCCCCAGAGGCCCTGACTATAAATAACTCCTTTCCCCCACGTCCTCTCACATCTTCCCAACGTCAGAGTTAGATTCCTGGCCAAAGGCTACATTGCACTCCCGCACTCCAGTGGCTTCCTTTCCCAAAAGGTGCCATTCCGTAATGTGGTGGGGTGGGGGCTGTCAGTGACTAGCAGGGACTTGGGAAGGGTTTGGGAGCCCAGTGCCCCCCTGTTTGATTCCTGCCTCCCATTTGCCAACCTTTTGAATCTCTGTGCTCGTGCTTCCCCCATCTGAAAAATGGGGACAGGGACAATGATGATGATAATTAGCAACAATAATATAGACAGTGTGCTAAGTGCTTACATGTGTTACTCATGCACTCTTCAGAGAAAAACTCTGAGGCAGTATTAATCATTGTTTTAAGTAATAATAATACTTCCTCCTTTACAGATGAAGAAATTGCCATTCTGAGAGGGGTTAATGAACTTCCCCAAGGTCTAACCTCACTGCCTGAACCCTTGATCCCTTATACTGTTGTGATAATACCTGTCTAAACAGGGTGGTTGAAGGGGTTAACATTAAAGTTCATGGACACCAATTAATGCTATTGTCATTATTTTTGGTGCTATTGCTGTAGGCGGAGATACTGTTTTGTTGCTTCTCTCTCTTTCCAGATGCTGAGAGTTCGGAAGTCTGTTAAGCCCAGATCATCAGCCTCGACAGTGCCAAGTCCAAACTAAATGCCTTGGGGACATTTTCAAGCACCAAGAAACAAAACCAAAAGACCTGTTAGATGTTGCACTGTTAAAATATATCTACTGTGGATGAATGAGAGATCAAGAGGCAAGGAAATGGGATTCAGTACTAGTTTTTCTTTTTTTTTTTTTTTAAGATTTTATTTATTTACTTACTTACTTACTTAGGTGACAGATAGAGATCACAAGTAAGCAGAGAGGCAGAGAAAGAGGAGGAAGCAGGCTCCCCGCTGAGCAGGGAGCCCAATGTGGGCGGGGCTCGATCCCAGGACCCTGAGATCATGACCTGAGCCAAAAGCAGAGGCTTTAACCCACTGAGCCACCCAGGCACCCCAGTACTAGTATTTCAACTTACTACCCAACAGGGTCCCCAGTGCTTATGTTTTTAAGAAGCTCAGAATGGCAAAATATAACATACACTGCCCTGACACATTTTGCTTAAATTTCCTAAGTTAAAATAATGTATCATACGCTAACTTTTGACTGTCCAAACTGTACTTTCGTCCCATCCTTATCTTTCTTTCTTTCTTTCTTTTAAAGATTTTATTTATTTATTTGACAGAGAGAGATCACAAGTAGAGAAGCAGGCAGGGGGGTGGGGGAAGCAGGCTCCCTGCTGAGCAGAGAGAACCCGATGCGGGGCTCCATCCCAGGACCCTGAGACCATGACCTGAGCTGAAGGCAGAGGCTTTAACCCACTGAGCCACCCAGGTCCTCGCCATCCTTATCTTTCAATTCACTTTCATGATCATGAAATAACTATGATAAATGTTTAGACGTCTGACATGCTAACATGCCAGTCAGATGAAACATAGCAAACATTCGGCATACACCTAGAGACTTCCCTAAGTAAAATAAAATTATTTCATCACTTCCTTCCCATTGCCAACTAATGTCCCCGTGTCTGAAAGGGTCATTTTCAAGACCAGTATCTATTTATAATAGTGTATTCACTGTCTTCCTTCCTCTGGCACATTGTCTGTGACCTTGACCATTTCAGGACTGATAGAGTAGTGCCATCAACATATGTGGATGAAGCTCTAGACCTCTTGTAAGAGATTTCATAGTTATTAAAAACAATAAAGAGTGACAAGGACAGTTCTATACTATAATACTGTCTGTCAAGAGAAAAATGTCACACTTACCATAAAGTACTCAGGGGCATAATTAAAGGTAGAGAGAGGAGTGATTTCTTAAACACAGTAATGAGGGGCTAGGGTAAAATATGGCAGCAAGGGAAGGTGCCTTCTGTCCAACATGCCTGAGTGGAACCTCTGTCCACAACAAAGGGTCCAAGTAACAGTGATGATTCTACATCCAAAGTGTGGCACACCAGCGAATGCCCAAGTTAACCACACCTGAAGAGGTGCCAGGAAGAATTTCTGTGAAGAAATTATTTGTTCCAAATTGTTTAACTTTTCCCAACAGCATCAATATGAAAACTAAAATAATTAATCCTCCCAGGCACCTTCTAAGAACATTAAAGGAATTTAAACGTCACAGTTCCTGAGTGCTCATACCCATAACCACAAATCCAAACACCCCATAAAGCTATAAATAAATTCTGCCTGAAGGTCTCCTTCCTGTTCACATACATCTCCATAAAATCTGGTAGGATCTCCTCCCTTTTATCCTAGCCTTTATCCTTGTTGTTCCTGTCAGGGACAGGAGGTTTAGGGGGAGAAAAAAAAAAGACACAAATAAAATGGGCTCCAGATGCCTGTTCAGCTAACTGAAAAAGTCTGCTTACTTAGGACCAAAAAAAAGGGCGGGGGGTGGTCCCTGTAACCCAACTTTAAGTGCTTATGACATTTCAGGGCCCCAGAGAAGTTTAGCGTCTCCTCAGCCATCCTTCCAACTCCATTGTAAGATTCCGGGGTGCATGGCCGTAGAATAGAAGGGTCTGGGCAGCAGCCCCCCTCCCACCCTCTGTCCTGGTTCTCGGCCCTTCTTCTCATGGACTAGTGGAGCCCAGGGCTGGGAAGCTGACATCACTTCCTCTCCTCAGTGTTAGCAGTGGCTTCAAAGATGGAACAGCTTTTTTCCAAGTGACGTTTCTAACCCTTACAGAAAAACCCTCTGTTCCTTGCTTTAGCTCTCAGTCTCATTCACCTATTGGCACCCACTCCTATCCCAGCTCCTCCACTTCTCAGAGGTGGGACCTCTCTGGGCCTCAGTTTCCCCATCTGCAAAAAGAGGGTAGTTGTGGTGTCTACCGCTGCTGTGACAATTAAGTTGGTTAATGTAGGGAATGTGCTTAGAACCATCCTTAGAACACAGTAAGTACCAAGTCATTGCTCTAGCCTCTAGTACCCTTACAGGCAGGAGTAGCAGCGAGTAGCAGGGGTAATGGTAGTATTCTCTGCCACCAACACAAAGGATCTCGGTGCTGTTATCTTTCCCTCTTTTAGATTAGGTTGAGGGCGAATAGTTCAGAACCCCCACCTCCCGGCCCCACTTTAAGAGTCTGACTGAGAACAAAGCTTACAGCCAGGCTCTGGGATCTTTACCGGAAGGCTTTCCTTTTCTCTTGACAGGAGGCACCATCTGTTGAAAGTGTCCCTGCCACCTCTCTCGTATTAATAACTACCAAACGTGACTAGAGAGTCATAAACATATCAGTGATTTGATTCCAGGGGTTTACATCATGATGGAAGTAGTCAAGGTCACAAACAATAGAACGAAGGAAGATAGCAGCTCCATGACACCAAGCCCAAATTTTCCCCAGCTTTTCTGTCATGGGTACTTTTTAGGATTTTCATCGTATATACTGCCTGTGTTCATTGGATCAACCTTTCCCTGACTACATTTTGTATCCTGATCAATGCCCTAGTTTATGGAATTGAATCAGGGTGATAACAGAAAATGGCAGAAAAAGAGTGGTCTCAAATCATTCCTAAACCCAAACCTCTTCGCTCTGAATGAAGTCTAGGACTATGACAAATATCCTGGCACATTACTTGTTTCTTCTGCCCCAAATTTCTAGTAATACTCAAAGGCTGGGGTTTTAAAATATTTTACCTGAGGCTTAAAATAATAATAGATCCAATCACTTAAATTCTTTTTTGTTCATCCAATATTTGAAATTTTTATAAGCTCTAAAATAATACATTCTGATCACTAAAAATTTCATTTTATGGGATCCCATAATTTCAACACATGTCTTAACCTAATTTATTCTTGTTTCACCTTAAATCTAGAGGGATCCTGACACCAGCCAAAGAAGACATGGTCAGAGTCACTGACAAAGACTGATTTACTTAGCCATTGTACACATTCTTCACTGGAGGAGGGAAGATGTGTTCAGAAATGAGTAACTTAAAATAATAATAATAATAGCAAAACAACAATATTATGCTATGAAATTTTATTTCAAATTTTAATATATCCTCACTTTGATGTGGATGGGGTACAAGGGTCAGAAGACAATGTCTCCTGGTGGTGGATTGATCCAGAAGAAACTCTGTCCTCAATCCATTGTCCCCACTCAAGGGGTTCAGACAAACTGCTTACAGATGGTGAGAGAGGATCTTGTCCAACCACCACCTCAAATCAACATATCCAAAACCCAAAAGACTGTACAACGGGCTCTTCACTCAAGAGCAAGTGACGCAATCCATCTCATACAGTGACATAATCCATCCTGTACAACATCAAATTGTGCAAGGAATTGAGAGTGGCGTTGCTAGATTAACTCATTCCTAGGTGCTAACCATGCGAGTGGGACCCACTTCCTTACTTTTGGGAGCCTCAGATGGCACCCCAGCAACAGCTAGTGAGTGACTCCCCACCCCTTGCCACTCTTCTATGCATTCTCTCCCTCTCCCCTAGAGTTCCTCTCTCCCTGTGGTCTCCACTTCTCTGGTGTCCTGACCATCAGAGCAGGTTTCCAGTTATACCCATTATCTACTCCATATGATTCCATGGCTACGTAGGAAAGATTCAGCTGTCTGTGTGTGGAGGTGGTTGGGGAGGAGTCCCTCACAACGATCTGGTCTCTGAGTGAGACCACCTTACATTGCAAAAGTCAGTCTCCTGTTAGTATCATTTCCCTACCTTATTAAGTTAAAAAAGGGTAGGCTCCCTCCCAGTTTTGGATTGTATTTTGAAAAGCAGCCTTCAATTACCATAACACCCTAGATAAAGTAGCTGCCCCAATCCTCTCTATTCCATTAATTAGATTTATTTTATTCTTGACATTTAACATTAGATAAAATTCTTATGAACTTTTTTACATCCTAATTGTCTCTCTGCCCATCTTCTGCCTGACCCCCAGCCCTCCTAGAATATAAGCTCCTTGGGAACATGGGCATCACCTCTCTTAGGATATTCACTGTTTTATACCCAATTCTTCTAAAGGTGCCTGGCACAAGGTAGCAAATGTCCAGATCTGTGTTTCCAATTATTTATTGGTTTATCATATGGGCACCTCAATTACAACTTGGAAAAAGCTGAATTCTGGAAAGAGTTCCCAGAAAACCTACTTTTCCTCATTTATTTTCTACCATCTATCATTCTCTCTAGCTAGAAAATTCAGTCATCCTGGAATTGACTTCTCTCTCTTCTTTCTCCAACTCCCCACATTCCTATCCTCTTCCACCATTTTCCTCCTGCTTTCCCTTTGAGCATGTCACCCACTCCATCCCCTCATACATCTAATGGGCTTCCAACTCAAGTCAGCTTTTCCTCCTCAGTCATGGCTCCTTCCCACCTGAAAGTGTCATGGCCTCTGCAATGCCTTTTCCTCACCACTGTGGTTGGCAGCTGTCATCCCTGGACATCACACCCGTGTGTCTCTTGATTCGGTCAGTGCTTTCTAGGGCTTTTTGGGTCTCACACTTTCTTGAGAATCTGATAAAGTCCCCCCTCAAAAAAATCCACATGTTCTTAAACTTCTATGTAAAATGTCTGGACTCTACATTTTAAACACTTTACTATAACAAGCATCATGGGTTTTTGTTATAACTCTCTACTTAAACACACCTGTCTTCATCACTAGAGTGCACAGCATTGGAGGGTATGTTTGTATCATGTTTTAACTTCTTTCACAATCCCTTTGTGTGGAGCAATGTGTTTGAGATATACACGGTACTAAAAAAGGTAAGGGACTGACTATCTAAGGCAATATTTAGGTATTAGATGAATACAGCATTTCCAAATACTAGTCATTTGAATAACACTCTCACTACTTTTTGCCGTATCTCCTAGAATTTGTCTTCTTACTTACTTACTTATCACTTGTGGTAGGTTATTTGCAAAACTATCACCAAAGATTCTTTCCACCTCTGCACAGGTGTGCCACTAACCTCCCAAAAAGATGGAAAGTCTATTTCTCTGCCCTTTGGGTCTCGACTTGTCCTGTTACTTGTTTTAACCGATGAGATGCAACAGGAGTAACACTTTTTGACTTCCAGGTCTAGGCCTGAAGAGACTTTGCAGCTTCCCGTTGTGATCTCTGACCTCTCTTCTGTGAGACCCCTTCGTGATGTAAGAAAATCCTGGCCGGACTACTAAGTGATAAGAGGCCACATGGAGAGAGAGAGAGGCTCAGCCAGCCTGAGCCATTCCAGCCACTCCAGTTGGGCTGGCAAACATGAGAGAAGGTATCTTGGACCTTCCAGCGCCATCCAAGTTGTCAGGATGAAGGAATGACCCCAGCAGACATCACGTGGAGGAGAAGAATTGGCCATGTAAGCCTAGCAGACCCATAGAATCCTAATATCATGGTTTCTTAAGCCACTATGTTTGGGGTAGCTTGTTAAATGGCAATAGATCATTGATTTACTGCTTTTCCTTAAATACACTTTTTTTAAGCTTAAGTATATGTTAAAAGAAAATTTTTGTCACTTCCATAAATAGAAAATTAGTATCACTTTTTTTCATAAATGAAACTCAATGAAAAAATAAAGAATAAAGTAATATTCACTTCGAGTCAGATACTGCTGCATACAGTAGTCTCTATATTAGTCCCAAAGGAAGACTCTCAAAGGTCAGAGAGGTCTAAGAGATAGACCAGAAGTAAACTGGAGCTCTCTCTTTGGTGTAAGCTGGACTGAAAACAAATAGAATGAAAATAACAGTCTCACTCACTCTGAAATGTAATATTATTTCTTACCAAAATTCATTATTTTGCGACTGTGGGTAGTAGGTAGTAACAAAGGTGGTAAATAGCCATGGCGAAATTGAAGTTATTCAAATGACTGACATTTGGAAGATGCTGTATTAACCTTACACCTAAGCATTGAGACAGGCAGGTAGTCAACACTTTTAGTACCTTCTACACAACAACACAAGGCTAAATGGAGAGGGGTTGGAATGAAAACTAAAACATAATGCAGTCCTGGCCTAGAAATGCTTATCTTCTACTGGAGGAGCAAGAATGGGCGTAAATGGTGACAATTCATTAACCATGGTAAATGCAACTGTATTAGATTTAAAATGTAAAGTCCGTGGCCTCAGGCTCCAATCTCTTACAGTTTGTGTTCAAGCTGGAGAATAGATGGCTGTTTTTCAGCCCATAACTTTCATCACATTCTCATGGGAGTCCACTGGAGTCCCATTCCACAATTTGGGAAACACTGGATTAGATAGAGCATACAATTGTTCTTGGTTCAGTGGCTTCTACCTCAAGACTTTTCCAGATTGCCTGGACATTCTTTTTTAGTTTGTAATTCTGAAATCAAAACTCTGACCTTCTCTTTCTTCTTTACAACTGTCTTTTTATATTCCTGTATTCCTTTTTATACATGTCTCATCTACCTGTCTCATACTTTTTATACCTGTCTCATATACTTTTGTAACAATACAAAAGTTCTCTTAAATTTCCTGATGACCAAGGTCCCCTAAACATCTCAATTGTATTTTAAGCTCTTTGAAGCTAGAGATTTGTCCTCTAACTTCCTGCCTTCTATTATCAACAAACATCTGTTAAATGAAGAATAAACCTCCTAGAACTCCTGCAGAAAGTTTCTCCTGCTGTCTAGGACTGATTAAAAATGTGTTTTCTACTGCTCAGACTATAAACACTGAATGTGTGTTGAATCTGAAATGTGTGTATAATAAAATAGTTGGGGGGCGGGGCGAGGCACCGAGGTCTTCCTACAATGTGTGCCATGTGTACGTTCATGGGTGTCTGTCTGGCCTAGCATTCGCTGTCCGTGTCTGCTTAGGTCAATGCTGAATATTGTAAATGGTGTGGGGACCGTGCTTGTTTACATTCTGCACGAAGCAGCTCTTGCCATGTTGTGCACACACAGGGCCCTGGAACCTCTCCTAGGCATGAAAATGCTGCCGTTGACATTTTCGCTTTTCTCACTGTTTCTTCTTTTATCCTATTGCTCCAACATAGCAATTTTGTTTCTCTCTGGAACTTAAATCAATAGAAAATATAGACCTTTAAAAGTTCAGGACTTTCATCAGAATTTTTTAAAAATGTGAGCTGTGTCGGAAACAGAGTGAGCTGAAGTCCCCTCTGTTCAGAGATCTTGAAGGTTTGACATTTAAATTTATTCTAAAATAGTTTTTGCATGAAAAACCAAAGAAAGGGAGGATTGTGGTTTGTACCTTGGCATGGAATTTTATATGAGTGGGATAGAAACAGAGTGGTGGTGTTGGAGCTGTCTGCAGGATTTACTGGCACTGATTGGGGCAGGAGTGGCCCAGTGTCCAAACAAGCCTATAATTCATATGACTAATTCCAGCTTTGCTGAATCCTCCACTCCACCCCCAACACATACACATGATCAACATATATGGAGATGTTAATAAAGCTATCATCTCATTCTCTTCGAAATGATTGATTCTCCTTCATGATTCTCTAGGCCTGAACTTTCTCACAAAGGAAGGGTACCTTCAGGGCAAGAGATTGCAAAAGGCAGCAAATCAATGCGAGAACTCCTGTAAAACTCTCGGTGAGGGCACATAATGAAACATCTTTTATTCCAAGATGTTTTCAAGTGGGTATGTTTCTGAGCCCTAGGAGCATTTGAAAATATTACATATATAAAATATTATTATACTTTATATCTACTATAATAATATATTTATGTATATAAATAATAAAGTTTATACATATATGCCCTAAACTATTTTTTTCTAAATACTTTTTAACCTAAACTTTCATTTTTAAGGCATGTTTAAGTACCATCTGAATATACTCCTTGGTTACATGTGTTGAGTTTTAGTTCTTGAAACAACCTTTTCATTCATCCATATCCCTGAACTATTTAAATAAGAACACTTCCTTATAACTATGAGTTTGAACTGATTAGCCATGACATTACACGATAGTTTACAAAGATTTAATACGCCTTATATATGTATAATAGAAAACACCTGCCACTTGGAATGTACAGCTCACCTAACACAAAGTCGCAGATTTTGAGGGAAATGCATGGTACATGGGGTAACTGCCCCATGCATGTTAAAGCCTTACCTCCAGGGCCCCACATAATGATTGCAATGACAGCCCTTGACATAGCTGGGACTGAGCTGAACTCTCATATCTTTTTTCTTAGCTCTTCTTCCAAAAGAAAACAAAGCAGATGTGTGTGTGTGTGCGTGTGTTCCTGTGCTAAGGATAGAAAGTTCTAGAAGTAGATGTGAGGTGGTGCCTGAGATACCAACATAGCAGATAAAGAAAATGGGGTGCCTAAGGAGAAGGTTAAACCAGAGGTCCTGGAATGATTCCTTCCACATTCAAAAATCTGTTATCTTCTGGTTCAGGACAAATGAATGAGCACAAAACTCTGCTTCTCCCTAGACCTAAAGAGCAAAAAGAAACAGTGGAATGTTAACCAAAAGGCAGTTGAAGGATGAACAAGTAGGAAGGCACAGCCCAAATGCCACCCGTCAAAGGCTGTGGTGAGTAGCACAGGCTCCCGTGTGCTTTAAGCCTCGGCTCCAGTGAATGAGGTAACAAGGCTGTCTGTACATTGACTGCATCTGGACATGCCCCCCCAATCTGCTGAAGGTACCCCCGTGCTCCTGAATGGATCATGCATTCACACAATCATCCCTGCAGTGGGCTCCTCTGTAGACAAGAGCAGGAAAAAGGCATTGCATCTCAATCTTGGGAAGTAAAATATCCCTTCCTGTTGCCCCAGGTCCACCCTGATAACAGTGTGGAAGAACCAAGAAACAGTCAGAATGTCTGGATTCAATTCCCTGCTCTATTGTTTATCAGTGCCAGTCCTTATGTTATTGGTTAAACTGCTCTGAGCTCAAGTTTGGTTTTTGTTTGTTTGTTTGCTTGTTTTTAGAGAAAGAGAGAGAGCATGCGCATGCATGTGTGGGGAGAGGGGCAGAGGGTGACAAAGAAAGGATCATCAGGAGGCTCCATGCCCAGTGTGGAGCTCCATGCCGGGCTCCATCTCATGACCCCGAGACCATGACCTGAACAGAAATTAAGAGTCGGACTGACTCTTAACTGACTGAGCTGCCTAGGCACCCCCTGAGCCCAAGTTCTTTAAAACTGCACAATGATCATGAATGTCGTGCTTGCCTTACCAACACAAAGTGGTGAGGATAAGGTCAGCTCTGGGAAAAGTGCCTGCAGGTGTGTGCCAACGAGGGGAGAGGAAGAGGCTGGCCTTTCACAAAGTGCGCTGGTGCCCACGGTTCACCCGACCTACCGCTGATGGCTCCTTCATCTGTCAAATATGCTAACCGTCGGCGAAGTCCCACTGAGCCATCCTGAGCGGATGTCTATCCTCCCACCCGCCGTGGTCCCCCTGTGTCCACAGCCCAGTCTCCCTCCTGGTGCCAGGTGCACATGGGCGCTCCTGCCCCGTGTACTCTGGACCCATCCCTTCTCACCCAAGACATCGCTCCAGCAGTGGTCCCCCCGCACCCACATCACTGAGTGGTTGTTCTCTATCGGATCGTCCCTAGCACACAAATGTGGTGATAATGTCTTCCATTAAAAAAATGTTTTTAAGCTTTCCTGGTTCCACATCCTCCTCCAGGTACCATTCCATTTCTCTTCCTTTTTAGAGTAAAACTCCTCAAAGAGTAGTCCAGCTCCCCCCACGCCTTCTGGAATCCACTCCAAACACCTCTCCCCCTCGTTCCTTCACTGGAATAACTCGTAAGCGGTCACCAGTGACCCCCCCGCCCATGGTGCCACACACAACGGTCCGTTCTCAGCCTCCCCTCATGCACCTCGTCCAGCACTGGACACGCTTGCTCTTGGTTCTGGGCTTCTGGGACTTTATTCTGCTCCGAACCCTAGAATGGCGATCCCTCTCCCATGAAAGAAAAACCAAAAGCTTTAGAAGGGCTCAGAAGGCCCTCTTTGACTACTTTTCCGGGAATGTTCTCGCAGATAACCAAAGACCTCATTTCCTGAATTCCATCAGCTCAAATAGCACCCTTTCAGTCCTCAAGTCTTGCCCTGAGCCCCTAGATAAAAGCACTGCCCCTAGCCTCCTATCTCCCTTACTCAGAGCTTAATATTATAATCTACATTATACAAGTATAGGTTTACTTCTTTTTACATAAGCTTGTTTTATTCACCACCCTAGCCCCGGCACCCACAACAGTGTCTGCACAGAGTTCGGGAATTCAGATGTTTCTGGAGTGCTCCGGTGAAGGACTCCTAAGTCCTGGAAACGGAACAGATGCCAGCCTTCAATGCTAAGTTCAGAGAGGAGAAGTCAGAATAGAAGTGGCCAGTGCTAGGGATGTTCTGTGCACCCTGTTTACGTTGGGTTCGGGTAAATTTCTCCCTGTGAGAGTGTGAAACAGGACACAAGTAATGCGATACCTTTGAAAAGGTTCTACAGTACCAAAGAAAACGTTGATGTCCTGTGGGTGTCCTAAATAAAGGTGTACGAAGACACGATCGCTGTAATATAAAAGGAAGAAAATTCGAGAACGAATAGACAAAGATGGAAGGAGAAAAGACAATGAAGCCACTAGTGCAAGAGAAAATTTTAAGAAAACTCAAAATGCCGTATCAGAATTAAAGCATTCCTTTGAAACAATAATCATAACGGTACTGCAGAAAATTAATTGTTGTGTTGATGGATCACCTGCATACCCCTTCTAAAATGCAGAATGAAAGTGAAAAAAAATGCATTAAAAAAGCCAGAGAAATTATCAACAAGGTTAGTATCTTCAGTGATTTTTTTTTTGCTGTTCCTATATACTTTTTTCTATTTCTAAATTTTCCATAACATGTGTGTAGAATCATAATAATCAGAAAAGGGAAAGGAAAAAAAACACCTTAAATTATGTGTTTGTAGACTTTTTTTTTTTTTTTGAGAGGACAGGAAATTATTCCCTAGCCAACTGTGCCCTGCAGCCCAGCAATGCTCTTCTTTCCCTCCAGCACTCAACCACCTAATCCAGAAAGTCCCACAAAACTTATTTTGTTGGAAATCACTGTAGGATTTGGCTTTTTTAATATGACTAGACCTCAGAAAAATCCCAATACTTTGGGTAAAATTGGGAGTATTGAGAAACAAACATGAAACTGAGAATACTGTTTTCTCCTACTATTTTTTTCAAGATTTATTTAATTACTTAGAGAGAGAGAGGGAGGTTAGGCAGGAGGAGCAGGGAGGGGGAAAGAGAATCTGATCTGTGCTGACGGCTGAGCCCAAAGCAGGGCTGAATCCACCACCGTGGGGTCAGGACCTGAGCCCAAATCAGGAGTCCAACACTCAACCCACTGTGCCACCCAGGCACCCCACCTCTACTTCTCACAGTGATGGGCACCCAGCTGTTTTATTTAAATGCCTCTGAGGGCAGAGTGCCAATTCCACTTAAAAGTACATATTTTGGGGGGCGCCTGGGTGGCTCAGCGGGTTAAAGCCTCTGCCTTCAGCTTAGGTCATGGTCCCGGGGTCCTGGGATCGAGCCCCGCATCGGGCTCTCTGCTCAGCAGGGAGCCTGCATCCTCCTCTCTCTCTGCCTGCCTCTCTGCCTACTTGTGATCTCTGTCTGTCAAATAAATAAATAAAATCTTAAAAAAATTAAAAAAGTACATATTTTGGGCCCCCCAGGTGGCGCAATCGGTTGAGTGCCCAACTCTTAGTTTCGCTCAGGTCTTGATCTCAGGGTCATGAGATTGAGCCCCAAGTTAGGCTCTGAGCTCAGCAAGGAGTCTGCTAGAATTTCTTTCTCCCACTCCTTCTACTCCTCCCTGCTTTCTCTCTCTCTCTCTAAAATAGGTGAATAAATCTTTAAAAAAAAAAAAAGTACATATTTTGGGTAAGGGACAAGAAAATGTGTTTGGGCTACTGGGCCTATGGGATTGTTGGTGTTCTGATGGAAAATCTGCCTCAGGATCCTACAGCCCTACCGTGGTGGTCTTGGCTGCTGTGGGCAAGTTTCCAGTACTGCCATTAGGCCTTTTAAACTGCAATTGGTCCTGCTAATATGTAGTGTTATTTCTTTCCCTCCTTCCCCAAATTTGTAAGCTTGTTTCTTCTTAAATGCCCCATGAGATGATGCATGAATGCATTTTATTTCCTCAATGGAAATGTAGATGCTACACAGCTGTTAGACTTGAAATCACCAGGTGGTACTTGGAAGCAGGAACTAAGATGCTGTTGCCAGGGTAACCACACATTCTTCCAGCTATGGGAAGAGCTGCCATGTTTTCTATGCACTTAGGAATATAGTTATAAAAGGATTGGCTTAGTGCATATGAATATTTACTATTTAAAGAGAACACCCGTTTCTTCATAAACCAGTGGAATATTTTTTGATGATTCATATGCCTAAAAAGGACATTTTTATCTTTTCAGGGCATCAGGTCTCACCTTTTTTTGCCATTAGAATTGTAAGGACCCACTAATAATTAATATTTTATGCTACCAGTAACGTACCGGCATATCTCATTTTATACATTAGATAGATTCATTTTACATAAGCAGTTAGAGCTTAACATTTACACCACCGGGAATTCTATAAGAAAATACATTTATGGAATGTATTTAATTCATCAGTCATGAAAATCGCTATCTCCCTACCATCTGGGAGATGTAGAGGCTAATCTGGTGAGATTCTCAAGATTGCAGGCATTTGACAAACCTGTAAGGTGGTTTGGGATCACCCTGGCAAGGAGGAAGCAGTCCCACAATACTCAGAACAAAGCAGAAATGAGGCCAATGACATAAATATTCTTCCTGCCTCCCTCCCTTCTTTCCTTTTTTAAAGATCGTATTTACTGAGCTCCTGCTTTGCACTAGGAGTGTGGCTGGAAGTCCCCAGAGATTAAAAGTATCCAGAGATTAAACCCAGCAGGGAGGTGCAGGTAGTACGACAGGCTCCCCCACAGTATTAGATTCTGTCAAATTGTTCTCCCAAGTGGAAGTGCCAGGGAAATTCTCCCATGAGCGATGCATAAGATTTCTGGTCATTCTATATCCTCACCAGCACTTGGTCTCTGGTGGATGCAAAATCCTGTCTTCTGAGAGTTTAAACTTCGCATTGCCCTGATTACTATTTTCTCATGACTGTTGGCTATTTAACTTTTCTTTTCTGTGCACTGCCTGTTCATATCCTTTACCCATTTTTCTGTCGGGCTGCCTTTCCTTTATTGATTGATAGGGATTCTTCATATAGTCTCCATATGAATGTTTTTATATGTTTAAATCTTTCTTTTTTAAATATTTTATTTAATTATTTGAGAGAGAGAGAGCATGAGCAGGACAAGGGGCAGAGGGAGAAGCAAACTCCTTGCTGAGCAGGAGTCCGACATGGGCTTGATCCTGGGACTCCAGGATCATGACCTGAGCCAAAATCAGATGCTTAACGGACTGAACCACCCAGGTCTCCCTAAATCTCTTTCTTACTTGTTCACTGGCCTTTACCTTGTTTAAGCATCTTTTAATCACCAAAGTTTCTAATTTTAACATAATCGACATTATTGTCCATGTTTTTCTTTACATTTTCTTACATTTTCTTTTGTACATTGTTTTAAAAAATCCCATGTTTTCTTTAGCTTTTTAAAAATTGCACTTTCACATTTATGTCTGTAAGATATCTATATAATTCATTTGTGTATATGGTATGATATAGGAATCTAATTCTTTTTTTTTCTTATTGTACCAAAATCCATTACTGAACCATCAAAATTTTCCCCAATCTGACCTCTCATATATTTCATGTTTTCACATATGTGTAGATCTGTTTCTAAACTTTGTCATTATTATTCTGTCTTGGTTACTATAGCTTCATAATAAGTCTTAATAACTACTAAAGTAAAATTCTGCACCTTGTTCTTCTTCAAAATTATCTTAACTATTTTGGGCTCTTTGCTCTTCCATGTAAAATCTAGAAAAGTTTGCCCAACCACTATTGTTATCCTGAGTATTTTATGCTATGGATTATGTAACTGACTTTTACAAACAAAGGTCAGTCATGTAAAATACAACCTAATCAGTGGTAGCTTGGCTGCTAAATAAGCTGCAGACACAAATTCTAAAGATGCTGTACTCCGAGTCATATCGAACAATGATTGCTGAATGACTTTGGTTGATTATGGATATTGGCAGACTTTGGGTCTTTCCTCAGAAAGAGACTCGGCCATCTTGCTCTACTTTGAATGGTACTACCCAACCAGTCAGTAGCTCATTGTCCCCTCTGGATCAGTGTCAGTAACTGGCAGGAACTTCCATGATTCTTGAAGAGGAGGAAGCCCTCCACCAGCTTATGGCCAGTTTGGGAGGTGAGATTGAAAAACGTTCCACTTCATCTACATGCCCCCCCACCAGCACCTCCATGTGGCCTGACCCTCAGAGTCCTCAGCATTCATCCCACTTCTAGGACAAGATTTAAATTAGTCTTTGTACCTTTGGAAACTTCAGGTTGTCATTCCCTCAATAGCAAACGTAGGAATTTTGCAGAACAAAGAAAATGTTATAGGGATCTTTACATTCCTCTCACATATTTACTCCATAACAGCATTCAGAAGTATCTTTTTTGAACTATAATAATTATAATAAACTTAGAAATACTACAGTTATCTCTGTCTTCCTTAAATGTTGGGCATGAACTTTGAGCACAATTTATGCATCAGACAGAATGCCGGATACTTTGCATATGTCTTTCCAGATTATTTTTACAACACTCTTGCAAGGTAGATAATATAATCCCAAACTTACAGGTGAGGAGGTTGAAGACCAGAGAAGTTGTTGCCTAAGGAAGGTACAGCAACTAGCAGTAAGTTATAGACTGAAGAGTCAAGCCCAGAAATATTCAGATGTCAAAGTCCTTTATCCTTCCTACAACACTTTAGACTACGTTAAAATCTTCTAGTTTAGAACAATAAACACAACATGGAGCTCCTGGCCAGTTCAGTCAGAAGAACACGCAACTCTTAATCTTAGGGTTGTGAGTTTGAGCCCCACATTGGGTGCAGAGATTGCTAAAAAAAAAAAAAAAAAAGATTTTAAAAAAAATTTTTTAATCAATAAACATAATTATTTGCATTTTAGGGATACAATTTACAAATCGCCCTATGCCCATATGATGAACAATTCATTCATTTGAAATGCATTTATTGCCTATTATATGCTAGGCCCTGGATATTCTTTTTTTTTTTTTTTAAGATTTCATTTATTTATTTGAGAGAGAGAGCAAGAGAGCACAAGCAGTGGGAGGGGCAGAAGGAGAGGGACAAGCTAACTCCCTTACTGAGCAGGAAGTCCCACGCAGGGCTCGATCCCAGGACCCTGAGATCATGATCTGAGCTGAAGGCAGGTGCTTAACCAACTGAACCATGCAGGCGCCCCTAGGCCCTGGATATTCTTAAAAGCAGCTCAAAATTAACCCGAGGGGCTATACACCCTGAAGAAAAGTTTAAAAAAATGAAAATGTCGAATTAGCTGGGACACATGATAAACACAACAAAACAGAAATGCAAGGTTCTCTGACTGATTACTTTGAGAAGCTACAGATATGTTAACACTGTAAATTTTGCCAAAGAACTATGCATTGTCCTTTTGTCTAGTGTGAGTTGAAAACCCTAAGAATTTTAAACCATTCGAAAGATTCTGTAAATAAGTTGGGACAAAGTCATGGGCTAGCTACCAATGTAGGTATTTCCCACATGAACTGTGCTACACATAATCAAGTGAGCAAAACACGTCTTAAAATTGTACTGTTGGCTAATCCTGTAAAAAATATGGGGGGAAAAATCTCTCTTATCAGTCAATAAAAAGTGAAAAGCCTGGTTCTCATCATACTCTGGCTAGCACAGTATGTAGATCTCTGAGCTTTAGTTTTCCAGTTTGTAAAAATGGAGAAAATCATAAAAGCCATCTCAAAAGCTCAGGTTGATTAAATGTGATAATACATTCGAAAAGTACTTTAGAAAGTGTAAAGTGTTGCATGCGTGTGACTTACTATTAGATAGAAGTTTGATCATCAAAACACCTGTTTCCAAAGCTCTGCTTGTGCCATGAGTCATCTAAAAAAGCAGAGTTCCTACTCATTTTAGAATGAGAAAAAACCGAAGGCAGGAGCTGGGAATGGAAATGAAGGCTTTCTAAAGGAAAAGGGATAAGATTAGAACAATAGAAGTTATTTCAAGTTTCCCTAAGAATGAAAGTAAATACAATTGGAACAATAAAACTTCTTACAGGTGGAACTGTCTTTGTGGGGGGATAATAGGGCTACCAACGGATCCACACCTTCCAAATTTCAGAACCACTGAAACTGTAATAAAAGAATCTGGGGAGGTGGGGCACCTGGGTGGCTCAGTAGGTTAAGCCTCTGCCCTTGGCTTGGGTCATGATCTCAGGGTCCTGGGATGGAGCCCCACATTGGGCTCTCTGCTCAGCAGGGAACTTGCTTCACCCTCTCTCTCTGCCTCTCTGCCTACTTGTGATCTCTGTATGTCAAATAAATAAATAAAATCTTTAAAAAAAAAAAAAGAATCTGGGGAGGTAATGTCAAAGAATCAAGCCTTTCTGCTATGGCTTGTTGAAGTCCAACCTTTAATGGGATTTTAAGCTATTGCATCTCCAATGAGGAATTTGACTGTGGATAATACTGAAAAGAAATATTTGATGAGAAACAGGAGAGGCCAAAACTAACAAATCTTGTGAGGCCACTCCTGATGAGATTCTGTGTTAATAGACTGAGCGGTGTACCCTGGGTCTTTCCCAAGCTTTCAGTCCTTCAGTTATAGCTTGCAGACCATTGGAAATAAAAGAAAATGCGTTATCTTAAATCATAAGCGCATGCAGAAAAAAAGAACCAATTGCATTGCAGAAATATGATTAACGACTAAAAGGGACTAACACTCCAGTGTGTCTTTCGCTTTGTTTTCAGAGTCCTAAAAGGTCCAGTGGTACCCTAACCCTAAATTGAGTGCCTTAGTCAAACCTCTGATAGAAAACAGCCGTGGACTGTCAGCAAGATGCTTGTGGATTATCCGAAGTAGCGATTAGCAGTTGTCCCTTGGATTTGATGACAAAAACCACTACACCATCTCTTCCCCAACTGCAGCTATTTAAGTAGACTAAGACGGAACAGAATGAACAGCAGGGACTCGCAGCAGAAGCACAGGAAGTGATTTGCAAAAATCTGCCTTTGGGACGACTGCATTCACTGTGTGGTTTGAGGACATGGAGGAGGCGTTGGGGGCTGCGACCTGGCCTGTCATCCTCTCTTAGGGCTCTACCCTTTGGGACGGGCTCTGTCAGCCAGCAGGAAGAGGAGCTGACTCCTCAAGAATGGCCCCGTGCTTCCCAAGGGCTGCGACAGCACAGAGCTGTCACAGAGCTGTCACAGAGTCCAGTGGGCCGTGCCTGGCTGACTCAGCAGTGGCTCCCTAAATGACTCAGGGAAAACCCCAAATTTTCCATTTCATCCGGAGTAAGCCCTTCATATGATTAAACTACAAATGCTTGACAATCCACACACCGACTGTGTCCATCCATCACCCACTGATGGGTGACAACAAGGGTCTTGGTGTCACTGGAAATAACATTAAAAAAATCATCTAGCAAAGCCTCAACCTGAGGCTTTAGGCAAGGGCCTGACGTTCAGCTACACTTTCCTCACCTTCTTGTCCTCCAGCTGTAGCCCCAGTTGGATGGAAGCACCTAGAAGAAGTGTCTTAACAACAGGGGATTAACACCAAGGACCATGTTTCTTTAACTTTAACTAGTGATGTGCTGCTGCTTCTGCCGACACTTGTTATTAGCATCTATGATGTGACAAACACAGTTTGAGATTTTTTTATTTGTTTAAACGAACACTTGCATGGTGTTTAAAATGTGTTAGCCATGGTTCTGCGGGCTTTCTTTACAAGCATGGACTCTTAAAACCCTCACCAGTCGTCATTCATTCTTTACATTTGTGAACACAGAAGCCCAGAGCTAGCCAACCTCGGTTAAAGTCTTTAACAAAAACAACAACAACAACAACAACAACAACAACAAATGCTGCGATCCTGAAAGCCAGATATAACACCTGGCTAAATAAAAAATATATTTTTAAAAATATGTTTAATATCTTATCAACAGAGCATATTAGAATGCATCATTCTCAACTACAATAAGCAAAGATCAGGTTTGCTTTGTATTTAATAACAACAACAAAACCCCACTTACTTTCTACAAACAAATCTGAAATTATTTTTAAAAGATTTACTTATTTATTGGGGGGGGCAGAGGGAGAGAGAGTCTCAAACAGACTCCACACTGAGCACAGAGCCTGACGTGGGGCTCGATCTCATGACCCTGAGGTCACGACTTGAGCCAAAACCAAGAATCAGCCTCTCAGCCAACTGAGCCACCCAGGTGCCCCTAATCTGAAATACTTTAAAGCGAAGTAAAATGCTCACCCTCAGCTCCCCTCTTTCCAGAACCAAGTGATGCAAAAATCCCACATTCTTAACCATAATCTGACTTGTCAGAAAAGATATTCAGCATCTTTTCCATTCTTCTTTGTAAATTCAGGTTACAAAGTTTATGAGGTGAAAAATGTCAATTGTGTTTAAAAAGGCCAAGGAGGGGGAGTCAGTATTTAACCAGGACTTCCCCTGAAGTTTGGTCGTCAGAATCACACACAGCTTCATCGATCAGAAGAAGGAAACTGAAATACTACTTAGATGGACAGAAGAACTTAATGATCATCAAACTCATACTCAAAATGAACTTCTAATCCTTGTCAGATATGTATAGATGTGAATACATGTATACTGTGTAAATATCTATGTTTTATATGGTTATAATCAGCTAGCTTAAAGCATACTGCAGACTATGGCCAGTTGAGAATCAACTTTACAAAGTAACTAGGAATGACTAGTTAATTAACTTCTGCTTCCTCCAAAATTCAGAAAGGTGCATTTTAGCCTGATGGATTAAAAACATAAGTACTAGGTACTTGCTGAGAGCACATCTGGAATCACTTTATCCTGAAACTGTTGTATAATGAGGTACTAACCTAGCCAACTATGGCTCACCCACCACTGAATGAGTGTGTGTGTCCTGGACTTAACCCCCTTTCAGTAGCAAGTTCAAATTCCAGAACAGCTTGTCCAGGGATCATGTCAGCTGGAATATACTTGTCTTGGAAACCTATGGACCAAAATATGCTCATCCTTAAGAAGAGAAGATCCTACAGATAACAGGGACTGGCCAATCCGTGCTCCCAGATGTCTCAGAACTGCTGGTTCTCCTGTTTTTACCCTCTGTCCAGCACCAAGCCCATACTCTCTTCAGCACTACGTGGGAAACAAAAGACAATAAGCAAGAAGTTGTAACAAGTCGTAACAAAATATCGAACCAAAATATTTGGGGAGAGGCAATTTTCAGAGGAGATGAGCAATTTTTCACAATGTCATTGATGAAGCATGTGAATGTAGCATAGATTTCTTGGCTGTCAATTCACAAGGTTTCCAGTGGAAACAGACTAATCTAGTGGCTGCATAATTAGATGTATTCATTCCCATGACATGGCACTCAGATGTGGAATGAGAAGACTGGGGACCTGAGTTCTACCTCCCAGTTTTCCCACTAACCAGTAAGTGGTTCAGCCAGTGATATTATTTTCCTGCCCAGCCTCAGCTGCTTCCCTTCATGAACTTAATCTGATGAATCTCTCAAATCCCTTCCAACTCAGAATCTATCTTGGACTCAAAGTTTTTTAACTGAAGCTCAAACATATGTGTGTGTGTGTGTGTGTGTGTATGTGTGTGTAGATACAGAGATAAGATAGCAAGAGGGATTCCAAACAACCTACTGAAGAGTAAAATCGACATGAAAATCCAGGTGTTGCTCTGTCCCATTCAGACAAGTCTTTAGTTAACATTTCTTCATCATACAGTTTGCATGGGTTGCTCACTGAGACAGACCTTGAGTTCCCATCATTTATACCCTTCAGTCGCTCTCATTTCCTCTCCCCTTCTTAACCACCGTCACACGAAAAGGGATATAGTACAGTGCAGAAATTTGCAAAACTGTAAAATGAAGGCACCCAGTAACACAATGCCATCCTTCTCCCCAAATGTTTTTATTTTGAGAAACAGAGCTATTTTCACTTTAAAATATTATGTATGTTAACACATTATTGGTTTCTAACTTTTAATGACTTAAATATGTTTAAGTTTCTAATATGGCAAATATCAATAAATACAACCCATTTGAACAAACCCTTTGCAGCCCTCAATAATTTTTAAAAGTGCAAGGGGAAGTCCTAAGACCAGAAAGTTTGAGAACTGCTAGTGCAGTGGTTAAGATCACAAACTCCAGAGTGAGAATGGCTGAGTTCAAATTCCACTTGTACCACTTAGGAGCTGTGTGACATTGGGGACAGTTGCTCAACATCTCTGTGTCTCAATTTCTTCATCTCTCAAAGGGGTGTTATAATAATACAGCTTGCTTCATAGGATGGTCATGAGGCTTACATGAGTTGGTACATGTATTGTACTTAGAACTACTGATGTTATGCCTCACTCTTTTTGCTGTCCTTCCCTTCTTCCTCACCACCTCCATTCCCCCATTTTGCTCTCTCTCTCCCTTTTGTTTGCTTTTTCGTGGTCTGGTCTGCTCTGGTCTCACTATGGCTGGGGCAGCCTTAAGCCAGCAAGTAGCTGTAACTGGCATTGCTTCTGCCAGAGCCACAGGTGTAGCTGCCCCGGTCCCCCCATCACAACCACTGCTTTCCTACCCCTGTGCTGCGCAGCCAGCTGTACCTTTGACTTTGCCCTTCACAGAAGCCCCATCAGCAAAAGATACCTGGAAAATCAAAGCAAGCAGCGCTACATTTAAAAAAAAATGCTATGTCAGATGAATTAAAACGTAAAGGAGAAACTTTAGCCTTAAGAATAATCAATGAAACAGAAGAAGGAAGTAGAGAGAAATTGCAAGCAATAACATTCATTCTTTAAAAAGAAAATGTGGTTGGGAGCTGCCTTCGGCAGGGGCCATGAACTCAGGGTCCTGGATTCGAGCTCCACACTGGGCTCCGCACTCAGTGAGGAGTCGGCTTCTTCCTCTGCCCCGCTTGTGCGCACACTCTTACTCTCTCACTCTCAAGTAAATAAATAAAATCTTTTAAAATTTTTTAAAAAGATTAAATGAAAACATAGTATTTACCCAGGCTCCTTCTGGATAGCTGCCTTCCCTCCTTTTTAAAATCTCTCTTCCCCCTCCCAGAACACCCTCCCTTCCCCAAGAACATCAAGCCATCAGCTGGTTTAAACATCCTGATGGACCTGATTCCCATCATATGCAGGGAACTGACAACCATTTAACCTTGGGGGAGGGGGGATGGCTTTGAGCTTTATTAATACATGTAATCATAACGTCTTGTTTTATATTTTCCAATCTGTATTTTCACATAGATTTTCCTTTAATTTTTGACAATCAGCATTTTATTATTCCTACTTCAGAGTCCAGGAAACTGAGGCTCAGGGAAGCTGGCAAACTTGCCAAGATCACAAAGCTTCGGAAAGAAATTAAACTGGAGCACAAATGAAACGGGAGGATTTCGTAAACTCTGTGAGTGGGACTGGTCGAGTGAAGAGCGGCTGGGCCTGTGGGGAAAGGTGGAACTGGACTATTTTTGTCAAGGGGTTAGCACTTAAGCAAATCTGCTCCACTGTGGAAGTAACTCTACTAAATTTCCCAGGGCTTTTCACAGCTTTGCATTGCCTCCACAACTCCACCTATGCATTCTTTAAGAATTTTGAGATTTACCTTTTTTTTTTTTTTTAATTTACTTATTTGTTTGCACACTGGCTACCTACCTTGGTTACCTGTTCTAAAGAGGAGTTTTAAAAATGCACGCCAGGATGCTTTACACTGGGGCTGCTTCTGAATAGAGCGCTTATAAATGGACAACTATCTGTATCGCATGTGTGATGTCATTAAATATATATTTGGTCATTTCAAAACTATCTGGCATTTGTCCTTTACCAACATTACTGAGTAGTTTCTCAATCATGCGAGCTAAAAATGTACCACTGAATCTAATGAATGTCAAACTTGTTTCGTGACTCAAGCTGATTAGAGGACTTTTACACAGAAAAAAAAAAAATAGGATTCACAAAGTATAAGTTGGGGGTGAACAGTCACTTTATTTTTTTTTAAGATTTATTTATTTGAGAGAGTGTGTGTGAGTGAGTCGGGGTGAGGGGGCAGAGGGAGGGAGAGAATCCCAAGCAGACTCCCCACTGAGTGTGGTACTCGATGTGGTGCTCGATTCTAGAACCCTGAGATCATGACCTGAGCCAAAATCAAGACTCAGCTGCTTGGCAGACTGAACCACGAAGGCAGCCCCCTTTAAAAAAAAAAAAAAAAGACTTATTTCAGAGAGAGAGAGCACAGGAAGGGTGAATATCTATTTTAAAGGAAACAAAGAGGAATACTTTTGAACCATCAGTATTTCTGAATATGTTTAAATTTGTATTAATTTAAACACAACTGTTAGGAAATTTTATCCTAAATGAAATAAGAGACATCTGAAATATAAATGCGATGATCTTTGCATGTAAAAGAACTAAGCAATCTGAAATAATTTTTACCAATAGTGATATGTTTAAGCCAGTAACACCATTCTTTTTTTTTTTTTTTGTAACTTACCAGTTCTGGCCATTAGAACGTTCCACAATAATGAAAATGTCTATTTCAGTGCTGTCCAATAGGGTGAGCACTAGTCAACGTAGCTAGTGAGGACTTGAAATATAGCTAATGCTATGAGGACCTTGATTTTTAATTTTACTTAATTTTAATTAATTTAAGTTTAAATAGCTTTGTGTGGGTAGTAGCTATGCATTGGACAGAGCAATAACAAGGTCCCCTTTCAGCAATAAAAAATCCTATGATTCTGTCATTCTAAGGATCCCAAATTGTGAGGTCAGGATTAAGCCTGTGGTTATTAAACCTCTGAACATTAATTAGGTACTGAAATAAAATTGGCTAACCAGACACAAAATTTTTCAGTTGTTTTGTTCTTATTTAATACACTTTAGAAAACAATGATGTGCAAAATAACAAATGGGGCAGCAGCTTATGTACTCATTCAAACAAGATATCTCCCTTGTCCAGGGTAGTTAATATCCAGTGGAAAAGCAGATAGATAGGCAGCTACACAGGAAGGAAAGAAGAAAACAAACAAGGAAATGTAAGAAAGAAGGGAGGCTGGGGAGTTCAGTATGGACCAAGAATGGACAGAGACTATGTTCCCCATGGTCACACTGGTAACCTGTTTTGTGTTATATCCCAATTTGGTAGATCCTTAGGAGACTGACAGTTTACCCTTTTAATCAGTACTGCTGAATTCCTATTTTAGGACAAACAACTGTGCTGAGCTCTGGGGATACACTGTTGAGCCGGACAGAATGTCTGCCCTTCAGGAAACTGGTGGATCTCCTGGGAGGCAGAGCTAGGTGAACAAGCAATGAGAATACACTGTGGTTATAAATGCCACCACAGTAGACTCTGGGTGGCACAAGAGCACAAGAGCACACAGAAGAGGCTTCAAAGCCGATCCTGAAAGGTCAGTGAAGGTTTTGAGGGCAGAAAAGAAGGTTTCAGAAAGAAAGAAGGAAGGAAGGGTGAAAGGGAGGGAAGGAGAAAGGAAGGAAGGAAGGAACCCACAGTATCTTACTGAATGTATCCAATATTCATGTTTCTTTCCGAAATTTCCTTTTCACTTTACATTATGCCATTGACCATTTCAAGGCTGTTCACTTCTTGAGTACGTTTCAATTATATATTTATCCAACACTGACAGTTGAGGAGCCTCATCCTTATTTTCCTGGAGGTCCCACCACTTACTGGGGGCTAAAGGTATTTGAAGACAAACATTTCTCCTGAGGAAAATAAGTTCTTAGGTCAAATATTTCAAGTCTTCCATGTATGAAAAAAAGTAATAATACTGCCTTGGAATGCATGATTTCTTCATAAGTTTCTTTTTTAAATTGCTGTGGTTTCCTGCCCAAACTAAATTTAGATATTTCTTCAAAATAAACCTCAAGAAGGCTAAATAAATAAAGGTGGGGGAGAGGGGGAGAACTCCACCAAAATGTAAATGTAGTATTTCAATACAGTTATGTTTAATAGGAAATTTCCATAGCATAGTGACCACAGCATGAGATTTATCTCCGACTGTCTGGCTTCAAATTCCAGTTTCTCCACTTACAAACTGGATCGCCTCGGGCAAGCTATCTTATTCATGCATGCCTCAATTTCCTTATCTATAAGGACTGAGCTAAGGTGTATAATGGGACCTAGGCAGCCCCCTTGTCACACATCTTTTCAATTAAATATTCACATATTCATAAAGAACTTAAAACAGCACCAATCCCAAGCAGTGCGCAAAGATTGGCTATTCTTTTTAGTTACAATAATTCTAATTGCAGAAACCTATGAGAAGAGAATATACACAGTTCTGGTGCAAAAGTTAAAACCAGTGTAGAAATGGCAGCCGGCAGGTTCAGCAGCTTTTTCTAGTCTGCGCTTTTGCCTCCAGGTAGAAATGAGAGGAGGCCCCAGAAGAGGCTGTGAGGAACCCTGGGCAGAGCACAATGCCTTCACAGGCAATGCAGTCGGTAAACAAAGATCTTAACTTTGTAATTCAGGCTAGTATTTTTTCTTTTTAATTTGCTTCCAAGTCTTTGATGGAATGACTTGAGGAAAAGGAAGAGGTCACAATTACTAGAAAGAACCTAAAAGGACATGAGAGATGAAACAGTTGAAATACTTCTGTAACAAATGCTTCCTTCCAAGAGCAGCGATATGGGAGGAGTGTCTGTGTAATGTCTACTCAACCCAGCAGAAGGATAAGAGGGAATCTTTGGAATGCCGATTTCCAAGTCTTAACGGGGGAACCATCTGGAACCAGCTGCACAAATCCCACGTTCTCTGCAGCCTCAACGGTTGCCTCGTGGGTCCGGGGATTTAATCGGACAAATACCAGGGCCTGTGAGTCTCCCGGGGAACAGAGGATGGGCCAAGGCCGCACCCTTCCTTCCATCTTTCCGTCTGTCCGTCCCTCCCTCCTGTGCGCGCCTTCCACCGCCACGGCTCTCCACGTCAAGAGCCACGTACACAGGCACCGACAGATGCCAACAGGGCGTGACAGTTTCCCACAGCGCAATCTCCCAAGCGGGGCATCCCTCCGCTGCCTGGCGCGTTCGCGAAAACCCCGCGGGACGTCCAGCCCCCCTCCCCTCTGCGGCTTTCCTCCAAGCATCCCGGGATCAGCCCCAGCCGTTGGAGGGCTGTCTAGGTTTCCCCGTGGCAGGCGGGCGCACGGCAGCCGGGCGCTCGGCAGCCCTCCAGCAAGTCCCGGCCACCCGGGAGGGGGCGTCGTAGGGGCCCCCGCCCCCTCCCAGCGCCGCGGGGCCTCCGCACCTCCAGCATCCTCCCTTCCTCCTCCCCTGCGCGCCTCCCCCGGCACATTCCTCCTCCTCCTCCCCGCCGTCCTCGCCCCCCTCCCTTCTCTCCTCCTACCTCCTCCTCCTCTCCCTACCCTCCCTCGCTCCTCTGCCCGCAGCTTCCCCACCCGGGGCTCGGAGAGGCGGCGCCTGGTGAATCACCGTCACGTGGGCCCCGGGTGCGCAGAGGCGGGCTGCGCCTTGGCGGCTCTGGCGCTCCGCGCCTTAGTGGAAAATTCCCGGAGACCTACTGGGGCTGCGCGCCGGAGGCCCCGCCCGCCGCCTCCCCCAGCCGTCGCCTTCCCCCTCGCTGCCCCCCCTGCCCCCGTCTTCCGGCCGCGGCCCGGCCCCACCACTGCGGAGGTTCCTTTCTCCCTAGGGAGCTGCGCTGCGCACGCCCCGCCCGCTGCAGCCTCCAGGCTGGCGCCGCCCGCGCGGCTCGCCTTCGGGTTGGCAGCCCTCGCTTCCTTCGCGCCCCTCCTTGGGGCTCCGAGCCGCCGCGTGGCCTTGCCCCCGACCTTGTGTGTAGCCCGCTGGCATCCTGAGAAGCGAGGAGCGGCGTCCTGGCGCCTCCGCCTTCGCCTCTGGGGCGCCGCAAGCCCCCTCAAGTCCCGCCGCCCCAGATCCGCATGTCACGCCCCCCCTCCCCCCCGCCTCGGGTGGAGTGAAAGACAATGGGAGAACACGGTTCGGATCAGCGTCTTGTGTTTCACTCAATTAACGCACTGCGTCTTCCCCCCAGCAGAGCCCATGCTCGGCCCAATTTTATTTTACTTACCCCCTTTTAACCAGCAGGCAAATAAACAAGTTATTTTCCCTATCCCATAACATTCCTCACTTCGTTTTTCCAACCACGAATGAAATTTATTCCTGAGACAGCAACTTTGGGGAGTTTGTTGACCTCATCCACCCACGGGTGACAAATGGCTACACAATGACATTATTTCACTCAAAAGGGGTGTGTTATGCGCGTGGTTCACCTCAAGAAAACAAATAAATTTAACAGTTTCGGCAACTGGTTGGTTCTGGACTGCCCCTCTGGATGGATGTCCCTGAATGGGAACAGGGATTGAGAAGTGGCATTATCGCCAGATGTCCCAAAAAAAAAGGTTACTTGGAACTGGACGCTGGCGTCTAATCAGCTGCCAAAGATTTCAGCTAAAACTGGGAGTTTTACCTGAGTTAGGATTCCAGAACCAAGCTCAGATATGAAAATATTTTTCATCTAAGAACGAGAATTACAGGTATGCTAATTTTAATAAACCCTCATTTGAGTATCGTAGCCCTGGGCAAAGAAAGATCCAGAAACTGACGGAAGACCGGGAATGTAAGCCCATCGTGGGCTTGGCCTAAGAGTGCTTTGAGTAGAACACATCATGCAGTTACTGTCATTTCTCTTTGGACGAGAAAACAAACCACTAGCAAGCATAAAAATAAAGGTATTTTAAATCACCTTATTTTGGAAAATTTTAAGAGTCTGAAAAGTTTGATTTTCGAAAGAATGGAGCATCCTATACTCTTGGCTAAAACATAAATCATTTTTTTACTAAGTATATACACATGTTGTCTTCTAGCTTAATTTGGTATTCTTAGTGAAAACTTGGCACATTCTGAATAACCTGGCAGCCTGTACGTGAGAATTCACGTCTGTGATTTTGTTTTCACATTTCACTTTCCAAGCCACTTATTGCTAATTAGCAGGTGTCAGTTTACCCAGTGAAAGAACTATGGTCAATAAATCCTTCATCTTTCTGACACTGTTTTCGTTCACATTCATTATTATGCATCACACCTAGCAAAATAGACCATCCTCAGGTCACATGAAAAGGCCAATGGATAAATACCACAAAAAGCCATTCCTTCCCTCTTTACTTGGGGAAGAGACCAGAAAAACAGCGTACTGCTACTCTGGAAAGTTCTGTAGTCCCAACAGAACTGAGTATGTTGATACTAAAATATCTATAAAATTACCTCAATATTTTTTCTTTTATGTTTAAAGTTGAGCTTCTATGGACACCATGATTTTCTTTTTCTGGTGTGTACTGACAGAATGGTAATGCCTCCAAACATATGGCTTCACAACATGCATCTTGGATTTTTGTGTTTGACTATGTTACCTCATTCTGACCAGTAGGACCTGAGATGTATAAAGTAGTACTTCCAGGAAATGTTATCTCTTATAATAAAATTGATTCCTTTCTTTGTAGATGTGGCCCTGTCTGCATATGACGCCTGGAACCATTGTAGCCAACACGTGACCATGATAGGAAACATCTCCAGCATGCCAAGGATGTCAGAGTGAAGAGATGGTGAGCTCTTAATCTTTGAGGAGATTATCAAGGCCAAGAATTAACCCTATGACTGTCCTATCTATGGACTTCCTATTACATGAGCTAGTATATGAGTATATGAGTCCTTATTACTCAAACCACTTTTGATGGCATACGGTGTTTCTTGCAATAAAATGTTTTCTGCTGCTGACAACCTCTCTGTGGTGGCTGGCCTCCAGGATCGCCCCCAAAGAGCCTCACCTCCTGGCATTCATACCCTTGTGTAGTCTTCTCCTATGCTTAATCCGGGCTTGCCAGGCAGGCTATCAGATAACTACAGACCTAGCCGTCAGCTGACTGCAACCACATAGGAGACTCCAAGCCAAAACACACAACTGAACTGCTTTTGAACGTCTGCTTCATAGACTGAAACTTTGAAGTTTCAGCCACTAAGTTGTGAGATGATTTATTACACAGCAATGGCTACCTAATGGAGTATCCTTCGGCACCAGAAAAACATGCTGAAGTCATCAGAGTGCTCAGACGGTTAATATTACTGCTTTGGGCCCAAGAGCTGTCTTACAAAGATAAAATACAGCATTTCATTTGTAGAGCTCCTACTAAACATAATGTCAAGAATAAAATACACAAAATGATAAGAGGAAAAAAAAAAGAGTAGGGAGAGGAATTTGTTGAGGAACCTGGGAGAGACAAATGCTGAGAAATATGTAAGTCATTGGAATAAAGGGACAGCTGTGGTTGGGGAAGGTTGGAATTTCTCTGTTTCTTCCTAATGCCAGTGTCCGTACTTGAATTTTGAGTAACACTGTCCGGACAAGAATGTCAGGCTGTGTACATCGCAAAAGGCTATATTAATGAAGCCAATAGAAAGCAAGTCTTGGAATCAGTTGTCACACTCAAAGCGTACAGAAGACGGATTCAAGAATGGATTAAAGAATGGATTCAAGAAAAACTTGTCCTTTTCCACCATCAAGCCATTGCAACAGACATTTATTCAGTGTATTATTTGTTATGTTCTGTGTTAACTATACTAATTCACTAATTCATAGAACTCTTTCTATATATCAGGTGCTGTGGTAGGCACTGAAGATTCAGTGGTTTCTCAAAACAAAGGACTTTTCCTTTTGGAGTTATTCCACAAAGGGGTCTGGCAGAGAGGCAGGAAGGGGGGAGGTGAGAAGCAAACCAATAAATGATTAAACAATATGTTTTTATACCATGAAATCAATGCAATAAAAAACATAGGACAGTGGTGAAATGGAGATTGCACGCAAGGGACAAATTTTTCCAGAATGGTCAAAGAAGTTTTTTTTGTTTGTTTTGTTTTGTTTTTGAGGAAGCAACATTTAAACTGAGACCGAAGTGATAAGAAACCACCATACAAAGATCTAGGTAAAGAGATTTCTAGGTGGAAGAAAGAGCACCTACAGAACCCTGAAAAGGGAATAACTTGGAGTGTTTTAGGGAGAGAAATAAAATCAATTTGGCTAGTATGTGGAGAAAAAAAAAAAAGGAGTAGGAGATTGAGGCCAAGGAGGTAGGCAAGGGTACAACCGAGACAGGCAAGGGCACAACCTGGTACTGGCATGGTGAGTGAGGAATATGGATTTTATTCTGGGTGTCATGAACAGTCACTGGAGGGCAAGGGAAGGTAAATAATTTATTCTTTTAAGCAAGGGATTTTATTTCTGTTCTGAGGTTTTTCTGACAGCTGGGTGGGGAATGGAAGCCCAGAGATGAGTTAGACGGTGGCTTTTGCAGTGATCTAGGAGAGAGGTGACAGTCCTTTGGACTAGGACTGGAGCAGTGGAGATGGTCAGAAGTGGCAGGATTCTGAATCAGTTTGGAGGCAGAGCCCTCAAGATTTGCTGATGGATTGGATATTGAGGAAAAGAATGGCTCAAGATGATCATGGTCAGGGGCCTAAGCTTCCTTATGAACGGTGGTGTTATTTTCCTTTTTTTTTTTTTTTTTTTTTTTAATTCGAGAGAGACAGGGAGTGAGAGAGAGAGCATGAGAGGGGGGTGAGGGGCAGAGGGAAAAGCAGACTCCCTGCTGAGCAGGGAGCCTCATGTGGGACTCCATCCTGGGACTCTGGGATCGTGACCTGAGCAGAAGGCAGACACCCAACTGACTGAGCCACCCAGGTGCCCCGGTGGTGTTATTTTTCTAACTTGTAAAAATTAAGACAGGAACAGTTTTGCTAGGGAAATCAAGAGTTCTGCTTTGGCCAGTAGGGGATCAGATATATGCTCTTTAGCTACACTAGATAGTATGTTTTCTCCTGGTCGTAGAGAAGCTCAAAATTCTTTATTCCTGCATTTATTCACTCAACAAAAATGTATTGTCAGGCACTGTTCAAGGTTCTGGAGCCAACAGCGATCGAAGCAGTTAACTGTAAAACTACAACTGCCAGTGATTTTACTAGCAAAAGTGGGTTTATTTGGGAATGGCAGACAATTACAATCCGGGTCAGTCAAGCTAGGGCAAAACCACAGGCAAGTCCAACAAACAAATGAGGGGAACCTTATTTTATGGAGAAGAAGGAGAAAGTTGGGAGGGGTTGTTTTGAGCAAAAGTCTATTGGAGAGGGCACCTGGGTGTCTCAGTGGGTTAAAGCCTTTGCCTTCAGCTCAGGTCATGATCTCAGGGTCTTGGGATCAAGCCCCGCATCAGGCTTTCTGCTTTGCGGGGAGCCTGCTTCCCCCTTTCTCTGCCTTACTCTCTGCCTACTTGTGATCTCTCTCTCTGTCAAATAAATAAATAAAATCTTAAAAAAAAAAAAAAAGTCTATTGGAGAGAAGCAAGAGTTCAAGTGATGACAGTTTCTCATCCACTGAGTTACAGGGGTAGTTAATATCTGAAAGAAGATGCAATGTACATCTTCTCATATTGGGGCCTGTAACTGATGATTCTTTCCCTTTCAGGATTCTTCTGTTGGGTCTATAATCAACAATTCTTTTCCTAATTGATGGTGAGTGGTACCAGCACCCCCTACCAGCCTCCCATTCTGTCATCCCAAATCCACATTAGTGAGGTTTCCTTTTATTAATTTTCACAAGACTAAATTCCAGCCTTCACAGAGCTTACATTCTAGTGAGGGAGATAAACAATAAACAAACAAATAAATAAATAAGTATAAGTCAGGTAGACATAGGTGTTATAGAGAAAAAACTTGTTTAATTCATCTATCTACTCAGAAAGTACCTTCTTTTTACAAGCTACCAGGCTGGGTATGATTAGTCAGATTCTACCCTGAAAAGACACTAACATAAAATCGGTTACATAGACAACACCAAAAGAAGTGCCACAAAAAGATACTTACAAAGCACTAAGTTCAAAGTAGAATGAGATCAGTTTCAAATGGCAGCATCTAATAAAGAAAAATTAATGAAAAGTGTGGTATTTAAGCTGAGCATCAAAGGAAAGATAAAGTTTAGGTATTCAGTAATGGCAGACAGCTGTCCACCACAAGAAATACTAAAGGATAGGGACAGAAATATAGGCTAAGTAAGGCCAGCTCGAAGAAAGCCATGAAAGCCAACTGAGAACAGAACTATTTAGGTGTGCCTGTGTGGCTCAGTCAGTTAAGCCTTTGACTCTTGATTTCTGCCCAGGTCGTGATCACAAGGTTATGATCTCAGGGTCGTGAGATGGAGCCCTGCACCGGGGCTGCCTGCTCTGCAGGGAATCGGCTTGAAATTCTCTCCCTCTTCCTCTGTACCCAACCCCTAATTAAAAACAACAACAAACAAACAAGGAAGGAAGCAAATAAAAGTATTTGGTTGGAAAGGGAGGCTAGAAAGAAGCACATTTAGTATTTAAGCCTACTTCAGGCAAAGTAAAATGCTGGATAAATAGAATTTTGAAGAACATCCTAAAGACCAAGTTGTTTAATAACCCTTTAGGAATGTCAACTCCTTGTGCCCCCAGGAAACAAAACCCCTGTATTTTATTAGGTGATAATGTTCAAATAATTCGACAGAAGAAAACTACCTTTGCTAGAAAGTTCTAACAATCCACCTTGACTGCATTTCTGAAAATCCAAAGTTGACAAATGAATATTTGTGATTATTTTTCTGTCTTGGCATGGGTTTGCTTTCAGTAGCTTTCAAAATTCTTTGATCCTAACCCACAGTAAGAAATACATTTTTACATCACAACTCAGAATATATGCATATGTATAAATCAAAATTAAGGTTTTATAGAATAGTATTGAGCATAACTATATAATAGCATAGTGGTATCTTTTATTCTATTCTGTTCTCTGGCACTCAAGAAAAAAAGCTCATAGTAATCCACTGAATTCATCTCTATCCACCGCTGGGTTCCATTCTGCAGTTTGAAAAACATTTTTCTAAAAACATTAGTTTGGAAATGAAGCAAAATTTTAGCACTTCTAACCAACAAGCATTGGGCAGCACAGGCTGCCAGAAATTGGGTAAAGGCACTGTGTCCCCTGCATTTTAGCCCAGAGCTTATCAGGCCTCAGCTGGAAGCCCCTTGAGTTAACAGAAATGCTTAGATTGGCCTTTGAAAAACTGGCAAAAGAAAAACAGATGTTTCAATACCTCTCCCTCTTTTTTTTCTTTTTCACCAGTTACCGTTCAGGTTCTAATACGGAAGTCAGAACAAGATTACAGCCCTCCCTTCAACACACAGACACACACACACACACACACACACACCCTGAATTTTACAGGTTCTCTAAGCATGTGTTGCCCTACAAACCACCAAAGTCCAAAGGACAAGAGATCCAGCTGTGAGGGTGCCCCTTGCCAACCAAAACCACCCACCCTGAGGGCTTCCATAGCACCTCTGACTGGGCAAGGGGACCCACCTGGATGAAACGGAGGTTTAAGACCTTCTGATTTTTATCAGTTGAAACCTGGTATTAAGAAACTTCCAGGGAGTCCTTCCAACCCACCGCTAAGATTGCCCTCCCGACAAGAGTTGATTGGTGTTATTAAGGAACCAATGCGGAAGAAAGGTAAGTGTTTTCCGCCCGGATTGTATGTCAAATGCCAATCCCGACTTGGGGAAGTTCACTATCTCCCTGGGGAGACCAGACTACAAACAACCTGGAACAATTTTGAGTACAAGACAGCACAGGTTTAAAAAGCCCAGCACCACACGGCTTAAAAAACAGTTCATGCAAAAAAGAGGGGCCCGGCCTGAGGTTCAGTGACTAAGACTTGAGGGATGGTCAGGGGAAAGTGGGGCACTAAAGCAAGAAAGAGTATTGTTTAGGTAAGACTGGTCTGACTAGCAGAAGGGGTGGGTCACAGAGGAGTGCAAAGGGGAAAGCTGGTCCTCCGTTGTCAATCATGAACGCTGGTGCAGGCCCAGGACACCCGCAGCCTCACGTGCCACGGAAACAGACAGCTGTACAGATTTCCTCAGGAAAACATTGAAAGCAAAAATTGTGATCACACCCAGCCCTTTCCTCTATGCCCTGCCCAATCTCTCCCACGTCCCCAAAAGGAAGAGAGCAGGAGGTCAAACTCGTTTGTTTATTCATTCATTCAACAAGCATTTCTCCTAAGGGGCCTTTGTTTCCAGCGAAGGGACGGACTCGTGCCTTTCCGCAGCACGGAGGATTCCGCAGCGAAGGGGCCCCCTAGTTGCCTGGCTCAGCAAGACCATATCACCACTGGAAGGGAAGGACCGGCTCGGGAGAAAGTCTCCCAGACCAGCATTCCAGGGGAGCCAGCGCCTTTGTAAATACAGGGGAAGGAAGGCGAGGAGGGCGAGAAGAGCTCTCAGATTGGGTCGGGGGTGGTGGAATGAGCGAGATGCGTCTGCAAAAGGAAAACGGGGGGCTCCTGCGCCTCCTCAAAAGAGCCGGTCCCCCCAACTGGAGGCCCAACCGGGATCCCCTTGCAAGGGGTCTGGCTTCCTGGTCGGGATGCAGCATTTCCCCCAGTAGGGTTTTCCACGCTCGTACAGAAAGGATAGACCCAAATGCAGCTGCCAACGGACCCAATCAGGCTAGTTTCTTAGAGTGAAAGCAGGTCTAGATGGAGAAGAAAGAACGAGAACGGAACCGACCATGGAGACCACGTTGCCGCACTAGTCCAAGTTTGCGAGAGAAAAACCCCAAGTAAATCACAAAAATAACAGGCAGGAAAGGGTTGGGTGGGCGGGATGTGTCCCCAAAAAGCCTTGAGGAGACAGCAAAGACTGCTGGTAACTCGGACGGAAGGGACTGAGAAGGCTCCGTAAAGACAACTGCATGTGTTGGGCACCTATCGAGGTTGAAATGAACTGGCCAAGGGAAGCACGGGGGTCTTTCGGGGCTGACCTAGACAGGAGAGAGCCGGGTTTGGCTTTTCCGAAGAGTGGGGGCGCCAGCGGGCGGGGCTGGCCGCCGGAGTGGGCCGCGGGGGGAGGGCAAGGGAGGGGGGTGGTGGGGGACAGGGGGCGGGGTCTGCGGGCCCGGGCGGGCCGGGGGCGGAGCCCAGGTAGTGTTGATACACAAAGAGAAGGCACCCGGGCGGCCGCGGCCCCGCCCCCTGACGCGTCCTCCTGGGCGGCCGCTATAACCCGCTGCCGGGTCGGCAGCACCAGAGCCGCGCGACGCCGCCGTCCCGGAGCGCTTTCTCCACAACACCGCACGCAGCCGGACCACGCGTTCCCGCAGCCTCGCGCCTTTCCCTCGAGACGGCGGACGCCGGACGATTGGGGCGGCAGCAACTTGCCATTTCCTTTTTTTATTAGAATTATTTTTCCTGCCTGTTGTTGGTTTTTGTTTTTGTTTTACGGTTTTTGTTTAGCGGAGAAAAACCCACCGAAGGCGTTTGCGTGACGTTTCCGGGATACGGGAGCGGAGACCACCGAGGTAACGCGCGCGGGGGCGTCTGTGCGGAGGGCGCGGGGCCCGGGCGGGAGTGGGGGAGGGGCTCCCGGGAGGGGCCGCGGCGGGAAGGCAGCTGCGGGGTCTGTTTCCTCCCGGCGCTGGCGTGTCGGGTCGGCGGGACCCGCCTTTGGTCCCGGCTGGTACGGGGGTCGCCGCCCTTCTCAGGCGGGGGAGGGGCGCGGCGCGGGGGCCGCGTGCCCGCCGGGAGCGGAGCCGCATCCTCCCGTTAGGGGGAGGGGAACCACCCCGGCCCGCGGCTCCGCTGCGGCAAGTCTTGTGACTGATTTGCATTAATAAAAAAATGAGATCGAGGGGGATCTGGTATATGGGGGCAGCGGAGGAAGGTTCGGGCTTTTCGTATACACAGGCCACGATTGGGGAAGACGGGCCCGGAAGATTTGATAATCGGAGATCGATATTGCATCAGTTTCTTTTCCGGGCATAGGAGGGGCCGGCCGGGCGAAAGCGCTCGCGAGCCAAATGCTTGTAGACGAGTGTGCTCGAGGGCACGGGCGTGCGCGTGTAAACAAACCCGCGGCGCCTCTGGTCGCCGGGGAACGGGCTTTCTCCCTTTCTCCGGAGAGGACCCGTGTCAGCTCTTTCTGCCCCGTTTGAGTTCGCTCTCTGCTGCAGAGGCATTTCCCCATCTTGGGACTCCGGGCATGAAAACATGGATTACGCGCATTGTTGTTGCAAATGCTAGAAACTGGGAGCCGTGCACCTGGGCTGCACGCACACCTAACCAATGTCTGGGTGGGATGTGTGCCCGGCATGCCTGTGCACGACCAGAGAGGCCGGAGAAAAGGCGAAACAGAGCCCCCGTGCACCCCTCTCCTCCGATTTAGGATAATTGAGAGCGTGCAGTACTAAAGTCCTCTGGAGAGGGGTTTTGGGGTCCGGAGGGCGCGGGCCGTTGAGGGCGCATCGCCGCGGTGGGACCATCTTTGTTCTCCGCGGCTCCGATGTCTGTACTTTTCCGCCCCTCGGCGCGCCCCCGCCCCTCGCGCTCGGCTGGTACTTTTCCACTCGCCTGGCCGGGGATGAATCAGCCGCGCTGCGCCTCCCGGCGGCGTCACGTGATCACGGCCGGCTGGCGGGCGGGCGGGCGGGCGGGCGCTGCAGTCCTGACGCGCCGCCTCTACCTTCTTCGCAGGCAGCCGCGCGGGCCGGTGCACCGCCAAGGACAAAAGGAGCCCAGTGTTTACCGCTGCACCCTCTCTTCCTCCCGGTGCCAGCATGAAGAAAGCCGAAATGGGAAGGTTCAATATTTCCCCGGATGAGGACAGCAGCAGCTACAGTTCCAACAGCGATTTCAACTACTCCTACCCCACCAAGCAAGCTGCTCTGAAAAGGTGGGAGAAGTTGTGTGTGTTTTTGGCGGGGGGCGGTTTTGATCAGCTTGCAGGGCTTAAGGGTTTTTCACCTGGAATTCTGCTTCGGTTGCTGTAACTTACCGTAGCATCTGGAGCGAGTATAATCTCTGAAACGAGCATCTGATTGTCGCATTGACAGTATCTCTGGTGAAAGTCGACTCCTACTTAACGCTTACGCATGCATTTCAGGGAAGGTGCGTGACAACTAAAGGGCTGTTTGTGTTAAAGCATTCCGTTGTCTGTTTCGAAAAGACTGAGAATTCCTTTTTCCCCCCCTCACAGCCATTATGCAGATGTAGATCCTGAAAACCAGAACTTTTTACTTGAATCAAATCTGGGGAAGAAGAAGTATGAAACAGACTTTGTAAGTTGAACATAATAATTTGTGTGTCTGTGGCTTTATGGAGTAAAAGAATAGTTTTACTTTTAGATTTCAATCTAACTTGCCCAAAGCTGGTTTTCTCCATTTAATTATTGTTATATGTTTGGTTATCGTTTTCCCTCTATGTAGCATCCAGGTACTACTTCCTTTGGAATGTCAGTATTTAATCTGAGCAATGCGATTGTGGGCAGTGGAATCCTTGGGCTTTCTTATGCCATGGCTAATACTGGAATTGCTCTTTTTATGTAAGTATGTGTAAGTAGTGAGTCTGCCATGCAGGGCAGTTAATATGATAAAACATAAAACTTTCGACTCCAGAGATGGAATTTACAGTTGAAATAGTTGACTTTAAAATCATTTGTGTGAAATTTAAGATGAGAAACCCAAAAGCCTCCTTGTTGTAATATGTAAACTGCATGCATGATCTCAAGAAAGCCAGTTAGGGAGAAATAGGACAACACTGGAAACTAGTAATTAAATCAAAAGTCATTACGTCAGTGGGAATAGTTTAAGTGGTAACAGGGTTTGTATATCTGAAAAGAACCATTGATAAATCCATAGTTGTTAGAAATTTTGTTCTGGCAGAATGTTTAGCAAAAAAATGCTAGTAAGCATGGTACTTCCAACTCATTTTATAAATTGACATAGTCTTCCCAAGAACCTTTTCATAAGGCAAACAGACTTTTTAGAATATATAGAGTGTGGTGGTATTTGCTTAACCTGGAACATGCTTGTTCTAAGAAAAGTGAGTCATAATTTTCTGGGCACTAAAAAGAAACCCATATGTTGGGGGGTTTTTTTGTTCTGTTTTTATTCTAATATTTATTTCTTCCAGGTCTGTGTGATTGCCACATGCCATAGCAAAAAAATAAATATTTTAATAAGCACTTGCATTTAAATGTTCTTTTCCCTACTTGCCCCGTTAAAATGATTTATTCCTGTGCTTTCTAGCATAAATGCCTAGAATAGGATTTTGGAGCAATAGAAGACTTTAGTGCAGTGGTTCTTAACTGGTGTGGGATCATTGGTTCTCAGATAATTTAGTAAGAAAAGTAGGAACCCTATTTTCCAGGGAGAAGAAGGTACACAACAAAAACACATGCAAATTTGAACATACATCTTCCATGATATTTGTATCATAGCTGTTAACTTTAAATACCCATGGGCTCCTGGTAAGGCAATTTCTGTGGAAGATTGTGTGATTTATTGTGCTGATGAAGAAACCACATCTTACAGGGAGCAGATAATTGTCCCCTTGTGACACATGGGTTTCAGTTAGCTGACTGTGCCATCTACTCAAGTTATTTTCTCCAACAGAATAGAATGCTCATGAAAAGAAAAGCAGACCTTTGCAAAGTTCTGCTTTGTGGTGAAATCCTGTACCAAAGTTAAGCCTGGCATTTGAGCATTGGAAGCTAGCAGCTTGCTTCATTAGCATGAAGCTTTTTGAGACCTCCTACTAAGGTGAAGGAATTTACATAGGAAGGACCATAGAGTTTTGAAGTTTTTATTGGGGAACTTGAATGGCCTCATTGTTAAATACTCCAAAATCCTTCCTGACTCTTAACTATAAAAACTGGATGGTCTTTAATGCTGCTAGTGTGGTTATAGTTAACATGAGAGAAAATGGCACCTGTTTCATAAGTGAAAACAAAATTCTGATGTTACCCTTGTGCCTTTGAAATTATACTTTAATAAGGTCTATGTGTTTGATTAACCCTTTTAATAAATGGTTAAACAAGTGAGTTTTTAATCCCATCAGTATTTTATAAGGTGTATTTAGAGAATGTAGAGGTAAATGGGCCAGAAGCCATGTGGCCGTTGCAGTGTGGTTAAACAACTCTAGCTAACATTATTAGGCAGACTCAGCCTTGAGCTTGAAAGTGACCTCAAAGGTTATAAAGTCCATTCATCCCTCATTGTAATTTCAGTGTAAGAAAGGAGGACTGAATTTGTCAGCATACTTCAAACATTGTTTTTGGTAAACTAACAACTTTGTTCAGTTAGAGGTAAGGCCAGTGGTGTCATTTTTTCACCTCTCACTAGGCCCCGTAAAACTTTTGACATTGGAATGGCAGTTCAATGCCACCACCTGTGTTATAACTAACAGACCTCAATTTCTTTGCCAGATCTTATATGGTACCGGATTTGGTTTTCCTGTACAGAATTCAGGAAAAGTAACGATCTTGTTTACAGAGTTTTCAATGGGTTTTTCATGATTTTTTTTTTATTGTTGTTTTTAATAGAAAAAAAGTCCACATTTTCCTTAGCGAATTTCCCAGGAGGGGAGGAAAGTAAATCTGTAATGAGAGAGAACTTGTATCCTTAAAGGAAAACTAAGTGATACTGGGGAACCTCTAGTTCCCCCTATTCTTTTTTGTTGTTGTTGTTCCACCCAGTGGAGCCAAGAGCAACCCCAATCAGACTGATAGGCTACTTGTTCTAGCACAGGCATTGTTTAACTTCATCATAATACTGGTCCTGTATTCCATACCATGGCGTGCAATATATTACATCATCCCATTGCTTACTTCTTTTACTTGTGCCTAATTGTTCTAACGCTGTGCCCGATGCTTCCAATGTTGGTATCTCACTCCCTTCCTAGGCCCATTCCTCTTCTTATTTACATAGTCCAAGTGGTCTCAGGGTCTTTACTGAACCTGTCTCAATTGGATTTCACAAGTGCCTTGTGTGCTACATTTTTACTGACAGGCTAATTTACTATCATTTTACAGATAAAAGGAACCTTAAAATGCAGAGAAGTGGCAAGAATACAGTTAAATATTTTGGTGCCAGAACCAAATTCTGGGTTTCATAACTCCACCACCTTAAAGTTAAGCTTTCCTGAGTTTCCCAACATGCTTGGTGCAGCAGATAAACCCCTGCTCTTAACCAGTAACGTGGAGCTAACACCTGAGACACGATGCAGGTTTTTAATACCAGGTTAAGGGAAGATGTTGACACTAGCCAGGATGGCGAGCACCAGTTCTTAGGGGCTTTCTACCTATCTATCTAGCACGTAAATATTAGGACGTAATGTTTTGATAACAAGCACAAGAATTGCCTTTACATATAGCTGTGCTTATGTATAACCCTGTGCCTTTTCCTTCTCTCATCAGAATCCTCCTGACATTTGTGTCAATATTTTCCCTGTATTCTGTTCATCTCCTTCTGAAAACTGCCAATGAAGGAGGTATGGTAGCACTCTTGATACTTCTAAAACAATTACGCCTGTCAGGATTTTCTCGTCCGTTCCTTCATGCTTCTGTGTTCTTCGTATTTTAGGGTCTTTATTATACGAACAGTTGGGACATAAAGCATTTGGATTAGTTGGAAAGCTTGCAGCCTCTGGATCAATTACAATGCAGAACATTGGAGGTGAGAATTTTTTAAAAGGTCATTTGGGTAGACTTTTTACTCTTTGTGTAGCAGAGTGGTGACACGTTACTTTTAGTGTCACATGCCACATTTTGCACTTGTAATGGTATAATTTTGTTTTCCTCCAGCTATGTCAAGCTACCTCTTCATAGTGAAATATGAGTTACCTTTGGTGATCCAGGCATTAATGAACATTGAAGATACAACTGGGTAGGTGCTAAGTAAGGTTACTCATAAGAAAAATTATAGTCTAACATGATTAGATACATTTTATCAAAGTTGAATACAAAATACTTACCAATTATTTTTCGTAAATGTTCCTCTTGAAATTGACCAAGAAGTCCCTCATAGACTGATTTGAAGTCTTAAGAATGAAAGACCAAAGATTGAAGCTCATGCTGTAATTCTGGATAATAATTTCTCTAACCTGTGTGTGAAAGCAGGTTTTCTTAACTTTCTTTTGGTATTTGTTCTCTAAGAAATTGTAGCAGAGTAACACAAAATCTAATCTAAGTCAGGTTGAAGCTTTGAATTACATTACAAATCAGTCCTGTCTGATTTTTCATAAATTTGAAATTCTTAAAACTTAATCTGTTCAAACGCATAAGACCAGAAAAACGTATGGTCACGTTGTAGAAACCTTATCCTTGTAGCACAGTTATTCCTCCCAGTGGACTAACAGGTTTTTATCTAGAGTAAACATGGGGAAGGGCAATTTACTTCCCCACTTACTTACAGCTCGTTATCTCAAAATAGAGAAGTGTGGTTATCTCTTTGGCTTTAGAAATTTAATAAGCTGATCTTTAAACATGAGTTTTCTGTGGGGTCTTTGTTGCTGAAGTAAGTAAGTGTAGTGGAATTCACAGGACAATTAGGATTTGAAAATAGTGATTTAAGAGAGGGTATGGTTGATTACCTGGGAAGGAAAAGACATTGTTAAAACTCTTATAGGAGACATGGGTAATGTTTTCTCTAAGTTCAGAAGAGACCTTTTGACTATTTTTGGAGTCAAGGTGGGTCAAGGTGTCACAACATAACTCTTGACAATCTGGAATAAATCCTGTTTTGGGGGGATTGGGTTTTGTTGTTTGTCTTTGCCTATGTGTTTTACCGAAGTATGAGAAGATTTCCTTGTTGAAATGTTTAATAATTCCACTTGCTAATAAGTGTCTAAACGAAACTTGTTTTAAATTTCCTTGTTTCTCGCATTAAAAATTGTAAGCCAAAGCTATAACCGAGTTGGTGTACAATTCTTCTAAAAATACTGAAAGATAAGATTACTGACTTAACAATGCTGCTTTGTTCCCTACATGAGTATCAAGCCTTTAAGAAGCATTTTATGTTATGAATCAGCGGGCAGCCTTCCCAGAGCAAACAGTGGGACAAAAGTTAGACTGTTCATACCCCATTTCTAACCTGAGTGAAGATTCAGCTAGCACACAGCTAGAAGTTTACGCCTATCTATAGGCTTTTTGTGAATGAGAAGTGCTTTTTCCAGACTTGCCTTTTTTTGTGTTTATTTTTATAGTATCTCTATGAAATGAGTCCAGTCAGAAGAGGTGTATTGTCTCTTGGGAATGTTCATGATTGGTTTTGACCTTGTGTTTCTTTTCTTTAATTCAGATTGTGGTATCTGAACGGTGACTATTTGGTTTTGCTGGTGTCGCTGGTGCTCATTCTTCCTTTGTCCCTGCTGAGAAATTTAGGTGAGTAAACCCAGCTCTAAAGAGAGCTGAAATGAGCCTCTCACTAGCTAGTTGGCTTTCTCTTAATAGACACTGAAAGCTAAAAAGCTCCCAAAAACATGACTTGGGGAGCTGCCACGTACACACGTGTAGACCTTTTCAAAATCCTAACAGTGGCTACCAGGATGGGCCAGGATATTTTAACACTTGATAATATTTGTGCTTTGTAAATAGTAATAACACAAAATGAAAGTTTCTATTATTTCAGTTATTAGCAAGCATTGTTAAGTAATTCTGTCTATACCTTAGTACATAAGAATTAGAAATTTAATATTGTATTCATTACTAAAGACTTTCAGACAGAATTGAGTTACTGCCTAAAAGTTGAGAAAATCTTTTTGCCTGAAATGTGTTCTATTGAAGCAATAATTTCTGCCTCCTACAGGATATTTGGGATATACCAGTGGCCTTTCCTTATTGTGTATGATGTTCTTCCTGATTGTGGTAGGTATAACTCTTTTTTAAAGCTAGAGATTGGTTTATGAGCCCAGTCACGTTATTCAGTTTAACAAATGCAAAAATAATGCGTTTTCAGGTGATTTGCAAGAAATTTCAGATTCCTTGCCCTGTGGAAGTTGGCTTGATAATTAATGAGACACTAAACAGCACCTTAACCCAGCCGACGACTTTTGCACCTGAGATGGTATTTAATATGACGGACGATTATTCTTGCAGACCACGTTATTTTATCTTCAACTCACAGGTGATTAAATATAGTTTTTCTTTTCTTAAGATTTTAGGGAAGAAGAGAGGGATACTAGCCCCTGGAAATTTAAAAATAACTCCCAAGGTAAAGGGAGGAGGGGTAGTAGCTACTCTTTAGAAAACATGAGTAGCTGATGACTGAATTATTGAAGACTGGGAAGAAAATGTTAGATTGTATCTTAAAATGGATGGAGAACTGAAATGAAATAATTCTGTGATGTTAATAATTGACACATTCTGAGGTTAGGATGTTGATCACTCTTAGTGAAAGATTAGAAGAAGGAAAACTTTAACGGTTTGATGCTAAAATTCATTACTCTAAAAATACAAACTGCAGACCTGTGATGACCCAAGTGTGTTACATGAGGATTTTAAGTAAGTGTTTTCATTTTTTACAGACTGTCTACGCTGTTCCAATTTTGACCTTTTCATTTGTCTGTCATCCTGCTATCCTTCCCATTTACGAAGAACTCAAAGGGTGAGTGCTCTACTTCTTTTTTATGTAAATTCATTGGGAAAGTTAGAAGAACATTTGATTACTGCTTATAACTACTGCTCAAGTATATATCTGTATTTTTCTTTGAATTTACATAGCCGCAGCCGTAGAAGAATGATGAATGTGTCCAAGATTTCATTTTTCGCCATGTTTCTCATGTACCTGCTTGCTGCCCTCTTTGGATACCTGACATTTTATGGTAAATAACGTTTAGCTTTCAGAAAGAAACACTCCGTGAAGTAAAATCGATACTTGCACATGTATAATCTATCATTTAAATTCCATGTTTCGGTGTATTTCCTTCTTGGAATGAGAAACTGAATTTAGAGCTGAGCATTTCCTATAGTCTTTAATCAGTAATTTCTTAAGCCCAGGGTCATAGCTTAGCCATTTGATGGCATTCTTACGGTACGCTTCCATCTGGCTTCATGCTATCTCCTCTTCTAGTCACCTTCACATTCTGCACCACAAACTGTAAGCCAGACCATGGGATTTAGCTATGTAGCTCCTGTTGTTTTTGCTGGGGGTCATGTGGCTAAATCTCTACTTGGTATTTAGGAAAATTTTCCTTCGATGTTATTTTAATTGCATTAATCCTAATTCCAAATTAATCTTCTTAGCCTCTTAGTTTATACCCGTTTTGTGAGTAGCTAATAACTTTGTTGCGTATTTGCTGTAAGTTAGATTTCCCACCTAATCTCTAGAGGAAACCGCTCACTTGAAGCTTTTTTTTTCCTTTGTCTTTCCCCATAGAACACGTTGAATCAGAGTTGCTTCATACCTACTCTACAGTCATGGGAACTGATATTCTTCTTCTCATTGTTCGTTTGGCTGTGCTAGTGGCTGTCACCCTGACGGTACCAGTAGTCATCTTCCCAGTAAGTGGTCACCTGCCCTCCTTCCGCTCACCAGGAATGAGTTTTTAAACATGTGAAGACTTGTGAGATTTTCTTCTTCTGTAAGAAGGGAAACGCTTTTAGAGCAATACCAAGTTGATGGTGGTTTTGAAGGGATTTTTTAAAATACTTTGTAGATTTTTAAAACATTCTGAGTGATTTTTTTCCGTAACTGGAGACCTAAAGTGATCTTTTAACATCGGATGTTAAGGAAACAGCAGTAGAAGAAGGGGCACAATTTAAGTATTTAGAAAGTTGGGTATTTTTAATTTTTTTAAAGATAAGCCCCTATTATTTGGGGATTTTTTTTTTCCCCCGTTAATTTAAAGCTGGAATTTTCATATCTCTCTTTGTCTGCTTTTGCAGATCCGGAGTTCTATAACTCACCTGCTGTGTGCAGCAAAAGATTTCAGTTGGTGGCGTCATAGTATCATAACCGTGTCTATCCTGGCATTTACCAATTTGCTTGTCATCTTTGTCCCAACAATTAGAGATATCTTTGGTTTCATCGGTAAGTTTTAGAATGTGTCAGAGTCCTTCGCCACATCAGCGATTTTAAAGTTTAAAAAAGGAATGACCAGTGAGTCACTGAATTCTCAAGAGGTGGTCTGTTCTTTCTCAGGGGCGTCTGCAGCTGCTATGTTGATCTTTATTCTGCCGTCTGCCTTTTACATCAAGTTAGTGAAGAAAGAACCTATGAAATCTGTACAAAAGATCGGGGTGAGTGAGCTGTTCAGACTTACAGAAACAGTAGTGATCTTCTAAAACTAGAATTACCTGATTTTAGTCCCTTAGTTCCACTTCTTCTAAGTTTCTAGTGTGTATTTCTTTAATGGTGATCTTCACAGGTGGAAGGTTGGGGCAGGAAAGGTGGAAGACAGTTCGCCTTCGAATATAGGCCTAAGTTAATTGCAAGAAGGCAGTTGAGGTATTTCAGAGGTAGGAGCACAGATAAAGAGTGTGTGTGCAGTGTGGAGGCGCTCAGTCAGCGTCCCGCATTAGTGGAGCTGGTTTGTCTGGCTGCCCACTTCGACACTTAAATGGGCCTTCAAACTGTCTTCAAAGCAAGGAGCAGGGGGAGGAGGGCTATCGCTATACTTTAAAGTAATAAAATGTACTTTAAAGTGTAATACCGCTGATTGTACAAAGAACATGATAATGTTAACTACAGAAGGTCCTGGGGGTGAGGTTATTTAGCAAAAAGACTGCCTTTTAGTCCTCACGCTGCTACAGTTCTAGTCTGATTAAAACACTAGAATTGTTTATAATTCTATATAATTCAGCTGTCTTGTTTTATTCAAAATACATAGTGGCAGTAACTGAAGGGGGTAGAATGAGGAGTAAATTTACTCATGTCTCTTGGAAAAGCTCTGGCTTTGACCAGGCTGCATTGTACGATGACTTCAGTTTGATTTTGTGACTTAAAATTTTTGAAGTTTTGAAGTTTTAAGAAATGTGAAAAGCAAATGAAAAACTAGTCCTGTTCTGCTTACGACATGAAGTAGTTCATTCCGTAAAGAAAAGTGTTTACATTTCTGTCTGAAACAAAGGAATGAGAAAGCAAATTTGGGGAAGATTTCAAAAACCGAGTTATTTTGTACTGTACGTAAGCTCTTGATAACTTAAGACAGTTACCTGAGCAAGGTCAAAGTGTAGCCCTGGAAACACATCATTTCAGGGACTCCAAGCCCATTTTTAAAAGTAGGAAGGAATGTTCGCGGGTATGTCTTCTGCTGGCTGATGAGTTTCTCTCTATGCTCGTTGCAGGCTGTGTTCTTCCTGTTAAGTGGCATAGTGGTGATGACCGGAAGTATGGCCTTGATTGTTCTGGATTGGGTACACGATGCCCACGGAGGTGGCCATTAACTGGTGCCGCTGAAACCCCACTAGTCCACTTGATGCCAGTGTTGAGTCAACTCTCAACTTACTATGAAATTTCACCTAATGTTTTCAGTTTCACTTCCTTTTGAAGTGCAGATTCCTCGCTGGTTCTTCTGAGTGCAGAATAAGTGAACTTTTTTTTTTTTCTTTTTAAAGAAACTATTCTGTATGATAGAAACGGATATGAACAACCAAACCACGAGTCTCGGGTTAATGGAAGTGACAATTTTATTCCATTCCAGAGAATGGACGAACTCTTTAACTTTTATCAAGCCACATGGTTGGCTGCGTCATTGTTTAACTTGGATATTTTATGATTTTACTTGAATGTGCCTAATGGAACCATTCGATGTGAGAAACAATTCTTATTAATTTACAGCAAAGTATTGAAATAACCATTGAGAAAACACTATTATTTTTTTGTACCAAAAATATTTTAAGACCTCAGAAGCACTATTTTACTTTTAAAAAAAAGTTGCTTTCTTTTTAAACTTTATCCAAAAAACAATTGTCAACAAATTCCATAAGAAAAAAAAACCATTGGTGTTTAAAAACAAATACTAGTATTGTGAAGTGATTTGCCTTTTTGTAGGCATAATAAGCCAAATACTTTTTTTAACCCAAAAAAATTTTTAGAGAAAATGGTGTAACGACAAATTGTACCATGAATAGGAGCGTAGTTTTTTCCATCCAGACTTCACCGTTAAAGAATAACTGATTGATTATATTGCTATACCAAATGAGATGAACTCGTTCATCACTTTTCTTCTCTGGCCCCAAATAATTTACTTCATTCAGACTGAAATACTTATGGCTTCAATCTATTAGAATGGAAGATACAAAGCAGTGGGAAGTAAAATAACTAATTTTGAGGTACCAAATAGTGCAATTGGGTAAAACAGGGTTTATTCAGTTGCATCTGTCTCCAGAGCTGTATTGACAGCTCTGGGGGGTTTTTTTTGTTTTGTTTTGTTTTGTTTTGTTTTTTTTGGGCCAGCCCTTTTTTTGACATTGCTTCCAGCAGTGGGAAATGGGCATTTGATGGCTATAGGCCAAAACTCTTCTATCCAGAGAGTACAACTTTTTGCAATGTTCATCTACTGCTGGAAGTGGGAATTACTTGATAATGTATGGCTTAGTTGTGTTCTTGTTTTGTCTACAGCAGAGGTCTAATTCACAGGTTACACCGGTATTTGGTATAAGTTCTCTTCAGACAGGCCACTGGGTTTTCTCATGCAGTAAGTTTTTAAACTCCTTTGCACTGGATTGTCATCTCATTCTTGTACAACACAGAATTATTTGTTTACATCCAGCAGATGGTTAGCTAGGGAAAACAGTGCATCCTGAGTGTAAGTAGTTGGTCCAACTGCATGTTCACCCTTCCATTTCAGTGCCAGTTAGAAGTGAAAAAATCACGTGGCTTTAAGAGCACATTTATTGTACGTTATGGTGTATGGTGAACATATTAAATAATGTGGTACTTTGCTCATCAGACATCATGTCTAATATCTAATACACATAATTCCATTAGTGGTTGAGGGAAGCAAATAATGGAATCATCAATTGGTCCTCTGGCTCTAAGGTTTCCTCTTAAACTAAGCATTTTTAGCTTTAGGTAGGGGCCAGAAACATGGCAGACATGGTTTTTGTTACACATTCTTGTATTACATGTGACTAAATTACAGACAGGATATGTCTGTGAAGACCCTCGTGGAACTGGAAGACGTCTTGTAGTGCTACATCGGGTGAAACCCATGGTCCATTTGTGTTCTACAAAAATAACGTGATTGGGGACCATCCAGAAAGGCAGTGAAAAGATGGATTCTGCGGCGCTGCTTTCATTTAATTGGGTTGTAGCACGCGCTCCCTTCAGATCCAGAACCTCACCTCTAGTTCAGACCGAGAATTGGCACTTCTGCTTGAGTTCCTGGAAGAACTGCTGATTGCGTCCCTGAGACCTGCCAGGAAGTACCAAGTAGAATTGTTTTCTACAGTTTACATCCTTTCATGCAGGAGAAACTACCGTGGCAACCAGGAAGGAACAGAAAAAAGGAATTTTCTTCTCACAGCAAATTGACGTGGGGAGGCTCGTTCAATCCTCTTGACTGTTGGAAATTCAAAACAAACTGCCTAGGGTAAATTCCATTGCATGGTTTTCTTGGAGCTATCTTGTCTGCCTTGAGGTTCCTAAAACAGTGAATTCCCATTAATGAGCAGTCTTCAGTATTAAAACCACTGTCTTGTCACCTCATTTTGCATTACTGTCTTCCGTGGATGTTTCAGTTATAACTGTAATGTTATTTATAGAACAGCATTAATCCATTAAAGCTAACCTATTTTTCAATATTTATGATAATCTGTACATACATTGTCTGTCCATATGTATTTGTAATATATAATGTATATAATGTCAGGTTTGGGTCTTGGGTTCAAGTGTATATATTCCTGTAAGTTTCTTAACTGCATTTTGATGAACTCAAATGTATCTATAAGAATTGTCCCAAAAAGTACCTGTACAGAGATTTCAATATAAACAAATTGACTAATTATGTAAACACTAAGAATTTAAAATATTGTTTAAATTGTATTTGCAATAAACAGACTGGATGAACATCACATTTTTTCACGAAAACTTGGTGCAACTTCAGATCTCTTATTTAAAATTTAAATAAGGTCTAATTTCCAAAATGCAGTAGTTTCAAAATGTGATCTAGTGTAATGAAACCAAATGTGATCTAATGTAATGAAAGATCTTTGAGAACCTGGGTGTGTTAGCTTTCTGTATATAGTGTAAATACCCCCCACTGTACTGTTAGAGGCCAGCGGTTCCAATAGGACTTGTTGGCAAAGAGTGCTACACCGTTTCAATGAAACAATGTATGTTTTAACTGAACTAAAATAAATACATGCTTAATCCTGAGTAGCAGTGTTTTCTTTGAGGTCAGGGGATAGTGGGTCTTGATGACACATCAGAGCTTAGGTCCCCTGTGAGGGAAACGCTAATGAAGGGCATGGGGAGAAAAAAGTTTTTCCTGTTTCTAAAGTTTGCAACGTGTGAGGAGGAATACAAAGAAAATGGTAAAGGGCACCTCAAGGACCTAGGGTTGGGCCTGCCAGTAGTGCATCAGGATCATCTGGAAGCTATTTTAAAATGGAGCTTTCTGGAACATGTGCCTATGGTAGTCTAATTCCACTGGTCTGGAAGGCAGCCCAGAGTTGTTTATTTCCTCCCCATCACCTGTGATGCAGAGGCACAGGTGAAAGTAAAGGGCACTGAGAAAGGTCTAGAAGTCTGGGGAATTCAGCTCAGGTGCTCTAGTCCAAGGAAGAAGAGGAAGCCCTGTGGCGGCAGAGCCATCGTAGGCAAGCTGAGGTTTATCTGACCGGTACTAGATATAGCTAGCTATGAGGGGGCTTGCTAAGACACACAAGGTAGTGGTCGGGAATGGCCTACTGAGCCTTGGAAGCTTAAGGGCATATGCAGTGAGAGATCTAGGGCTGAAACAAAAAGGAAGATACCTCAGAGCAGCAGGTATGATTGGGAGTGGTTACAAAGGCAAGTGAAATTTTCTGCAAGAGAATAATCCGGTAGCGATGGTCAAGCCAGTTATTTGTGGTTAGAAAATAGAGCAGAATTTGTAACACACCTGAACTGAAGAAGAAAAGGCTTAGTGGGTTGTTGCTCCTCTGAGAAGTATTAATTGAATGCCTACTGCATACAATTAACATGCCCAAGGAAAAGAGGGTGGGGTTCTGTGTCAGACTCCAGTTGTAACAGAATCCATACACTTTGAATTAGCCACTCTAAAGAAATATCAAAATGAAGCAGAATGCCGATTAATCTGAAATAAATATATTTATTTCAAATATATTTATATCAAGGGATGAAAATGCAGTTCTCTAACCAGGGAAATACCAAAAGATATTTCCAGTAAACCTGAGGAATATTCTAGGAATATTTCTAACGAAACTAGAGTAGTCTGTCCTGACTTGGGAATACTCTTTTCCTGGACAATTGGCTTAGATAAGCTGGTGAGAGTAAAGAAAATCTATTTAAATTAGCTTAAGCAAAAATGGTGCAGGGGAAAAGAGAACTTAGCAGGAGATCAGGTTCCTCAGAGAATTAGAAGATAAACAGCCTTCCCAAGGGTCAAATGCTGGATTTGTCCAAGAGACCTTAAGGACAGAAACCTACAAGACAGAATTACGGGCAGAAACCTACTATAGAGCTCCGCAGTTAGATTCTGAGCAATTTCTTCAGCCAACTTCTCAAGATACGCATTGGCTAGTAATGGGTCCTGATCTCCAATACAACCCAGTGGGCAGGATGACACAGCACAAAAATTCATGGCTGCCAAGACCCAGCCCGGTGGTGGGGAGAATTGTTCTCAGAGGTGGAGTGACATGGTCATGAGCCGGAAATAGAGTCACCAACTGTCGCAGCTTTAGCACTGGGAGTACTGCAACCTGGGGAACCCCTTAGTCCATGTAAACTGGGAGGGTTGGTCACCCTAACCCTAGTTAGGAAGGCATGCAGAAAGGTGTCTGATAAAACAGCCTCGTGATACCAATAAACTCATTTCTTCCGGATTTCCTTTTTCTAGACTTCTAGGTAGAACACCTGTCCCCTTTTATAACTTTGCCCCAAGTCAGTGGATTAGATCTTCCTTCAATTACATTTCTGATTTTCCCCACGTGAGTTGTAAGCTTCATAAGAGCAGACAACTGTCATTTTATTAATTCACCCCCAACATTCACAACAGTCCAGCACACAGCACATTAAGTACTCCAAATAATTGTTGAATGAATAAATATCCCCTGTATTTCTTATAGCATAGCTGAGGTGAGGCTCAAACTTTTAAGTAAAAATTTCTAAATGCTTGTAAAATAAATACAGCGAGTACCATGAAATTCAACACTCTGACTTAGAGAGTTTATTCAGCTTCAACCGGAAGCCTCTGTCCGACAGGAAGGCTTTCCTGCCTAGCCTGGGATCTGCCTCCAGGTGGCAGAAGCCATCCTTAACCTCTACTCCATATAAGTGAGGCTGCAGCGGTGGTGAAATCCATTTGAAATGCTAGCCAGACCTGGTTGTGCTCCAGGTACCCTGAGGGGGAACATTGACGCCCCGGGTCTGGCTATTCTGGTTGCTTACTCCTTATGTCTTCAAGGGAACCATGAATGTTCCTTGGCCAACTCCGGGGAATGTGGGCCTCAGAAGGCTCTTCTTATGTTAGTGATTGATGGTTTTGTTGCATACACCCGAAGCAACGGCCCATGCCATACTGGCTTTTCAGGTTGTTCCACACAGATGCCAAGATTAATGATGTGCACCTGGTTTCGTTGTTGGGGTCCTGAGTTTTGGTTGCCAAGACCGGTTGCCAAGCAGAATGTGCCTACGTAACCAGTCCACCACAAAAGCCTTGGAGTTGGAACTTATTTTGGCTTCCCCGGGCAGAGACATTCCCCAGGCATCCCTGTAGTTCACTGTTAGAGAAAGAGCACTCATTCCCATGTGGCCTCCGTCAAGGAAGTTCTTGGAACCCTAGGCCGGACCTCACCGGATTCCTCTGTTGCCTCTTTTCCCTCTCCCTTTTGCTCTGTATCCCTTGCTGTAATAAATCTGAGCAAGTGAGTATCATCTGCTTTTGAGTCTTGGGAGCCCTTCTGGTGAATCACCAAACGAAACATGTGTATGGTATCTGTTTTTTTCTCTACACCATCAGTTTGCAAACATCGGTATCTCTTGCCTTCTCCAGGAAGAATCTATCCACCATGAAAGCCTCGAAGCCTTACTGAGCAAGTTTTACAAAATATTGTTTGGGGCATGGGGTGTCGAGAGGGTTAGGTACCAAAGAAAATTTTTTTTTACCTTAGGCATCCCACTGTGCACCACTTTGTAAAACCTGATTTGACATATTTCTTCTCCCAGGTCCCTCTGGCTATGCTTATGAACTAGAGATTCTATCTGCCCTTCCTCCCACAACATACACAGCCTGTTTTCCATTCCCATGGGTAATTCTACTCTGTCTTCAAACCTGTCTATCTTTCCTAGATAAACAGAAGTTCTTAAGTCATCAGGACTCACTTTCCTGAGATAGCATTTTACTGAACACAAATTTATTGGACTTACCTTAGTATTCTTCTTGACTACTTACTTTCCCTGAAAGGAGTTGTAGCAAGTTCAACTTTCTCATCTGATTATATTAAAAATATCTGATGTAGAGTCCATTCTATAAATGAGAATAAAAGCAAAGCTATGCTGGCTGAAATGGGGATGGGTGAGGTCTACAGACTAAGAGATCCAGCTTCCAACCTCCTTCCACTTGATTCATCTCTCCACAATGGCCCGTGAGGTCCTACCGTAATCTAGAGACCTATGGAACATGGCGTGAAAACATGGCTCTAAATTCTTTCAGGAGATTGAGACCCCAAGATACCAAGAATCTTGCCAGCCTGAAGATCAGCTACTGAGTCACCATTTTCAAACAGTCTCTTTCTCTCCTCATTGACAAGGTGGTGGTGTCCTAGCATCCTGTCTGTAACCAAATCATCTTTTTAAAAAATATATATATTTTATTCATTTATTTGACAGAGAGAGACACAGCAAGAGAGGGAACAGAAGCAGGAGGAGTGGGAGACAGAGAAGCAGGCTTCCCGCCGAGCAAGGAGCCCGATACAGGGCTTGATCCCAGGACCCTGAGATCATGACCTGAGCAGAAAGCAGGCACTTAAAGAATGAGCCACCCAGACACCCCTGTAACCCAATCATTTTGACCTCAGTACAACCCAACAACCTCCAGATTGACACTAGAGTCACATAGAGGCCTCCGTGACTATGAATATGTGGCCGAGGAAATACTCAGGTCCTTCCAGGCATCTATCCCTAAGGTAGAGTAGGTAAAGCAATCTAAGTAGAGAATCGGTACAGATATTGAATAATCTGTTTCCTGCCCCCAGTCAAAGATGATACCATTGCCAACAAGTGACTTCAGTTTGCCGAAAGAAACCATCGTCTTTTCAAAGAGGTAGGGGAAGAAATCTTGAAGAAAAATTCAACTCTGGTTAGATCTAGTTCCGGTGGTCTTTAGCTGTAAAAGAACAAGTGATCACAAATGAATCCCGTGAATCATCTGTTTCTCAGGGGTTTCTGGAATTATTCCCAGGTCCTCGGTGTATAGCTTTAAACTTCCAAAGTTATACACATTCTTCCTGGAAATGTGGCAAAATCCCACATTGATACAATTTTTAAAAGTGAGGCATCTGGTCAACAGTCAGTAAAAGAAACCAAGTATATTGAAGATGCCTATTTTAAGGATGCAATTCCAGTAAGCAACTGTTTATTTTCTTGAGAGGAAAAGCACCCCTGAAGTTTTGGTAAATGACAGATTTTCTTCCAGTGTCTCCAATGGACTGCAGCCCAACACAGAATTGTGCTGTTTTCCAAGCCAAAAATAAGCTATATTTCTTTTTTATTTCCTTTCATTTTCTTTGTATTTCTCCTTGAAAGTGACTGAAAGTCTCAAGAGATGTGGAACTCAGAGTTCACAACCCTTTTGCTCCAGATAGAGGGATTGTATTTTTAAACTGATCCCTAAATAGAAAGATCCAAAGAAGGAAATATGTGGTATATGAAAATCTCTTCTCAAAATGCATGAGAGCCTCATAAATTTGAAAACATTCTTCTCTCATAAACTGTTCCAAAAAGAAATGTTTAGTACTTACTGCCTGTATTGAAGGCAATGAAGCAAGAGAAATTCCTTCTTGCTTGTGACAGAAAACCTAGTGAATTGCATTTTAAACAAGCACCTTTTCTTCTCTCTCTCTCTCTCTCTCACACACACACACACACACACACACACACACCATAATACACTGATAAGGTCTTGGGGATAAGCATGACCTTGCCGTTGTGTTGTGCAAAGACAGGTTCAAGTTCTGGTTTGCCATTACCAGCTATCTGATCGCTGGCAAGTTCCTCAATCTGCCTATGCCCCAGTGGGTTCGCTTTGTAATAAAATCTAACATAACTCACATCATTTCATGCTTACCACCTGCCAGATCACCCTAAGGATAATCATTATAGTCCCCTAAGGCAGGAGCTTTTTTTTTAATCCAAATTTTGTTGAAGAGGAAACTGAGGCTTGTAGGTCAGTCTCAACCTTCCAAGGTTAAGTAACTTGCCCAGAAAGTGACAGAGTTGAGACTCGAGCCTCAGTCCTGATGTCTTACCATTAATTAATTTGCTCTCAAAGTAAGGATGAATAAGAACTGCCCATTTGGGGGTTGTTTTGGAGATGGAGTGAAGTAACCCAGAAAGTGTTTTTCACTGTATATCAGACAATGGAATACTATAAACACAGAATTAGTGAACTACAGTTCATTTCAGTAATACCTTGAAGAAAAAAGCAAGTCTCAGAATATCACATACTTAGAGCTTTATGTGCATTTCATAAACTTCAAAACAACGACAACTGGAGTATCTCGATTCCATACTTGTATGCTGGATACAACAATTAGAGAAAGAAGCAAGGGAGGGACATACACAACATTCAAGACAGCAGTTGCAGGAGGGTTTTGAAAAGGGAGGGAGGGGAGAGCACGCAGGTTTCATGGAAGCTGGTCAGGGCTCTAGTTCTCTAGTGTTTCAGGGGAGCGTGGGAAAACTGACAAACCAAAGGGGGCCTCCTTGGACCACTGGTGAATGTGACGGATTAAGTCAGTTATGTACCTCAGAGGCCCACAAGGGGACTTTTACGCAGTCTGAACCACATGAAATTGCTAACTTTTTCCTCAATGTTCTGTCCTGGCAACTGGAAATTTCATGTTTTTGTTTGTTTGTTTGTTTGCTTTAAAAGATTTTATTTATTTATTTGACAAAGAGAGAGACATCACAAGTAGGCATTGAGGCAGGCTGAGAGAGAGGGGGGAAGCAGGCTCCCTGCTGAGCAGAGAGCCTGATGTGGGACTCTATCCCAGGACCCTGAGATCATGACTTGAGCTGAAGGCAGAGGCTTAACCCACTGAGCCATCTAGGTGCCCCTGGAAATTTCATGTTTTAAACAAATAAGTAATCAATAAATATTGGTGTTTGTTTGTTTTTCCTATTTATCCTTTCTTGAGCTTGCTGGATGTGATGAGAGGCCTACACAGTCCACAGTAGCCTGGCTTCCTCAGTGCCCCTCAGCCCAGGCTACAAGGACAATAGCGGTTTCCAGCCCACTACCAATTTTTGGTCTCTGTGTCCCAAGGGCTCTATCAAAGTGACAAGTTCATCTGGAATGCTGAATAATCGTTGAATTCATGATTGTTCAAAGTCTTAACGTAGTTCAATGGGAGAAGAAAAAGATTACACCATGCACAGAGTAGGGAGAGGGGACTGGGCAGAGAGATGTACATAAGAATAGCTCTCAGGCCCCAGATGCTTGGTTCCTTTTATCCGGCCTCTCATAAAAAGGGGACATGTGTTGTGGCTTTGACGTTTCCTCTGGGATGTTGAAGCCTCCTCAGGTTCCCTGAGATCCCAGTTTTGGAACCCATGCCCCAGGCTGGCACTCACTTTCTGCTTCCTGACTCAGCCTGCTTCCTGGACTCCGTCTTTGACTTCTGCCTTCTCTGACGGCAGCTTCCTTACACTACCAAGCTCGGCTGTCAGTCCCTGTTTCTGGCATCTGTGCTACATCCCTTGAGTGACAGGGCCCTTCCTATAACCCCTGGCTTGCAACCCTTCTCAGGTGGCTTCAAGCCATCGGCATTTCTGGAATCTGCTCTGGGACTCCAGCGTTGCCCCTCTCCAACCCATTCCCCACACTGCACTCAGACTTTTTCCACAGCACAGATGTGATCATGTAATTTGTCTTTTGAAAACCATCCATCAGCATGAAGCCCCAAATCTTTGTGGCCCTTCACGACTCGGACTTCTCCCACCTCCCCAGCTTTGCCTCAGAGCATAGCGCCCGCCCCTCCCTCCATATCCCAACCACAAAGAATCATTCCCAGAACTCACCCCACCCTTATACACTCCATGTCTTCATATAGGCTTTGTCTTCTGCCCGTTTCCTGCTCTTCTCGTCTTTTCATCAAGACTCAGATCAAGCACCATGTCCTCCATGGTACGGTGGGCACTCTCTGAGCAAGTGTCTGATGGTTCTCTGAAACCATCTCACTGTCTACACCTGGCTCACTAGATTGAAGTTCCCTGAAGTGGGAAGACTGTGCTCCTTGTCCCTACACCCCAGCATCTAACTACTCGGAATAAGTGCTACATTAATAGTTGCGGAGTTACTTGGAATCCATTACAGGATGTCAGACCAAGACCTAGCTAGGTCTAACTCTTGGCAATGCCTTCAGCTTCCAGAAGACTCCATGTGTCAGGCCCTGAGATAATCATTAAGCATTCAAAGACGGAGAAAGTTTTTCCTTCCTTTAAGAAGTTCACAGTTAGGGCGCCTGGGTGGCTCAGTGGGTTAAGCTTCTGCCTTCAGCTCAGGTTGTGATCTCAGGGTCCTGAGATCAAGCCCCGAGTCAGGCTCTCTGCTCAGCAGGGAGCCTGCTTCCCCTCTCTCTCTCTGCCTGCCTCTCTGCCTACTTGTGATCTCTGTCTGTCAAATAAATAAATAAATAAAAATCTTAAAAAAAAAAAAAGCTCACAATCAAACCAGAGGAACAGACTAACAGTTAATTGCAATTTAATATTGGAAGTGTTATGATAAAGTGGGACAGAAAATAACAGAATGATTTAGTGCAGTATCCAATTAAGAGAAGCCTTGAATGCATACATGGATTTGAATCCCAAACCCGTGCTTCCTAGATGTGTGACCTTGAGAATGTTATTTTCTTCAGCCTGAGTTTGCATCTCTGTGATGGGGGAAACAGTACATAGCAGGTAGAGAAAGAATGGTAATGAGAAGGGGGGTTATTATGGTAAAATTTATGTAATCTAATATTTACCATTTTAACTATTCAGAAGCATGCAATTCAGTGGCACTAAACACATGACCATCACCCCTGTCCGTACCCAAAACTTCTCCATTATCCCCAAGAAAAACTCCATACCCAATAAACAACAACTCTCCCTAGCCCCTTCCCTCAGCCCCTAGTAATCTGTATTCTTCTACTTTCTGTTTCTATAAGTCTGTGAATTCTAAGTACTGCATATAACAGGAGCATATAATATTTGTCCCTCTGTGTCTGGTTAATTTTGTTAAGCCTAATGTTTCTAGGTCCATCTATGTTACAGCAGGGAACAATATTTCATTCCTTTTTATGGTTAAATAATATTCTATTGTATGTATATACCACATTGGGCTTTTTCATTCATTTGCTGAAGAACACTGGTTGTTTCCACCTTTTTGGCTATTGTGCTATGAACATGGACATAAAAATATTTGTTCAAGTCCCTGCTTTCAGTTCTTTTGCTTTTCTACCTAGGAGTGGAGTTGCTGGGTTATATGATAATTCTATGTTTAACTTTTTGAGAAGCTGCCAAACTGTTTTCCACAGGGGCTGCAACATTTTACGTTCCAACGAGCAATGCCCAAGGGTTCCCATTTCTCTCATCTTCAGCAACATTTGCTTTTTTCATTTTGAAAAAAGCGTAGCCATCTTAGTCGGTGTGACTTACAATAAGAACAGAGGGCAGCTTCCTATCCTAGATGCATGACGCAAGGAAAACATAGATAGCCTCTTTGGTCAGGAAAGATAAAACTCTCCCTTTTTTCTCCTTCTGGGCCTAGTCCGGAAAACTGAAAAAAGGGTCCAGTTAATGGAGAACCGAAAAAGAGTTGGGAAAGCAGAGAATAAGGTTTAAGAGTACAGGGAATAGGGAAGAAGGAGAAGGCTGAGGTATTACGAGAAGCAGTCAAGGGTTATGTTTTGAGGATGAGAATGGCCAAGGGACTTTAAAGAGAGAAGTAATAATTTAAAAAACAATTTTATAAATTGCATTTTTTGGGTTTGTTTTCTTGAAAACATGGCATAAATCTGTGGTATGAAAAGCCCATCTTTCACTCCTGAGCCCCCAACCCTCTGCTTCCCTTCTCGTTAGGCATCTACAATTAGCAGTTTCTTGTGTAATCTTTCAGAGATATCTGGCATCGTGTTCAATTTTAGAGTGTATGCTGGGCCGCAGTGCAACATGCTACTTGGTTTTTCTCAAGACTTTGGGGAACTTGGGGAGCCTGGATGGTTCAGTGGGTTAAGTCTCTGCCTTCGGCTCAGGTCATGGTCTCAGGGTCCTGGGATCGAGCCCAGCATCGGGCTCTCCACTCAGTGGGGAGCCTGCTTCCCTCCTCTCTTTCTGCCTGCCTCTCTGTCTACTTGTGATCTCTCTCTCTGTGTCAGATAAATACACAAATAAATCTTTAAAAAAAAAAAAAAAGACTTGGGGGAACAATCTGCTTCCCCCAACTACATCATGCTAATGAGCGTGGTGACACTTAAGGAAAGGCTCACGTTCCATGTTTGGTAGGAAGCTGAGAGATGACACGGGAAGGAGAAAAGATCCAAGTGAGGTCAGGAATTCAGGAGGAATAAAAACATAAAAGCAAGAAGAGACTATGAAAAAAACCAAGCCCTGAGAAATGTGCAGAAATCTCAGGGAAGGTGTTTCTGATAAGGGCTCCCACTATATTGACCCACATGCTGAAGACACAAAGATCCAAGACACCTGGAAGACTCGGGGAGACTCATTCTACCAATATTTGTGTTAAAGAGACCTACACATGACTTATCAGGATTGAATGAAATACGGTGGGTAACGCCTTTACCCTAGCACGGAGATACGGTAAACCTTTGGTAAGTTACAGTTGCTGTCATCACCCTTTATTGATTACTTACTGTTTGTAGGAGTTGGGAATACAAAGATACACAGTGTCCTTAAAGAACTCACACTGGTGAGGGTAACAGAGAAGTGGACCATTGGTTACCGTGACTGGCTTCTTCCCCTTAGCATAACACTTTCAAGGTTCATCCATGTTGTAACCTATATCTGTACTTAATTTCTTCTTATTGATGGATAATAGTCTTTGTGTGAATATACTACAGTTGATTATCCATGAAATGATACACTTTGGGGTCGTTTCCACATTTGGGCTCTTATGAATAATACTGCTATAAACACTTGCATGCACGTTTTTGAACAGGCATATGTTTTCATGTCTCTTTCGTCATACTTCTTGAATTTTCTACATTTCTTTGCTTTATTGTGCCCTGCCCCCTTCTCTTTTTATCTCTTTCTCTCAGTTGCAGTTTCCTTGGGCCTGTCTTTGGTGGGACAGCCACATTTACCCTGAGCTAGTCTGTCCAACTGAAAAGATAGAGCAAGTGCCACCCTAACCAATACAGAGATTTTAACAATATGTCCAATGGCTGTAATTGATTCGATCCTTGCTACATGTTTGAGTTTTAATCAGACTTTGTTAACCGAGCATTTTTCTCTGTCATTTTTTTAAAAGATTTTATTCATTTATTTGAGAGAGAGAAAGAAAGAGAAGGGAGCCCAAGCAGGGGGAGAGGCAGAGGCAAAGGGACAAGCAGACTCCCTGCTGAGCCAGCAGCCCAAGGAGGGACTCAATCCCAGGCCCCTGAGATCAAGACCGGAGCCAAGGGCAAATGTTTAACTGACTGAGCCACCCAAGCACCTCTTAACCAAGCAATTCTCAATGCTACCTTTTATGGTCTGAGGTTCAGAAACGGTTGCCTTTTGCAACCTTATAAATTCCCAAATTTGTGAACGTTCTATTCCCTTTCCTGCGTGCAAATGGACCAATTCTTTCCTAAGCTTATCTCTTTCTTCTAATACCATGGCAAACTTCTTCATCAGCAAGCAACACAGACTATAAACATCCTATTTTCCAACTTCTTCTTCTTGAACCATAAATTATTAAAAATTCGATGTGCCGCACAAATTACTTTAGATGACAACTGTACCAAATGTTTTACTCCTGCAGAATATGGATATACATCCTTTCATCTTCCAGTAATAGTTTTCTACCACCTGCTACCAGCCCCTAAGCCAATACCTCATTTTATGGAAATGTAATTAAAATAGAAATGTCTCTGACATCCAGAATAGGCTAGGTTATGCTCTGGTACAACAAAACTAAACTAAACTAAACTAAAACTTCAGAATGTCAGCAGCTTAACCTTGCAAAAGTTTATTTCTTGCTTATGCTACATGTCCAACGCAGTTCATCAAGGCAATGAGAAAGTAAAAATAGCTCGGACGGTAAAAATCCATCCTGCCATTCATCACATTGGAATAAAAGGCACAGATAAAGCCAGCTGCAGAGTTAACAGGAAACAATATTTCCCCCAAGGACACCCTGCAGCTGTAAACCGTCATCCGCCCCCCACCCCACCGCCACTTAAGTGACTACTGCTTTCTTACTCTTTGAGAATCCATTGTCTAAAATCAGAGACTATCAAAATTTGAAATACTTTGATTTAAATTGTATGAAATGATGTCAGTAAGAATGAAACCACCCGCTTGCCTGGGGGGTAAGTTACTTGGACACAGAAAAGCAATCTGGATTTACAGCCCAGGTGCAGACCTTCAGATAAGGGATTTGAGCACACACATTCCACATGTATCTTGTTGGGTCCTCCCCCCACCGCCCCCCCGCCACCCCAAGATACAAGGCCCTCAGTCTTCTTTGCAACCCAGATATGATGTTAACCACTCCATCCAGCCTGGCTTTGCTTGGAACCTATCAAAACACTGATTTATTTAAATTTTACCTAAACTCGGGGCGCCTGGGTGGCTCAGTGGATAAAGCCTCTGCTTTGGCTTGGGTCATGATCCCAGAGTCCTGGAGTCGAGCCCCGCATAGGGTTCTCTGCTCCGCAGGGAGCCTGCTTCCTCCTCTCTCTCTCTGCCTGCCCTCTCTGCCTACTTGTGATCTCTGCCTGTCAAATAAATAAATAAAATCTTAAATTTTTTTTTTTTTTTACCTAAACTCTACTCTTCCAGAATTCTATCAGTCCTAACTCTATCTTTCCCTTTGTTGGGTGAAATACCCGGCAGTTTCTCTAGTGTGTGGTCTCCCCCACAGCAATGGGTCAATACATCTGATTTTGCCTAATAAACGGTTTGTTTTTAGTGGTTTGGAGCTGATTGGGCTAAGAGAAGACATTCAACTCATTATAAACTTTTGGCAGTGGAAGATCTGTATTTTATATAATGAAATAATTAAAGCTTCTCGTCAGACCCTGCCTTGACCCTAAAAACTATCTTAGCTTTCTGAAGAGTGCTCCTTTCCTGGAAAAATCAAGCCAGCTGCTCTGTATAACACAAACCCTCACTCAAAAGCTACGGGGTTTAGAAATAACAATAGCCAAAGTCCTAAATGGTTCAGGGTGACTTGGGTCCCAGGCTGTCTCTAAAAATGTCGCTGGGGCATAGCCAGACTGCCTGCTGAGCCTCTTTCTGTCTCTGTCCCTCTAAGACTAATACTCTGGAGGAAAGCCTTGTACTGTGTCACAGGTAGCTGTCATCTGTCAATACTATTTGGAGAATAAAACAGAAGGAAAGGAACTGTAAGTATGCCGTCCTTCTCCACTCCCCGTCATCACTGTGGTTATTCCTAGAGAATAAGGAATGTGTTCAGAAGTGGTTAGCAGGAGTTGCACCAAGAAGCCTCAGAGTTAAAAATCAGGGAGATACTCAGGGAAAGGGATAGGATATCAGCCACTGTCCCAACGAGCAACAGAAGCAGGCAGGATTAAAGGAACTAATGAGGGAAGATAAAGCATCTGGGACAAGTGCTGGCAGGAAACCATTATGGCCACTTGGTCTGAGAAGGCAGAGGGAGGGAAAGGTAGAGTCTTGTGAGAGCTGCAGATGTGGAAGAGGGTTCCAGGCTCTAGAGGGATGAAGCTATTGCCAGGATCACAAGGAGGCAAGGGATAGGAGTTGAGGAGAAAGACCATAAGAATAAATATCCCAATCTCTCTACCTTCACCCTCCAATCTGACTGCTGGTGCCTCCCATTGGCCAAACCCAACTGGACTCCAAAAAGCCAAAAGCCCAAGTGGTGCTTCAGTGAAGGTCAACCTCTAGAAGCACAGTTCGGGGTGGAAAAGAACAGATAATGGGCTGAGGTTGAGGGTGGAGCCAATGGAGACTAACAAGCATAGGTGTGTTGAGAAACAAAGTGGGAGATAATCTTGGGCAAATGCAAGAGATAGGAGAGGCACTGGAGAAAAATTAAGGGTCATGTCATGAGTCCCAGGGTATCAGAAGTGAGGGCAGTGGGCCCTAGTTCCTGACCGGATGTCATGGGTGTCTGGTCATTGGATGGGTCATATCAAGAGTAGAGCTATGAGAAGTGACTTCAGAAGTTTAAAAAAGACTCATTGGGGGGCAGTCCTGGGTTCAGACGTCTCTAGTGCAGGAAGCTGTCCCTGGAAACCAAGGTATCACTGCACTTCCACTACAGCCCTCAGGCACTGCTGGTGTGGAATTCTTGAGTGACATCTGCTGAATAGAAAGCTGTTTGGGCCCAGGGAAGAAACGTCTCATTTGATTTTAAGGAGGTTGCAAATGACTCATTCTGTCTCTATTTCTCATTTAATTTATTTTTGCTTTATTTGAAGACTATGTTCTTAAAGGAGCCAGCCATGGATTGGCTCGCTGAATATTATAGATAATTTCTGATAATAACTAACAATAAAACTGGTTGGTAGGCCAAGAGGATTTGTGCTGTTATTTCTAATCTGTTTTATAGATTAGAACTTATTTTTTTTCAAAAAGTGTAATTAAATGTATGATCCAAATAAGCTCTGTATCTAATCACATGATGTACTTTTTTTCTGCATAGGAATTTTTTTTTATTGATAATTAAGGAAGGATCCCTAGCCCCAAAATATCAGTTGTCATACCTATAAGATTAAAAACATAGCATAATTTAAAGCCTGTAATATTACTTCAATGTACTTCCTTACTTTAGCATATTAATGACATTGTTCATTTTAATCCTTAAAGACTATCAAATGGAAAAGCAATCAAAAACTCCACTTTGCTTTTGGAGGGGACTTTATCATTGCTTGCTGGGTTTTCCATTTCTGGAAGAAATTCATTGCTTAAATAAATGGGGTATAGGAAAACAAGACTCACACATACTAGTAGAGAACAGAAGTAGAAGGCAAAGTCTTTTTTTTTTTTTTAAGATTTTTATTTATTTATTTGACAGAGAGAGATCACAAGTAGGCAGAGAGGCAGTCAGAGAGAGAGGAGGAAGCAGGCTCCCCGCTGAGCAGAGAGCCCGATGTGGGGCTCGATCCAAGGACCCTGGGAGCATGACCTGAGCCGAAGGCAGAGGCTTTAACCCACTGAGCCACCTAGGCGACCTAGAAGGTAAAGTCTTCTCGTAGAACTTCATTAGTCATTCTCTTTAATTCTTCACGTCAAATGCGTAAGGCTGTTTTGGCATTACTCTTAAAAAGAATTATTTTGCCTCTCCAGGAAGCAGGAAACGTTCAGAAAACAAACATTGCCTCAAAAGCTTCAACTGATGAAAGTGAATATTTCCATAATCCTCCAAGTGGGTTGGAGCAAATATACCGTTAATGTTGCCTGCTTTTCCTGGAAAATTCTGACTTTTTTTTTCCAGAATAAATTGGCTTTATGTAAATAACCTTCAGGTTATTTATGAAAAATGCTGTAACTCTGCTACGGTGAAGTTATATATAGGTGTGATTAAAAACAACACGTCTGTGACAATCTAGTTATGCCTTTCTTTCCTTTTTTTTAAAAACAACTTTAAAAAGGGTGAGCCTGGGTGGCTTAGTTGGTTAAGCATCCAACTCTTGACTTCAGCTCTGATCTTGATCTCAGGGTTGTAAGTTCAAGCTCCACGCTGGGTGTGGAGCCTACTTAAAACAATAAATAAATAAAATAAGATAAGAATGTATAGCATTAAAAAAATTTTTAAAAAGAGCTCTATTGAGATACAGTCTACATACTATAAAATGGACCCTTTCAAAGTACACAACTCAGTGAATACAACAGAGTTGAATAAACTAAATACAAATATGTATGTATTTATATATATATATATACACAGACAGATTCTATTGTATGGATACACCACATTCTGTCTCTCCATCAAGGGATTGACATTTGGGTTGTGTCAACATTTTGGCTGTTATGAACAATGCTGCTATGAACATTCACATACAAGTCTTTGGACATATGTTTTCAATCTCAGTATACATTTGCACAGCTTATTGACATGTGCTTTTGTTTTCAGCATGCCTTCTGAGAGAAAGACACTTTACCATCAGTTATGCCCTCACATTCTCTGTAAGCCAGAGTAAAGAAGAGAGTAGAGGTAAAAGGGAGGGTGACATGGACCCCCCCAAAACACCCATTCCCTGATTAAAAATGAAGGGTTACATTCACTAAGGTTATCTGGCAATTGCATGTTTCTTTTTTTTTCCTGTGGAAAAAAATATAAGTAGGCAAACTAAGAACACACACACACACACACACACACACACACACACCTATGAATACATGTGTCTGCACACATGTAAAGCCTTCATCCAAAAGGCAAATAAAAAGTGGGAAGGCTTTCCAATTTAAATATTAATGTTTATTTTAAAAATATCCCTTTTGAATATCTGATCTTTAGTCTTTTTGGGAAACCAACGCATATAACTAAGTCTCAAAAGACTATTTTACTCTTGTTCTAAGAGGTCATATGCTCACTCAGGCCCAGTTTGTGATTACAGGATAAATTCATGTGAAATGAGTTTTTTTTCTGCTTGCCTATTTTCTCAATTTAATTGAAAACTCATTCTTTCTTTTAGAAAATCCACTACAAATCCCCATGTTGTTATCATCTCATAATAAAGCAACCATCCCCTCCACATTGTAAAGTGAGCCGGCTATAACATGCTGACTCATCACCAAGCAGCATGAGCAAGAGAGAATCCTACCCCCGTCCTGCTGGAGCTTCTTCTCAGTAGAGTGTTAACACGACTTGCCTCTCACTGGTGTTGGGCCTCGTGCATTGTATCATTACATATGCATTTTCTCCTTAATCCTCACAAGGGACCCCACAAGTAACTTCTTATCTCCATTTCAGCAATGAATAAACTTAGGCTTGGAGAGGTTGCGTAACTTTTTCCCGAGATCACATATGTAGTTATTTGTAGAGTTCACATTCAAACCCAGGTCTTCTGACTTTTTCTGACTCCAGAGCCTAAATTTGTATTCACTCCATTACAGTGCCTTTATATATCATGGACCCAGATGAGCACAAAGAAACCTGTACAAAATTTGCTAAAAGACTTCACCTACTTAGAACTCAGCTCTTAGATGAAGTTCTTTGCGTAAAACAAGTATGGAATCAGGAAAGAAATTGAAAAAGTAGTCAAAATGGAGTTTATAAATCTCAAATACTTAAATACACACACATTGCTTATAGGATAATTCCTCAGGTTCTCTCTCAGAGACTTTTTACGGTGCTAAAATATACATAGTGTAAAATTTACCATCTTAACCATTTTTAAGTGTACAACTCAGTGACATGCATTTATATTGTTGTGCTATCATCCCCACCATTCATTTCCAGAATTCTCTTCATCTCGCAAAACTGATACTACATACCCATTCAACAATAACTCCCCATTTCCTCCTCCCCTCAGCCCCCGGAAACCGCCATTCTACTTTCTGTTTCTATGATTTGACTATTCTAAGTGTCTCATGTAAGTGGAATCACACAGTATTTGTCTTTCTGTGACTGGCTGATTTCACTTAGTATAACAGTCCTCAAGGTTCATCCATGTGGTAGCACGTGTCAGAATTTCCTTTCTTCCTATTTAAGGCTGAATAATATTCCATTGTATGTAAACGCCATATTCTGCTTACCCATTTTTCTGTCAATGGGCATTCAGTTTGCTTCCACATTTTAGCTATTGTGAATAATACTGATATGAATACGGGTGAATAAATATCTCTCCAAGACCATGCCTTCAAATGTTGGGGTATATACCCAGAAATGGGCTTTAAAGGATCAAACTGAAATTCTATTTTTAATTTTTTGAGGAATTGCCATATGGTTTTCCACAGCAGCTGTTTCATGTTATGTTCCTACCAACAGTGCACAAGGGTTCCAATTCCTCCAAACCCTAGCCAACACTTGTTAATTTCTGGGGGGGGGGGGGGGTTGAGAGTAGCTGTCTTCCTGGGTTGAGGTAGTATCTCATTGTAGTTTTGATTTGCATTTCTCTAACAATTAGTGACGCTGAGCATCTTTTCAAGCGCTGGTTGACCATGTGTATATCCTCTTTAGAGAAGTGTTTATTCAGGTCTTTGCCCATTTTTGAATTGGGTTTTATTTTATTTGTGGTTATAAGGGGATTACATTTAATACCCTAGAGTTATAACATGCTAATTTGGATTTATAATAGCTTACTGTCAATAATGTACAAAAACTGCTCCTTTACTTTTCTGCCCCTACCCCTTTCAGTTATTGAGGTCATAAAATGATATCCTTATATATTGCATGTCCAAAAACATAAACTGATAATTTTTTTTAAAGTGTCAGTCTATTCGATTATGTAAAAAACAAAATGTGAAGTTATAACCCGAAGTTGCAATAATACTAGCATTTAGACAAATGATTGTTTTTTTTTTAAACATCTTAGTCTCTTAAATCATGCAGAAAATAAAAAACGAAGATATAAACCTTTGTTACAAAAATACTAGACTTTATAATTGCCCCTGTATTTATCTTTGTTGGGCTTTTTATTTCTTCATGCAGCTTTGAGTTCCTGTCTATTGTCTTTTCATTTCAACCTACAGGCCTCACTTAGCATCTCTAGGAAGGCAAGTCTGATGGTAACAAACTCCCTCAGGTTTTGTTTATCGGGCAATGACTTAATTTCTCCCCTTAATTTTGACAAATAGTTTTGCTGGATATAGACAGCATTCTTGGTTAGTCATTTTGTTCTTTTAGCACTTTGAATATATCAGACTACTGTCTTCTGGCCTCCAAAGTTTCTGATGAAAAATCTGCTTATAATCTTATTGAGGATCCCTTAGATGCAGTGAGTCACTTCTCTCTTGCTGCTTTCAATATTCTCACTCTGTCTTTGTGTGTTGATAGTTTGATTATAATGTGTCTTAGTGTGAGTGTCTTTGGGTTCATCCTACTTGGAGTCATTGAGCTTTTTGGATGGTTGTACTCATGTCTTCATCAAATTTGGGGAGTTTTATTACATGTTATTTCTTCAAATATTCTCTCTACCTCTTCCTCTCCTCTCCTTCTGGGACTCCCACAATACGTATGTTGATCTGTTTGATGGTGACCCATAGGTCCCTTAGACTCTTTGTGTTCACTTTTCCTCAATCTTTTTTTTCTTTCTGTTCCTCAGACTTGATAATTTCCATTGTTTTATCTTCAAGTTCACTGATTCTTTCTTCTGCTACTCAAATTTGCCTTTGATTCCCTCTAGTGAATTTTCCATTTCTGTTATTGTCATTTTCAGTTTCAGAATTTCTTTTTGTTGGTTTTTTTTTATTTTGTTTTGTTTTCTATCTCTTTATTGATAGTTTCATTTTATTCACGTATTGTTTTCATGACCTTCTCCACATCTTCTTTTAGTTCTTTGAGCACCTTTAAGACAGTTGTTTTAAAGACTTTGGAAGATCTGCCTTTGGGTCTTTTTCGAGGACAATTTTTTCTTTGGCTTAATGTTTTCCCTTTAATGCACCTTACTTTCCTATTCTTTGTAGCCTTGTGATTTTGTTGTTGTTGCTGCTATTGAAAACTTAACAGTTGTATCTAATAATGTAGTGACTCTGAAAATCACATTCTTCCCTTTGCCCAGGTTTTCTGTTTTTTTGTTTGTTTGTTTGTTTTTGTTTTTATTTATTGTTTTTGTTTCCATTTTGATTGTTGGGAGCTATCTCTGTGCCAGGGATCGACCTGAGGAATAAAATTAAGGTCTTCTCGGTCTTTTCTGTGCATTTGCTCTTCCCTGGGCATGTGCAGTGACTATCCAATGTCCCCATATATGAAGTTGCTTTTTTTTTTTTTTCCTAAGTAAGCTCCATGCCCTATATGGGGCTTGAACTCACAATTGTAAGATCAAGAGTCATGTACTGTACTGACTGAGCCAGCCAGACACCCCTGAAGTTGCTTTTGAAAGTCTTAAGGTCTTTTTGGTTTTTCTGTTTTTAAATGTCTTGGTTTTTAATGTCTGACTCTCAGAAGAGGAAAAAGAAAAACAAAGGGGAAAAAAGGTCATTGGCCTTTTAAGTTCTCTGGAAGTCATGTCAGCTAGAGCAGGAGGGGCTTGCAACAATAGGGAGAGGTGCAACAACAATGGCCACCCCCTTCTCTGTCTGCATTTCTGTGATCAGAGCAGTAACCAGTAATTGGAGTGCAGATCTTCAGTGTTTGGAGGACAAGGTTCTTATTGCCCACCCTGGCTCCTGCAAGCATATTACAAAATTCTTCTGGAATGCATGCATGGCTGCCCATAGTGGATCAAGGGGGTGAGGTCTGGGTAGCTGATACTGTGCTAAGAGCTGAAACTGACCGAAATGAACTGCAATTTGCCATCCAAGCCTTCCTCTGGAAGTTGCAAGCCTTCAACAGATTCCACAGTTCCAAAAAATAGTTACATCAGACAAATTCTGCCAGTATAATTTTTGTCTAGGTAGGGAAACAGATTTCTGGCACTTCTGATTCCACCATCATCCCAGAAACTTTTATTTCTGATGACCTGTGATCTGAAGATCACAATTCTGATGAGATTGGGTATCTGGTTTCCAAGCCCAAAGTAGATCAGAAGCAGGAATTCAGAAAGAGGACATCAACCAGCTACAGGCAGGCCCACAGTCTTACTTATCATCAGTGGTGCCAAAGCATTGCTGCCCTACCTCAGTGTTTGGTCTTTCAGCCATCCCTGCTCCACTAGTGGTTATTGCACTGCTCTGCAGCACCCTCCACCCCCACCCGCACTGCCACACGCCTCTCTCATCGAGGGCATTTCTCACTCTCCAGTTAGTTGGAGACACCTGCTTCCCTTACCAGCTGTTTCAGAGAAAGTTGCCACAGCAAAGATGTTGTATCCTAGGTGATATTTTTTTTCTTTTCCTTTATTACCATCTTCTCTTTCTAAACGTTCAGAAACATGCCAGCTCCTTTCAGCAGTCAGATCCTGCTGTCAAGCCTGAGCCACTCTGTCAGAATAAATCTTTACTCAAAGAGACTTTTTCCTCAAAACGTCAACTGCATTTTCCAGAAGTTTAATATATCTTTCTTTCTTTTTTGGAGATTCTCTTTTTTACCATTAAAACCTTCTGCATCTGAGCCCCATTTGTTGTAAGCTGAATTCTCATTCATTCCCACTGAGCTCCTGAATCAATGCAAATTGGGAGATACAGTTAGGCATCTGACCTATAGATCCTACAGGAGTCATATTTCTGGAACTTTCTAATTCCATGAGGAAGGTAGTTCACACAGATCCTGCAAAGTACTCATAGGGAGCAGTGCTTCCTAATTCCACATGCCAGCCTATCAGAGGCTTTGTTCTGCCTTAGCAAAAATACTCTTACATCATCATTCACTTTCACCACAATAGTAAGCATACACAAACACACAATGTGTGCATATGCATGCCAGCATGTACACACACACACACACACACATACACACACAGAAATTAAATTTAATATTCAATCCTGGCAATGATACAGTAAAACTATTGCTTTTAAAAATTGATGATGGCATTATAAATTGGAACATGTTTAAAAAATCAATATAGCAAAATGTATCAAGAACCCTAAAAATGTTCATTGACACAGTAATTCTACTAAATTATATATAGTCTCAGAAGATTATCTAAAATGTGAAAAAGCCCTGTTCTGCATTATTTATTATGTTGAAAAATTGTAAGAAAATTAATGGCCACCAGTAAAGATGTAGTATATGTATCTGTTGAAATTCTATAGTGAAATTAAAATATTGATATGGGCATTAAAGTAATTATAAAGTCTACATAACACTATAGGTATGGTACAATAGCTACCATTCGCTGAATGTCTACTGTGTCCCAGGCCACGTAGTAGCTACATTGTGGATATTACTTCATTTCGGTCTCAATAATTCTGTGGAGTAGGATTTACTCTTATTTAAGGCTCTTTTCAAGGTTCTTCTTTTATCCCCCCTGCTTTCTTTCAATTATCTCTCCATGCTCTCTTCCCTTTCTACTTAAAGGAAAGAAAATTCCTCAAAGGAGCTCCTACCTGACTTCAGAATACGGATTTTTAAACATTACCCTAAACTGCCTCCTATTCAGTATGGTGTTAAACAGAAAAGCAAAAAGAAATCAGATTACTAAAGTATTATATCCACTACAATTTAAAGTTTAAAGATGTTGCCTCCAGAAGAAAAAACTTGGAAGGGAATATATAGAATTGATGACAGTTGTCCTAGGGTAGTGGAATCTCAGGGGGATGATATTCTCCCCCCCCACCCAATTTTCTGTAATATAGTTTCATTATTCTTATAAGCATAAATACTTTAAGACCCCCCAAATGGAAGTAATTAGATTTTCAAAAAAATAATTGGATTCTGACATGATCAATCCTTTTCATGTTCTAAAACATTCTTTATGGTCATTGTAATATTGTTTTCAGAATTTAAAAATATGCTAAGTACTAAAAAATGTCTACTCCATTTATGACAATAACAGCAGTGAAGCTTTCAAGTTTTAGAGCTTAAGGAGAGAAATAATTGTAATCTCATACAAACACATCAAAATAGTGCTTTGGGTGTTTCAATTTTATGAATATTGGCTCACTTGATCTTTCTGACACATGAAAGGTACAAGTTCAACTTTCTGAAAGTTATCCAGAAAGCTCACTCCCTAGAGTTTCCGTGAAGCCGCAGCTCCACCATATCTACTGGCTGGTCCACATGCCCCAGGAAAGGGCCCCTGGGGCATTTGCCAAACACATCATCCAGCCCCACTTGCACAGCTGGAAACACAGCTGCAAGCTGCAGCTGGCCGGATCCCTGGAGTAATCATCACTGAAAAATGCTGAAGAGGAAGCTCCCCTGAAGGTCCTTCCTTCACCACCACCCCCCTCTTTGTGTTCGTTGAGGCTGACTCTTCCACTTAATAGGAAGAACAATTCTACTTAGTGTCGCTAATCAAGTAACAGCTGGTGAAAGAGGGGAGCCTCACTTCTTCCCCGCACCTCAGGCTCTCCCAAACACACCAAAAATATGGCAACTGCAGAAATCATGGGGACTAATACTGCCCCCACCGGGCAAAAAACTCAGCCAAAACTGCAGCTTTCATTTAGATTTAAACCTCTAACAGGGAAAACAGAGATTCGAAATGTCACTTCTCTTTCTTAAAAGCGTGGGATTCTTCTGATTATAAAATGAATACATCCTCAGTGTGGAAAAATGAAAATGAATTTAAAGAAGAAAATCAAATCACCCTAAGTCCTTTCGACCAAAATTCCCGCTCAGTAATTATTCATTTCTGAAAATAAATTCCTGGCCTTTCAAAAATACGTGACAGATACGTTGATACACACTTTTTGATTTTACCATTTAAGAATCCTACTGCATATACTATTCAGTTTTCTCTTATATTTGATGTTACTGTATCTTCCCATTTTCCTATGCTGCAAAAAAATGCTTTTAATGCCTTCTGCCTCAGATCATAACGTTAGGAAGCCTTCCCTGAAGTTTTGTTGACCTATTAGCACCATTGATTCCTCTTCCTGTATTCCCTAACGCCACTGAATCCTCATGGGCATTCAGCGTTCTCTGGCTTCAGTGAGAATTAAGCACAGGAAGAGGAAAAGCAGGCCATCTGTGCGGGGAAGGTAAAACCAGTGTAAATTAAATGGGGTGTGAAAAAAAGCCACTTATGCTCTTTAAACATGTGCTACTTGAGGGAAATGCTCACCTGTGTACAGAACTAATCACTGAACACACAGGCTTCAGGTGACCGACCGGTGCTGAGTGTTCTTTGTTCAAAAAGCAAAAAAGCAATGTTCTTTTTTTATTTTTCATTTTTTAAGATTTTATTTATTTATTTGACAGAGAGAGAGACAGCTAGAGAGAGCGCACAAGCAGGAGGACTGGGAGAGGGAGAAGCAGGCTTCCTGTCGAGCAGGGAGCCCGGGCATGGGGCTCCTGGGATCATGACCCGAGCCAAAGGCAGATGCTTAAAGACTGAGCCACTCAGGTGCTCTGCAATGCTCTTTATTTTATTATTTTTTAAAATAACATTTCAAAGCTCCAAAATGATTCAAGAGATTTTAATCAAACCTTAAACATTTCAAGGACGGTAAACCAAAAACAAAAGAAGCCTCCTTCTCTGTCTCTGGGACCGTTTTCCTCCCAACTCTGCTTACCAGCTAGAGTTCTTTTGGACTTTGTATACTCACCCAGGGCTGTTTGCTCACACAGCCATCTCTTCTCACTGATGGGTGTCTGTTCGCTCCTCCCTTTTCTTTCTGTTTCTCCCACACACCCCCACTACTTGTCTTCATCGATACACCGGTAATATGGAACAGCGTGGTGCTCAAGGGTGTCCGATGCGATTTGAATTTGAATTCCGTCTGTGGCAACTTAAAGCAAGTCACATATTCTCTCTGTCCCTCAGCTTCCAATCTGACAAGTGTTCCCACTCATGGGACTGTGGTGAGAAGTCCATGTGTCACGCTCTCTGAAGCACTTTCAGAATGGTGTCCCGCACACCGTGACCACCTCATCACTGCTTCTAACATTTCTACTACTGGTGAAGAGCTTCCTAGATGTTTCCTTCACTTTCTGTCTCTCATTCCCCTCCCCATGTGCATAATTACAGAGACCTCTGTGCTAGGGGAGTGCTTCCCATGTACCAACCCTGTCTAAGCTCTCTACATATTTTTACTCCTTACAACAATCTGTACGCTAGAAATTACATTCCATTTTACAGATGGGAAAACTGAGGCTTAGAAAAGTTCCAGTCTGTCCTTTACAGCCTCTTAAAAATGGCAAAATCCTTTTTAGTTATATAATTTCTTTGCTCAAATGTCCACAAGATATTCTATTAACTGTCCCCACGTTGCTTCAGCTTTCCAGTTGTGGGTATTGGGTTGTACCTGTTAATGCATTCTCGTTGTAGGCAAATATGGCCTTCCCAAGTCTATTCCTGAAAACAGCTCCAGTCCCGAGGTTGCTTTTGATTCTATTCATGCCCCTTTCTTTCCTCAACACCATTTTCATCAAAAGACAGAGGTTTAAATTTGCATTTTTTCCTAGAATTATAGTGAAGTCCTCTATCCCGGTACTTTTTGGAGTACATAAACCATATTCTGGACATCCCTGAATTTAACTGCACATGCCTTTAAAGAAAACCAAAGCATGTAGTCAAGGATAAAATGGTTGGTGTAAGCTGGTGGAATTTTGGGACAAAACATCATTATTTTAAGATTTTCCAGACACTTGGATTGCCTGGGTGGCTCACTTGGCTAAGCAGCTATCTTCAGCTCAGGTCATGATGATTCCAGAGGCCTGGAATCGAGTCCTGCATCAGGCTCCCTGCTTGGCGAAGTCTTTAGTGAAGTATTTAGGAAGCTGTAATGGGCTAAAGGGAGAGGAAGAGAGCAAGATCAGGAGTCAGATGTGAGAATTTGGAGGTAAAGCCTCATGGCCCAGAGCAACATCTTTTCCAAACAATGTTTAGAGCGTGTAGTCTGACACTGGACTAGCCAAAGTGAGCACAGATTGTAGATTTGGAATTTTTTTTTAAGATTTTATTTATTTATTTGACAGACAGAGATCACAAGTAGGCAGAGAGGCAGGCAGAGAGAGAGGAGTAAGCAGGCCCCCTGCTGAGCAGAGAGGCCAATGTGGGGCTTGATCCCAGGACCCTGGGATCATGACCTGAGCCGAAGGCAGAGGCTTTAACCCACTGAGCCACACAGGCACCCCTGGAATTTTTTTTTTTTTTTAAGATTTTATTTATTTATTTGACAGACAGAGATCACAAGTAGGCAGAGAAGCAGGCAGAGAGAGAGGAGGAAGCCGACTCCCTGCTGAGCAGAGAGCCCATGTGGGGCTTGATCCCAGGACTCTGGGATCATGACCTGAGGTGAAGGCAGAGGCTTTAACCCTCTGAGCCACCCAGGTGCCCCTAGATTTGGAAATTTTAACTGCAGCACCTCTTGTCTACCCTCGTGTAGGGAATGATCAGAGGAACTGGAAATACTCACGTTGAGGAAGAGATGACAAGACAGGTTGGGGTAGGATTGGACTGGGCCAGGTGGTGGCTACAGAGAGAATACGTGGGAGGTTGACCTTGACTATCTAGGGTCTGTCATGTGGCAGAGGGAAGGGGATGGTGGGTGGCGAAGGGCAGAGCTGGGAGAAACAGAATAACCTGAAAACAAAACAAATAACCCCAAGTGGCTGGACTTACCACTTATCGGTGATGTTATAAAGGAAATGCCGGAGTCCCGGCTCAGAATGGTGTAGGTCTATGATGTTTCCAAGATCTGTCTGGTCACTCGTTTAGCTGGCACCTGGGTGGCCACTGGCTTACTTCGGGCAAGTCTGCCTAATTCAGGGGACCTGTCGAAGCCCCCACTCAAACTTCTTTCTCCTTTCTCTTTTTAATGGCTCCTTTCTTTTCTCCAACTAGAAGTGTGAATGTTTTTAGATACCCGATGATACCTTTCCAAACCCAAAGTAGGACCCCTTGCACTGACACATGATCTGGTGAGGGAGTGGAAGAGCTGACCTGGGTGAGGTCCAGCCAACCCCACACTTCAGGGGCGGGGAGGGGAGGCAGCAGGCAGAGCCTGAGCCCGTGGCCCCACTGCTCCACCTGCTCTGGGCTCTAACCATGGCCACGACATGTGATAGAAAGGAGGGGAGCAGGGGAGGGTGGACTAATAAAGCAGCTATTGCCCCTTCCTCCTGCAAAAAATGAAAAGGCCCTCTGGGAGGTTGCATGCCTGAAGTTCTTGGCAAATATTTTAATTAGAGTTCAGACTTTGGCAAGGGCTCATTGCCAAAAGTCACTGAAACCGGGTGTCAGACCCAGGAGAGGCCCTGGGGGGTGCAGGAGAGGGTGGGAGTGGCCGAAGGAAGGAAAGGAGGCTGATAAGGAAGGTGAGGAGGGCACCGGGCTTGCCCTTTGCCCCAGGGTTGGCGGCGCCAGAGGCTGCTTATTCCTCCTGTCTTATCTTGCCCTTGCATTCTGTCCCAGAAGTCAGCTCCCTTTCCCAGGGAAATGGGGCAGAGGAGTAAGTGCATGGCTAGTCTCCCCAGAGAATGGCCTGGAGCAGCTTGGACTCTTTGTAGCTGGGGTGTGTATGCATGTGTGTGCTTTCCAGTGTGCTGGGGTGTGTCTGAGGGCTATGTGTTCTGCAACATCGACTGATCTGGAGAAGCGCATGTCTTTAACAAGCCAAGCAGTGATGATGATGGTGGTGATGATGATGATAGCTAATGTCTACATGGCTCTTTTTTTTTTTTTTTTTTAAGATTTTATTAGTTATTTGAGAGAGGGAGAGAGGGAGAGCATGAGCAGGAGGGAGGGGCAGAGGGAAAAGCAGGTTTCCCTGCTGAGCAGGGAGCCTGGTGTGAGCTTAATCCCAGGACCCCAGGATCACGACCTGAGCTGAAGGCAGATGCTGAACGACTGAGCTGGCCCTACATGGCTCTTTCTACTGGGGATTATCCTAGAGGCTCTACAGACACTTACTCACTCAATCTTCACAACAATACTATGAGTAGGAGCTATATCATCCCCACTTGGCAGACAAGGAATTGAGAAACAGTGTGGGTAAGTCACTCGCCCAAAGTCATGCAGCCAGCCCAAGGCAGAACCTGCATTTGAACTCTGCTGTCTGGTTCTGGAGACCATTTTCTTAACCATCAGGCTCTACTGTCTCTCATACTGACTAAAAACAGAGTTAAGTGTTCAAGTAAAGAGTACCAATTCTTAACAAGATCTAATAAGTAGTAAGCACTAAGTATCGGGCCCTATTTAAGCTTGTAGCTCATGTAATCCACTCAACAATCCTATGAGATTGGTACTGCTATCATCCCCATCTTACAAGGGAAGACACTCAAGACCAAGGTAGCTGCAACTTGCTTGTGGACAAGACTAGAGTTTGGTCTATTCAGTAGCAAAAGCCATAGTTGTGAGTAGGACCTTATACCAAAAGAAAGGATGAAGGGCATCAACTTACTATTATAGATTCTTCATTGAAACCAACAAACAATTCAGGAATGTCCCTCTTAACTTGTATTTTTACTCCCGTTATAGAATACTCTTTTTCTTTGCCTCCATTTAAAAAATGGGTTGCCTTTCTCTCCCCTCTCCATGCCAGCATATCCACCTTCATCTTCAAAAATCTATTTTAGGGTATACCTAATGCTTTTAATGTCTTACTGATGCCCACTCAACATGCATTTAGGTAACTCAGGCAAGCCATCAAAGGAATTAATTGGATAACGGTTTCAGTTACTTTGCCACTGGCATAGGAGCAAAATAGCAAAACAAACACCGTAATAATTAACGGGACTGAAAAGCCCAGTAAATCTTCATGACTACAACTGTATCTCATCCATCTCTTTTTTATCCTAACAAATAGGAAAGTGCCTGGTAAGCAATCCATAAATATTTATTAAACCAATGAATGACAAAACGGAGTTTTGCTATGGGGCACCTGAGTGGCTCAGTCAGTTAAGCACCTGACTCAATTTCAGTGCACCTCATTATATCAGGGTTGTGAAATTGAGGCCCACCATAGTGACAGGTTCTAACACACTGGGCGTGGAGCCTGCTTAAGATTCTGTCTTTCTCCCTCTTCCTCTGCCCCTTCCCCTGCTTGTGGGCCTGTGCAACTGCACATGTGCTCGCGTGCTCTCTTGCTCTCTCTCCCCCAAATAAATAAATAAATAAAATCTTTTAAAAACTGAGCTATGCAGGGCCCCTGGGTGGCTCAGTGGGCTAAAGCCTCTGCCTTAAGCTCCAGTCATGATCTCAGGGTCCTGGGATCAAGCCCCATATCAGGCTCTCTGCTCAGCAGGGAAACTGCTTCCTACTTTCTCTCTGCCTGCTTCTGCCTACTTGTGATCTCTGTCAAATGGATAAATAAAATCTTTAAAAAAATAAACAAAACTGAGCTATGCTAGAATGGAGGAATAATTTCTAATTATTTTGTCCGGTTCTACCCCTCATATTTACAGCACATAGAGAAAGAAACACAGGCATTAAGAGCAGACAGATCTGAGTTTGAATTCAGCTTAGCTGCTGTCTATGAAGTCTGGACTAAGTTCCATCCCCTCCTGTCTGTTTAGGAATGTATGGTGAATTTCCATCCCTTCCTGTTCTTCCTGGCTTCATTTTATTTTGCTGCCTCCCTTAAGAAGGGAATGGAAAGCAAAGGAAATGAGATTTGAATTCTTGCATCCTAGTTTTTCATGCCCAAGACTCAGATAAGTCAGAACAATGAGAACCTTGGAATCCTTCCTTTTATATTTCTTCCTGTTTATGACATCAAGTACCCTAGGGTGCGTGCATTGTTAAAAAAAAATTCTCTTAAGAATTTTCTACTGTCGCATTTACATTTGTATTTATTGAGTACACATTGATACCTGATGTGGAAATTACAAGGCCTACTTGACTACAGAAGACATTATGGGACATTGTCCATGTCCCCCTTTAGAAGCCCCTAAAAACCCTCATTTATTTGCTCTCTTACAGAAGTATCTCAGCCACAGAAAGCTGATTCGCCCAAGGTCACACTCGGGTTCCCCGGCAGCGGGCATCCAGTTGTGGACATGCGGGTAGGAATATTCGGCCTCTCACCCTAACCCAAGACAACCCCGAAGGGCCGCCTCAGCCTCAGAGCTCCCTGAGGCGTGGTCTGAGGCTTTGGCTGCGACTGTACCATTATCCAACCAACTTCTCTGTTCCCTGTGCTGCTTCCTTCCCTTCCTCAAGTGTAGATCCCAAGGGGATAACCTTCTCGCACATTCAACTCAGTCTTCGACTCTTCCCCAGGGAATCCAAAACTTCAACAGTTACCCAACTGGTTGATTATTAAACATTTTTTGGTAACTCGGACCAAGAGTCTCTGTTACTCCATACAGCAAACACAAGTGATGTCTTTCATTTTAACCCACAGAGTAAGAATGTCAACAAGTACACTGTGGGTGGTTAAAACTTAAGCACATTCAAGGGCGGTGCCCCTGGCGGTCCCCAGATCGGTGCGCCCCAGTGTGGGGACGGAACACACCCAGGGACGCCCCTTCTTCCAGCCTCCGACCACCCTCCAACCTCTCTTCCACACACAGACTTCGCCACCCTCTTCGCCACCGCCCTCCGACCCCGGGGCCCGCCAGCACCCCATCCCGCGCCGGGCTCCCGGCCGCGCCAGGCCCGGCCCCCGCGGCCGAGGCCCGTCCACCGCCCGCTGCCCGCTGCCCGCGCTCCGCGGCCTCGCACGCCGCCGGCCTCCCCGCCTCTCTCGGCACCGCGAGGCCCAGGCTCCGGCCGCCGGGCCCCGCATCCCCCCGCACGGCCCCGGAGAAGCCCGAGGGCGCCCGCGGCTCCCGAAGATGCAGCCCGGAGCCCCCGCGGCCGCTCCCCGCGCAGGCGCCCGGCTCCTCGCTCCCCGCCGAACCGCGGCCGGGGCCCCAAGCGCCCCTCGGCCCGGGGACGCGAGCGCCCGACTCGCCTCCGCAGGCTCGACCCGCGCGGGCGGGCTGGGCGCCGGGCTCTCCCGGAGGCTCACCCGCGGGCGCGCCTGGGGGCCCGGCGGCCTCGGAGGGCCCTCGGGCTGGTGCCAGAGCCTGTGCGGTGGGCGACGGGGCAGCTTCGGAGACCCCCGGGAGCCCTATCCCAGCGGTGGACCGAGGGGAAACAAGAACGCTTTTTGTAGCCAAAACAAAACCAAACAAACCCCAAAACACTGAAGTACATAAAATTATTTATGCTCTCCTGATATTGAAATGTATTTTACTTAAAAAAGAGTGCCTTATTTTTTCCCCCAAGATTTATTTATTGGGAGGGGTGTGGAAGCGCAGAGGGAAATTAGCTTCAAGCAGACTCCCCGCTGAGCGGAGGGGGCCGGTGGTGGTCGCGGAGACACGGCTCCAGCTCAGGATGCCTGAGGTCATGACCTCAGGCGAAACCAGGAGTCTGATGCTTAAGACACAGAGCCACCCAGGCGCCCCTCCTTTTATTTTTTTAAGAAAGGTATTATGGGTCGGGGTGCCTGGGTATCTCAGTAGGTTAAGCCTCTTACTTTTGATTTTGGCTCAAGTCATGATCTCATGGGTGGTGAGATAGAGCCTCGCTAAACGTGGAGACTGCTTAGGATTCTCTCTCTCCCTCTGCCCCTCTCCCTCCCTGCTGGCCTTCTCTCTTCTCTCTCTCTTGCTAGCCCTCTCTCTCAAAAAAAAAAAAAAAAAAATAATAATAATAATAATAATAATAATAAAAATAAAAAATAAAAAAGGATTTATGAAGGCGACTATGGCTTAAGTTGGTAAAGCATGCAATTCTTGATCTCAAGATTGTGAGTTCAAGCCCCATGCTGGATGTAGAGATTGTTTAAAAATAAAATCTTTAAAAAATAATAAAAATAAGGATTTATGTGCAAAATTAATTTTCTATAAATTAGGAAAAATTATTACCTTCTGACTGTATGGTATATTTCCCGACATATTCAGTACTTCATTTATATATTAGTAAAATTTTATACTTTACTTCCTTAAGTACCTTTCTTTTATTTTTTAATAATCTCTACATCCAACATAGGGGTTTGAACTTATGATCCCAAGATCAAAAACTGCATGCTCTCCCAACGGAGCCAGCTGGGGATGCTTATAGGTTCAAAATTACAGGAGGAGAGCCTACACATTTCTTTTTAAGGGAACTCTTAGATTTTTATGTGTTTTTATTGTAAATGTTTTCTGTGTATGTTTACATTGACTTATAGGCATAATCAAAGTCCAAATCTAGGATTTTTGTCTTACTGACTTAGTAATGATCTTAAAATTCACATGGAATAATAAACAGATAATAGCTAAGAAAGGGGTGCCTGGGTGGCTCAGTGGGTTAAAGCCTCTGCCTTCGGCTCGGGTCATGATCCCAAGGTCCTGGGATTAAGCCGCAGCACATCGGGCTTTCTGCTCGGCAGAGAGCCTACTTCCTCCTCTCTCTCTCTCTCTCTCTGCCTGCCTCTCTGCCTACTTGTGATCTCTATCTGTCAAATAAAATAAATAAAATCTTTAAAAAAAAAAAAGAATAGCTAAGAAAAATATGAAAAGGCTTGTGCCCGAGTTGATATTAAAGCACACAGCAAAGGTCTACTAAGTAAGTATAGATGGTAGAACGAGCAGATCAGCAGACAGAATAGTTAGATCAGGAGTAAAACCTTGTTAGCATACATTTTAAAATGTAATAACATCTGATAAAGGAGGCACCACAGCTGAGGGTAAAGAGAAGGAATTTTCACAGCTGGTGCTGGAATAACTGGTTAGTGATTTGGAACAAATCAATTTAGATTCTTAACTCTCCTATGTGGATAAAGAATTAAATGGGAAAAACCCAAGTCATAAGAAGTAAGGCCAAATTCCAGTGAATATTGTATCTGTACAAGAAAAAACTCATAGATGTAAGAAAAAAATCCAACAGTTCATTGACATAAACATTTTAAATTTGTTTAAGCAAACAAAAAGTTGAAAAAAATGTATAATTAGCTACAATTATGACTTTTAAAATATAAAACATTTGCACAAATGGATTAAAAAACACTAAAATATTAGAACAATGAGTAAAGCATACGATATAGAATTCATAGAACAAATAAAAAGTCTAACAAGCACATTTTAAAAGTTCAATAAAATCAGTAACAAAGGAAATGCAAATTAATTCCAGAAATTCTTTTTCACTTATTAAATTAATAAAAATGAGCAAAATTATAATAGTCAAGACTGCTAAAGATGCAATGTCAGCAGCGCTGTCACATACTATTAATGTTTTAGTGCACACTCTCTTTCTAGAAAGTGATCTTAAATTTGAATCAAGTATTTTAAAATATTGCTACATTTAAACACTTAGATTCTGTTTCTGGAAGTTTACTTACAGAAATAATCAGTCATGGGGAAAAATACTATACATCTATATAATAAAATGAAAATCTGAAGTTAATGAGAATACAAAACGATATGATGGGATATTTTGTAGTCATTAAAATTTGTTTTTGGAGAATTGTTAATAATACAATAAAATGATCATAATTTAATGTTGCATGAAAACGCAAAACTGGACATGATTCTGAATGTAAAAAAGATGGGCACATATACGAAATGAACTAAATGTCAGTAGTGCTTATCTCATAGTCTATAAACTTATGGATGAGTTTGGCTTTCCTTAGATTTTACTGCATTTTCCAACTTTTCTACAGTAAGACTAAATTCACTTTGCAATTTTGTGTTTGTATATGTGTGTGTATTTAAAGAATGAAGGAGAGGTGAAAAATTGGAAACATATTGTTAACTATTCTTTGGGGAAGCTTGTTCTTAAATAGAAGAAAGAGAAGAGCTGTGTCTAGAGAAAGATGTAAAATTGAGGGAAATTTCCTCCCTTTCTTTTTCCTGCTCCTCCTTTCCTCTCCTGTTTCCTCCCTGCTTCCTTCCTTTCTTCCTTTTTTAATGATTTGCTCTTTTTTAATGAGAGTTTCGAATACTTTATTGTCCGTAGGGGAGGGAATGAAAATGCAGTAGTAAGGAAATAAATGCAGGAGCAAATTTCTGAAGGAGATTAGAGAATCAGATAAAGAATGCTGCTTTTAAAAGGAATTAACTTAAAACACATTTGTTGAAGACATGAATGAATGAATGAATGAATGAATACACGAACGCCAAGCGGTATGACACTTTTCCTATAATTCTGTTCCTTTTCAAAACTGAAATCACTGAATTAACAATAACAATTTGAATAGAGACAAAGAACTATCATATTCATTGTTAAACTGATATTGCTAAATGGCTCATATCTTTACTATAGGATTATGTCTAAATTCTCATTTTTATACAAAGAGCAAGGAGGAACAATAGAACAAATTGTAACTTTTTTTAAGCACAAAATTCAACTCGACTCCATTTACAAATGTTAATTTCATACAGGGAATGTGCTGTGGAGAACACTGGCCCTCATTCAGACAATTCTCAAAGTAAAAACTACACTTATTGTCAAGGAAGTGGTTGGGGTTCTGAATTTTCCAGATAATTCCCATAAGTTAGAAAACTGTTAAGCTAAACATATTACTTTTAAACATAGGCTGGGGTTTCTTTTTTCCTTTTAAGAATGACGCTCCATAGACACTTACCCCTGGTGTTTTAAAATTGTAATTTATTCACGAGATTCCAAAAATTGCTATTCATTTGCTATTCATTTGATACATATATATAGGCTCCTAAACTTTCAAAACTTAGCTAAATGCACATTCAATACATATTTTATGTTTTTGTTATATTCTTTGTCCTTTTAAGGACCTGACATTTAAATTAAATATGAAAGCATTCGAGCTACGTAACTATATTCTATTTACTCACTCATACATTCATTCATTGGACAAATATGGGTTGAGCTTCTATTATGTCTGAGGTACTTGGAAACAGGTGAAAACATGTCATCTGCCTTTATGAAGCTCATAGACTAGTGGGAATGCAGTCTTTGAATACATTATTTCAATGCAGGGAATCATATAAGCTAGTTTGGATTTCAGAAGTAGCAAGTGAGTTCTAAACTGCAGTGGAGAGATTAGGTGGCCAAGAGCAGGTAGAGTGAGTTGTCACGAGCCTCTCGGGAAAGGCTGACATGGAATGACAAATGGACCTCAGGGAGAAAATACCGGAACTGCTCTTTAGATGAATACATAGATCATCAATGACCCTTCCTCAGCCCACACGTTAGATGGCCCCCTGTCACTTGCAGCACTGAGGGTGTCTTGAGGAAGGAACCCAGGGAGGTGACAATGGCACCTTTGTTAATTTGTCCCCTTTTGGCATATTGTGATGCATTGCTTTTCTGTGTGCTTAATTGATTAAATTTACAAAATACTATTTTCTTTTAACTTGTCCTCTAAAAACGGACAAGTAGATTTAAAAGATTCATCTAAAGAAACTTGAGATTTAAAAAAATAATACAAGCACAAGGAAAAAAGGAAAAGTAGAGCTGAGGGAGTCTATATTGCAAGGTAAAGCGGTACGCATCTCATCAGAGTGAGTAAGAAGTCCATTAAAACACTCTCAGAATTATCAAGTAAGGTTTATGGGCTCTCTTCCATAGTCATCAATGACAACCCTCATCTAAGTGCACATTTGTAGATGAACAATGAATAAAATAAATCTTTGTAAAGATAGTGGATGGGATTAAGAAACAAATGGCTGGATGTGGTAAGTGAAGCTAACAGTCATTCTTACATTGGGTCCACGTATGTCTTTGAGGTTTCTTTGCCAGCTATGACAGCCATTAAATTCAGCGTCAAAATAAATCAAGTCTGGAACCAGACTTGTGAATTGCTGTATCACAGAACATTAAGCACAATTTAAAAAATAAAGTATACTGATTCAACTTTACCTCATTGGAATGCTAACATTTTAATAACAATAAGGAACATATTTTAGTAATAGAATAAAATTTTCTTAAGCAATATAAAATGTAAAATCCTATTTAATTATTAAAAATTTGGGGAAATGTTTTTAATGTATGTAATAAATAGGACAGTAATACATATATGTTATTGAGAAATATGTACATGTACATATATGTACTTATAAGATAAAGTACGTAATCAACGTCCTTTGGAGAGGACTTGGCCAGGAGAGAGTTGATGGAAGCTTACACTAGTGATAGCCATGAGAACCGAGAAAAAGGAACAGATGCTTGAAGTATTTAGGCAGCTGAGCAATGGGACGGGCGATTATTCCTTTGAAAATGCACACTGGACCATGTCCATTACCTCCTCCCTATTAAAACCCTTAGAATAAAGAGGAGGGAATCCAAACAAGGCTCCTGTCCTCAAGGGAAACTTCCTGACTCCCAGGCCAGTGCATGCTCCTCTGTTACTCTCATAGAATCACGATCTATATTCTTTTCCTCTGAGCACTCCTTTTCATCTGTAATTTTCACAACTACTGCCAAGATCACCTGAGGAATATTGGCCTCCCACTCTAACTCCAAGCTCCATGAAAGACCAGCAAAATGTCTGGCACTTAGTAAATGTTAATTTGAAGAATTAATTAATTTGATGTGAAAAGTAAAGGAGATAGCCAAGATACTCCCCTTTTCCTAGCTCGAGTGGTTGTGCCCCTGATGGTGTTGTTTCCCAAGATGGAGTCTATAGGAGGAGAGGACTCTTTGGGTTGGAGAAAGAAATGATGAGTTCAATCTTGGACGTGTTACATTTGAATGAAAAACTTTGAGCATTTTATTTGAGTGTGTATAAATAACTATATGTATGTATAAATATATGTGTGTATAAATAACTATAAATACATACAACAGAAGACTATCAGTTTTACATCTCTTTTTAAAATTACCCCCTTTGTGATTATGAAGTAGTTTCATATGCCTAAAATAAAACTGAATAAAGAGTCCTTCAAAAGGGATATTTCGGGGTATTTCCTATTTTAAGAACAATCATTTAGAATAGAAACTTATTTTAGTAAAGCATGTTACTCTACTCAAGTCATGAATAGGACTCTTCCCCCTAAGGACTGTCAGCGGTAAAAAATAAAATAACATAAAATAAAAACAAAAATCAGTCTCTCCTTTTCAAAGCTATCTTTTCATCAGCAAAGGCAAAAACTGCATTTCCCCCAAGTAAGATTGTTAGCATCCAATAGCACCCGGAAAGCCTCCAACACCTTGAGATGACCCAGCTCTCTTCCGGTCCCGACTGCTCAGGCCACGCATTTCCGATTGTTTTCAGATCTTCCTGCCTTCTGATCTTGTCATTCATTTTCTCATTTTCTTGTCTTTCTTATCTTTCCCTGATGCCTTTCAACCACTTCCCTATCACCTTCCTCTCTCTCACTCTTGGATGCAGATCCTCTCTCTGGCTCTATTGCCTTTGGACACCCAAACTGATAAAGAGAGAAGGATCACATTGGATCAGGAGAAAAGAACAGTTAGCCCTGTATCCTGTTTCCTAAGGATCTCTGGGGGCTGAGGGACAGTTTATAGTTCAGCTTGGCCACTGGAACAATTTATTTCAATCTGTTATTTATGAATTTATGTCACCCTTGCTTTAAATGAGTACTTGGGGAAAAAATGAATACTTGGAAACATGCTTTTGACCTTTACTTGCCTGATTCCAAAGCCTGCATCCATGTGACATCTTTGTGTATTATTCTTAGGGTACTGATTCTCAGAAGTGACACCAATGAAATCTGAGTTCTTTCTACTTAGTGCCAAACTGTTTTCCAGTAATAATTTTCATTATTTGTTGAATACTTAAGATATGTTGCGAACTATTTTAAGTATTTATTAACATACAAATTACACTTAACTTTATGAGATAGGTATTATTGTCCATTTTTGTTTTAAAGATGAGGACACTGAGGCACAGAGGCATTAAGTAACTTGCCCAAGGTCACAGAGCTGGTAAACCGTGGCATTGGAATTAGAACTCAATGTGGCCCAGAGCCTGCACTCAGTCATCTAATTTGCTTCCTTACAAAAAGTCGTACCAATTTACGCTGGTACCATAAGTGAGTACAGATGCTATACTGCTTTGGAACACTTCTACTTTTTAATTAATACTTTATTAGGTAGATCCTAAACTTCCCTTTCTCTCCTTAAAGATAAGGTTGAGAGCTGAAATGGTTCTCTAATACCATCTCTCTCCCCATTCCCAGAGAGGCAGAAATGGGAGTAGAGCTGTGGCCTTGATATTCAGTATGAGGTGAGGACAGTGAAGTACTTTGTGCCTCTAACTGTGGTAGAGGTAGTCAGCCAGTTAGTACTCTTAACAGTTAGTACTCTAACTGTCCTCTGTAGATACCGACTCATTTGCCCATCAGATGGGTATCATTACCCCATATGGCAACAAGCTAGGGAGATAAACTCACAGTTGACATGTACGATGATGCATAAATGTCATGTAAATTAGACATCAAACCATCAGGACTGATCATCAGCCCTGGGTCTTTATCTTGTCACACAGTCACAATACTTCATGAACCTTACTCCCTGCTCCCCTAAGAGATATAAATAAATAAATAAATAAATAAATAAATAACCCTACAAAGCTGACCTGGGCCAAAATCAGAGACAATAGACACTGTTAAAGAGGCCCACTTTGAGATTTTAATTTAAATTCAGTTTAGAGTCAGTGGGGATTGCTGACCTCCTGCCAGAACCCATCAACTACAAATCTAATGAGGTTGGGGTGCCTGGGTGGCTTAGTCATTAAGCGTCTGCCTTCGGCTTAGGTCAGGATCCCAGGACCCTGGGATCGAGCCCTGCTTCGGACTCCCTGCTTCGCCCCCTTCCACTACCCCTGCTTGTTTTTCCTCTCTTTCTCTCTCTCTGTCAAATAAATAAATAAAATCTTAAGAAAGAAAACCAAGTCCCGTGAGGTACAATGTTTATCTCCGTGCTGGAAGAAGTGACAGTAGGCTCTGTCTGTCCCAGTGCTGCTGAGAAGGGTGAGTTCATACAGTGCTGTGTATCTGCAGAAAGATGGCCAAGACGATTGGGAAATCTTTTAGCTGCAAATTACTTTTTGCTGTGACTGTTTAACTCCTAGCGCCAAAACACTGTCACCTCTGGATAAGATTATTCAAAGAACAAGAATGGTAAAAATCAGGCAAAGAAATGTGATCACATGAGTCAAAAGAAAAACCAGTCATTTTAAAGACCATCTGTTATTTTAGAGTAGATCCTACAAATAGGAATAAAAACCCGATTTCAGAATAAATAGCTTATCTTCTGAAAAGGTAGGTTTTGTTCACAGATGGCTGTACTGCTTCTGTTACAAGGAGAAAATGCACAGGACGCTTATTCTGGATTAACCTCACCAGTTGACTTTCCTATTTTTCATCGTTGTTAAAATTCAGACTATCCCAAAACAGTCCTTTACAGATTAAAAGGAAAAACTACATATTCAGAAGAGAGTATTTATCCTATGACTCACAATTCATCCACAAGAACTCTGCTAGTAGCAGGGCCAGATGTCTCTGGAAAGTTTTGAAACCCCACGGAGGAAAGCACCGTTGTCTCTGTTAAGTGCGCAGTTCGAGGGGACCCTTACAAGCTGTCCTCCTGGGCAGCACACGCGGGGAGTGAGTGCCACCAAAGTGAGGACAAGATGAAGCTGGATTAAGAGCAGATGTGACTTAAGTTCATGCTGAATCCTCTTTGGGGCTCTTTCTCCACAAAGCCAACCCTCCTTGGAACCATACAGAAAGGCCCCGTGGGGCTACCAGAAAAAATCCCAGGTGACCCCAGGTGAATCAGTTCTTTCACAGTACGAATTCCTTCTCCAGCAACACCTTCAGAGCAGACACAGAAATTTTATTTTCTCGGTTTCAAAGGGCAGCCCACAGTACAACCTGTGAATGTGTACAGACCACCTTCCATTATGGGAATGTTAGATACTATCGAAAATGCCCTTGGAGCTCACAAACCTAGTACAGAGCAAACGGACTCCTGGGACTCTCTGGAAACAGGGCTGTGGTTCCTACCTGAAGGCAGAGTGGCCTGGGGCCAGTCCTACCCCCTGGCCCTCCAAAAAGGGTTGTTCCCATATGGAGGAACATATCAGGGCCAGAGTCTAAGAATCAGCTTTGGAGTTTGCTGGGGATTCTAGAGCTAGACCAGCCAGTTAGACCTGTGTGAACTTGGGATAATTTCCTCAGTGTCTGAATCGGGGATTAGGATGGTTGGTCTGCACCTCTTAGTAATGTCGTGAGGATTAAATAAGAAACCATCTGTGAAGTGCTTGTCCTGCTGCTTGTGTCTCAGCAAGCACACAGTGAATGAGAGAGTTGTCATCACTCCGCCCTTTGCCTCCATTCGCGACCACAGCAACTGGGTTTAAGTGCTGAGCTACTTGAAAGAAAGTTTCACCTACAAGCAGTCCTGAAGAAAACCACACACTGCAGTGAGCAGGCTCCCATCCTGAACACTACCTCTTCCCTCCTGCCGCCCCCCTCCCCGCCCCCACCCTGTTCTCCACACAGCAGCAGCCCTTCCTTTCAATTCGCCATGTTGCTGCTTACAGTCTCCTTCCAGGTTGTCAACTAAAATCCAGATGAGGGCTGAAGATCCTTCTCAACTCGAGGACCCAGTGTGTCTAGTGGCAAGAGGATGTGCCATCATGGTTAAGACTCAAGCACAGACTTTCAGTTGAGACCTGAACAGGAATCACTTCCTGGCTTCACCTTTCACCGCCTTCTGTCTTAAATGAACTGGGCCAATTCAGCCTCTTGGAATGTGCTTTCTTTTTTACATAGAGAGGATAATATGCAACTGAGCAGTTGGAGGGATTAAATGAGACAATATTTATGTGTAAAGTGCCTAGCAGAGTAGCTGGCAAGGAGTAGAAGTTCAAGTCACTGCTCTTGAATCCAATTCAAACAATTCAAGACTGCTAGGTAACTGCAGTCTTTGGGGTGCATAGAAACTAGCAAATAAGTTAATCAAGGGATAAGCTTGAGATCAGATGCTCTCCAAACAAATATTGGTGAGGATACATTCTACCTATAATAAGGTAAAGATTTCAACAGCTTTTGGAACTACGCTCAATTTACCTACCTTGCCTGTTTAGATTTCTCCCCTCTCCTTTTTTTTTTTTTTTGAAGATTTTATTTATTCATTTGACAGAGAGATACAGAGAGAGAGTGTGCACAAGCAGGGGGAGCGGCAGGCAGAGGGAGAAGCAGGCTCTCCCACTGAGCAAGGAGCCCCATGTGGGACACAGTTCTGGGACCTTAGGATCATGCCCTGAGCCAAAGGCATACGTTTAAGCAACTAAGCCACGCACGCTTCTCTCAGGTTGCTTTTCTTATTTATCAGAATTATTGTGTCAGGCAAGGTGCACACTACTTAAAATTACTTAAAATTAATAAGCTCCATACTAAATTAGCTTCCTGTAGGAAAGAAGGGGGGAACAGCCAACATTTTGAGGATGTGTAGAATATTCCCATGATGTGAGTACAATTAACCCTCTGTTTTACCAGTGGGGAAAACAGGACAGGGACAAAAGTGAAGCACGTAGGGCAACAGTGTCAGAGACAGAATTTGAATGCAGGTCTGTCCGAGGTAAGCTACCATCATTTCGTCCCCTTCTGTTTGTACAGAATTTTCGATTTCTCAAGTTTATTCAAGAACATACCTTCTAAATAGTGTTTCCAGGAAGCTATTGCTGAACTAATGAAAACCACTTATGGCCATTTGAAGGGATAAGGGATTTTAATTATCAGGGATTTGAAATTTGGTTGTCCTCTCACTTTTCCAGGAGTGGTTAAAAAAACAAAAAACAAAAAAGCGATGGCTATTCCATTCAGTCTGCCCGCTTGAAAAGCTCCAGGTAGATTAATTTTTGAATTATGATTCATCTTCCCTTTCCTGTTTTGATGGAACACGGAGACTGAACGATTCCTGTCAATAAAGAGTTCGAGTTTCCACCCTGCAAATTCGCTCTATAATGACAGCCTAATTGACTGAGGCGCAGGTGGGATTTCCTGACGCCATTTTAAGGAAACACAACTCCCCTGCAAGGAAGCGCCCAGTTAAAAGGGTCTATGCCCGAAACAAAGAGTAAGCAAAAGAAAGGAAAACGGGCCCGGTTGCCCAGTCCCCTGCATCCTGTTCCCTCGCACCCCACTGCCCCCGGATCTGGAGCGCCTGTACGCGCCCAGACAGGTGCGCGCTCCGACCTCGGCACATCTATGAGGTCGCGTCCCACCCAGTCCCCCAAACAGAGCGCCACAGCACCGATCTCGGGGAAGGCTGGCGAGGTCTGCGGGTGCTGGATCCGGAAGAGGGGAGGCACCTCCCACTGCGGGGTAGGGACAAAGGGTTTTCAAAGGTGCTCATGCGCCCCGCTCCCCCAGCCACTGCACAACGCCCCCGTGGGTTCCCCCGCCAACCCGGGCCTTCTCGGCCCGGTGCCCGGAGCCAACACACCGCTGCAGCGCGGCCCGCAGCTCCAGACACCGCCAGCTGTTCGCTGGGCTGCGCGGACCAGCCACTCCCGCGGCCATCCTCACGCTGCGCCCTTCCCACAATGCAACTCCCCTGGCTCCCTCGCCCCTTCCGCGCTCTGGCGTACCCCGAAATGGGGCCCCATCGCCCAGCCCTCCTCTCCTCCGGCGGCGCCCTCTTCGTCGCTCCCACTTCCATCCCCAAGGGCTCCGGGTCTCCAGCCCCCACCGCAGCCGGGTTCTGGGCCCGCTGCCGGGTCCCCAGGAGGGAGTGGGGCAGGTGTCCAGGCTGCGCGCCGCCTCTGCTCCCGGTGCCACCGTCAGTGCGCCCAGCACACTCACGCCCCGCAACCCCTCCCTCGCCCCTTCCCCGATGCTCAATCTCCGCCAGCCGCGGTCGCTGCATCCTCTAAGAGCGGCAAGAGGGAAGTCGCGAGGCGCGGCCGCCAGCAGAGACACCATGTGACGGGCACCGCTCAGTGACAAGCAGCTTTGGTTAAAGAGCGGGCGCGCGGGAGGGGAGGCGACGGCGCGCGGGACGCGGGACGCGGAGGAATGGCCTGACTTTCCCCTTTAAACCATCACGAGCCATGGATGTGCAAAGGCGACGCGCCCCCCAGTAGGAGAATGACTGCGATTCGAGATCCTCCGTGCCAGAGCGTGTGGATGTAAGTGCGAGGCTGGCGAGCAGAGTGTGGGTGGGGGTTGGCGGTGGGGGGAGATTCTGATGCAATCGGCCCCGAAAGGAGGAGGAGAGCCAGAGAGCGCGGGCTGGGGCGGCCACGCCGCTCCGCCTGAAGGTCGCTGGGAACCTCCGCCCTTCACCTTCCTCGGAAATCCGCCGCCGCGTGTGAACCCTCCCCGCCCAGCCCTCGCTGACGGAGGCCACCTTTTCCCCGCCGCGGCAGCCAGACCTTGACACAAAGGACATCACACGGCCGGGGGAATCCCGGAAGGGCGGACACCTGGTCCCCTTTTGCCACTTTTCCCTTCATTGCCCAAGGTAAGGCGATTTTGCTTTTCCTGGGGGAGCCAAGGGAGCGGCGGCAGGGAGGAAAGGGATGTTTTGGATGCAAGAGGAGGCGGTAACGTACAAGACACCCATGCGGGCGTGGAAGGAAGGAGTGCGCGGTTCTACCCGCTGCCTTCGGATTTTGCTTGTATTAAATACGGGAAAAGTCCAGGCGTCTGTTCTTCCGAACACACGCGGCAGCGTAAGGGGGCGCAGGGGCCCCTTAATTCACCTTTGCGTGGGCTGTGGCTTACTTTCTGGGTCTGTTTTCATAGCGGTAGAGTGTGGCACGCGATCTGGTTAAATGATACTAGGGTCGGGGACCACGCGGGTCTGGAGGGAGAGTGCAGCGGACGGGAGGGCGCTGCTGCATACCCAAGGAGTGCTCGAATCCGGACATTTGGGGGGAATTTCCTGCGTCCGCAGGGCCCAGAGGAGAGCATGTGATGCCCCCGGGGGTGTGCGTGCGGCGGGCTGGGGCTGGGGTACTGGGCGCCGCGAGGGAACCGAGCCGCCGAGCGCGAGTAAACAGGAGCACGTTAGCAGCCCCTTCCTCGAGCTCTGCCCCCTCTCGCAGCAGCCTAGAGTAGGAGGATGCAGGGGGAAGATTACTAAAGGAAGCTGGCGGTGATTCACTGTCCTTTCCCGCCCTGAAGAGGTGCTTTCCAACAGGAAGAAGGGGAGAAAGAGAAGTGCTGTTCTGAGAGCTGGATTCCGCGGGAGCTGGCGAACAAAAGGCCACCGCTCGCGCGGGGCCCGGGCGCGGACTGCCCTCGGCTCCTCTCCCCTTCCCTCCTCCTGTCCCCGGCGCCTCGCTCGCGTCCCTAAACGTGGCCACAAAAGGCCTTTGAACTCGCCGCGTCGGTGCCGGGAGGAAAGCGCTCCTTCGCCCCAGTGCGCGCCCTGGGGCGCCCGCCACCCCCATAATCCACGTCCCTGAGGGTCTGGCTCCTTAGCGTCCCCTGGGACCGCGCAGATTATGGGGCTGCCCTGGGTGCTGCTTCCCTGCGAGGTCGCCCGCCCCTGGATTTAGGGTGAACTGTGATCGGAGGATATACAAGAGCATATGGCGGCAAAAGGAATTTCGCGGTTGCAGCCTCGCCGCATTTCGAGATGCCTTTCACAGGCCGTCTCGGGCTTGAGAAGGTGGTGCTACAGTTGAGAGCCCTTTGTGTCTCTCTCTGCGGCGCGGACCCAGTTTTGATAGCACTGTTTCTTCCCGTGGAAACCTTACTGCCGCCAGGATCACGTACTTTCTCAGACGAAACCATGGTGATGTATGTAGTTAAGAGTGAAAAAGACCCCGGCGCTAAGAAACGGTATTTATGTGTATGTGTACGGGATTTGACATCTCTGCAGTGGAGTTAATTTTTTTAATACAAGGGGGAGGAGAGAATAAGGCTGTGGTTTGCAGACTGCAGAGAACGGCAAGGCTGTAATTTGTCACCTTGATAGAAGAAACTGTGCAGCAACTCGTGCTTTTTCTGACGTCAGAAGGACAACGGAAATAAAACCTGAGCTAGGTGGCTGGCTGGCCTCATTGTTGAAACGTCTCACGGGGTGGGGGTGGGGGGTACTCCTGAAATCTATGCGAAACAGTCAAGATGAGGCACTGATCCTGAATTTTGCTTGGCCCCAACCTCAAAATGGCTTTACTATTCCCGGCCACTTCAATTCTCAGCGTGTCAGCTTATGTATTTAGGAAACTTGCTTAGTTTGGTTTGAGGTCTTAAAACCTTGATGAAGTTTATTCACGGCACCCCCCCCAATATTCAATAAATATTTCCTACTGAGGACTTATTATATGTGACTAGATAAAGTTCGTGCTTGCCTTCTCTTGGGGGAAGAGATCGTAAATGCACATATAATGAATTTCAGGTACTTGTTAGCTTAAGGGAGAAATAAAACAAGATCATGTGATGGGGAGGGCACTTGGAATAGATGACCGTCTAGCAGGGCCTGTGTGGGAGGGTGACGTTTGTCCAGAGACTAAGAGGCCAGGCATCTGTCTATTCTAGTCTTGTATTTTTCCTCCCTCTGGATGACACTTGTGGGCAAAAACCAATCTTACTCCTTATTGTTCCCCTAATGCCCTGCACACAGTTACTGTTTAATAAATGCCTCTCAAACTGAGACCTTAGTCTCTCATTCACTTCTTTATGCTGCTGGTGACCACCCCTTCCTTTCTATATCCCGTGATCTGTTCCCCTTTCTCCCAAGGGAAGATGCACGAGGTTTCTTTACCCTGCCTCTCTTTCCCTCTTACCCTCTCCCCACTTCTGAGCAGTTACCAGGCCCTTGCAAATGCCTCGCAAACCTATCTTCTCACGTCCATTCTCACTGCCCAAGTTCAGGTCCCTGTCATCTGTCCTAGACATGGCAAAGCAAGCCATGTGTTGGGATACAAGGATCATGAAAGAGACGTGGAGGTGCCTTGAAGAAACCCGTGCTTCAGGCCAGCACAACACGTGGTGAAGGATGAAGCAGGGAATTCCTGAGGCGGAACAGCTTTCTGGTTGCTCTCCTTGGGTACCAGGCCCTGCTCCCCTAATTCAGTCTCCACACTTCCATGGGATCTGGATTTCTAAAACTCAGTTTACTTTTTTTTTTAAGTGACTTTGCTTCTAAAAACCTTGAGGGAGTTCCCATGGCCTAAAGTTAAAGTCTCGATTCCTTAGTCAGGCCCTGAGGACCCTCCACGGTCCGACGCCTCAGCTCTTTCCATCTTTCTCACAGTTGACCCCGTGCTCTCCCTGTGGTTTTTCTGTTTCAGCATGGGCCTTGATTCTGGGCTAGAATGACTGCTGTTATCCTGTGTATTTGGGAAGGCCTAGCCCAAATGCCTTTTTTCTTCCCTTTCCAAATCACTGTTCACTGATGATCTCTCAGCATTTTCATAAAGATATATCTTGTACTTTTTGCACTTTTATCACTCTAGGTGATGGAGGGCAGGAGATGAGGCCACACAGACTTTGAGTCAAAAGTAAATACTGGGTTTCAACTTACCAGCCCAGGGACATTGGGCAAATTGTTTAGCACCTCCAAACCTTAGTGGGTTTTTTTTTGCTTTTTGTGGGGTTTTTTGTTTGTTTGTTTTGTTTTGTTTTTATTTTTTTTTTTGAGTTTATTTATTTACTTGAGAGAGAGAGCGCTGGGAGAAGGGCAGAGGAGGGAAAGAGTCAAAGGGAAGGGGTGCAGGGGAAGGAAGAGAGAATCCTCAAGCAGACTCCCAGCTGAGTGTGGAACCTGACATGGGGCTTGATCTCAGGACCCTGAGACCATGCTCTGAGCTGAAATCAAGAGTCAGCTGCTCAACTGACTGAGCCACCCAGGTGGCTACCTTTGTTTTTCCCCCTTTGTTTTTTCATTTGTTAAATGGGAATGAAGATAATGATGATGGTGGTTATAGTGGTACCCATCTTACTGAGTTATCCTGAAGATTTAATTCAGATAATGGGTGCCAAGCCCTTGGCACCATGGTAGCACTCCATATGTCTTGAATTAAAAGGGACTTCAGGTATCTCAGCTATCAGAGGTGGTGGGAAAGTTGATCAGTAATATTCCCCTTACCTCCAATATTCTGTGCATATTTAATCACTTAAAACACTTTTCTGAAAATAATATCTTAATGGAAACTATGAAAGGTGGTGTGGGTGTGGGGGAAGGATGTGTGCAGAAGTAAGCACTTTCAAAATCACATCACTGACTTCAGAAAAAGACACCTTGGACCACTGACCCTAAACCGCGTCTTTTAAAAACAGTTACACTCACTTCTGAAATTTGATCACATTATAGTCATTGGTTTTCTAGTGCCCATCTCTGTGTTAGGGTTACTCAATAACAGTAATAATTCAGTGATCGGGATGGCCCCTTTGCCAGAACCAGGCTTACAATCAAGGAACTCTGCCTCAGGTGAAGTTCCAATGCGTCTTTGCCAATAATTAGCTGGGGGCACTTGTGCAAATCATATCACATTTTTATGCCTCGTTTTCTCATCTGTCCATTGCTAATAAATAGTGTCCAAGCTCACAGAGTGAGCTCACACACACACAGAGTTGTGAAGACACAATAAGAACAGACCTGAGGAAGCCCTTGCACAAGTTAAAAGAAGCACTTGAGATGATAATCATTTGGAGTTCAATGTGTTGCTAATCCACAGGTGTACGGGACGAGTTTAGATTAGTGATCCTCAACTCTGCCTTCGCATTAGATCCACTTGGGTTCTTTAATTTTTTTTTAAGGATTTATTTATTAGGGGGAGAGAGAGAGAGAGAATGAGAGTGCCAAGAAGCAAGTGGGGGGAAGGGCAGAGGGCGAGAATCCAGGCAGGCTCCCTGCTAAGCCTAGATCCCATGATCCTTGAGATCACGACCTGAGCCGAAAACATGAGCTGGACGCTCAGCCACTGAGCCACCCAGGTGCCTCCCCGCCTCACTTGAAGTCTTTTAAAAGCTACCAATGCCCAGACTCCATTTCCAGATCTTCAGATGTAGTCAGCCTGAGATGGAGCTCAGACTTGCGAATATTTTTTAAAAAACACCCAGGATGATTCTAATTACAGTGGCTTAGATTTTAAAGCAAACAAAACAAAGTCAGAATTTAAATGAAGCGCTCCATATGTTGTTTGATATAAAGTCTAAGTTCTGCTGAACTGTGAGCTTGACTGACTTTTCCCCTGATTTGACTGAACCAACCCATTATTGACTTCATGGATGCACAGCCTCGGGTTACAATTCACCGTGTGAGCGTTCCCAGCTGTACAGTCCTGCCCAGTGATACAGCCGGGGCCACATGAAGATTTAATGTGTGGATCTCAGTTTCCATCTTCTAGGAGTGATGAAGAAGATTGGAAAAGAAAGAGGCAATGGGAAGGAAAAGGAAAGGGATAGGCTCCGACCCAGGTGTGGGAGGAAGAGGCTGGGTAGGAGAGACAGGACAGACCACAGAGGAAAAGCTGTCTTTGATTTCTGGAACTCATTTAGTTGAGGCTGCACGCTGGTGGCTAGAAAGCCAAATAAAGCCTGTGGGTACATTTTGTGTGACCTACACTTTCCTTTAAAACTGTTTGAAATTAGTTGTCAATATCTAAACATCAGATCCTCACTTAAAAATTGGATTTCTGGCATTTATTTATTTTTTAAGATTTTATTTATGTATTTGAGAGAGAGCAATAGCATCAGAGATAGCAAGAGAGAGCACAAGTGGGGAGGAAAGGAAGAAGCAGGCTCCGGGCTGAGCAAGGAGCCCAGTGCGGGAGGTTGGGATCGTGACCTCGAGCAAAAGGCAGATGCTTAACTGGCTGAGTCACTCAGGCACCCTGATTTCTGGCATTTCTTGAAAAAAAATCAAAAGATCTGTCCTATTCCTACTGAAATAGGTGGGATACGTGTTCTCCAGGTTCTTAGGCCCAGTCTACCTTGCTCATTTGTCACATGTATGTGGGCTGTGGTTGTATTTGCAATCTATCCATAGACCTTAGTACTAGCACATTCGAATCCCCTGGAGAGCATTTAAACTATCCATGCTTGATCCCACCCTAGACCAATTAAATCAGAAACTGCTGTGTTTTAGGTTATTTTGTTTTAAACTCTCTGGGTGATTTCCTCCGTCTCTGTCTGGAACTGAGGACTTCCAGCTGAGTTCACCTATTCAGAAGATTTGCCCACAAGCCCATTTCTTTCTTTCTTTTTTTTTTTTTTTTTAATATTTATTTATTTATTTGACAGACAGGGATCACAAGTAAGCAGGGGGGCAGGCAGAGAGAGAGGAGGAAGCAGGCTCCCTGCTGAGCAGAGAGCCCGATGCGGGGCTCGATCCCAGGACCCTGGGATCATGACCTGAGCCAAAGGCAGAGGCTTTAACCCACTGAGCCACCCAGGCGCCCCCACAAGCCCATTTCTTATCTCTGAAAGCGATCCATTAAGAAACACTCGATAGGATCATAAATTCAGAGGGTTTTAAAACTGGAGATCTTGGAGAGAACATTGGTCAATCAGAACTTCCTGTCTTAAGGTGAGAAAACAGGCCTAGAGGGAAGAAAAAATTGTCCAAGGATTATTACATCATTTGGTGTTGGGGCATAGTGTATTTTATGATGTTTTCTATTTTCACGCAAAGGTGTATTTGTACTTTATTTGTGTAAATGATCTTTTTTGTTTTACATGCACCATTTTGTGATGCTTTAAAATTCTCATTATTTCTATTCTTTCTTGAATATTTTGTTGGGAACTACCTGTCATAGCTTGGATAAGCCTTAAAAACAAAGACAATCCTATCCAGTGTTTTAGTTCTTGATCAAAAACATCATTAGAGCAAAAACATACATGTGCCAAGAAGGAATTTTCTCAGAGGCTGAACTGTTCCAGGCTGTTTCAACGCTGTGTTTTTGGTAGTTATTTAAATCTATGAATTTTCAGTTAATGAGGAAGATTTTTAGTTTTGTGGTACCCACACTGCTCAAATACATTCACTGTTCTCATTTATTTAAGCATCATGGGGATTTTTTTTTTTTTTTAATGTAATAGGCAGTTTGTCCCATATCCAAAGTTACAGATTGACTTTGTTAACTTTGGAGTTTATCAGTATTTTCTTAGAGAAATCAGAGTTGTCTCAAAACATCTGAATATGGATAGGTTAATTCCCAGATATCATAGGCTGGCCACATTGATAACGGACATTTAAAAGACCACATAGGGGGTGCCTGGGTGGCTCAGTGAGTTAAGCCGCTGCCTTCGGCTCAGGTCATGATCTCAGGGTCCTGGGATCGAGCCCCGCATCCAGCTCTCTACTCAGCAGGGAGCCTGCTTCCCTCTCTCTCTCTCTCTCTCTGACTGCCTCTCTGTCTACTTGTGATCTCTCTGTCAAATAAATAAATAAATAATCTTAAAAAAATAAATAAATAAAAATAAAAGACCACATAGGAACCGGAAGAGAAGAGGAATTCTGGAACAATGGGTGCAGGTGTTGGGAGACTGTGAACAAGGTAGGATGCAGGGCTCCTCCTGTCCCAGGAAGTGAGCGGCTCATTCCCTGGCGAGCTTCCTTTGACAGGGGGCTTCTCTCCCTTGGTACTGCTGACATTTGCAGCCAGACAACTGTTGTGGACTGCCATCCTGTACATTGTATAACATTTCCCAGCATGCCCTGACCTCTCTTCCCTAGGAATCTGCAGCATCCCCTCACTTGTGACGGTCAGAAATGTCTCCAGACATTGCCAGAATTGTCCCCAGTAGAGAACCACTGCCTTAATTAATTCCACTTTCTCTGGACCTTTAGAAATCATGCCAAGAATTCCTAAACATTCCAAGCATAGTGACTGTGATGTTCATGATAAATACTTTCCGTTTATATAGTACTTTACAGTTTTAAATGTATTTCCGCACAATTCTCACATGCCCAGATTAAATGTGAAAGGAAGTAAGTGGCAGACTTCATGAAAACCAGGAGGTGAAGCTATTCATGTTACTTCCTTTATCTTCCCGTTTCTATTTTGTTTTACTGAGAAAGTGTGTTTGTGAGGATCATTAATATATTGTCTGCAGACAGATGATCATAGCTTATTTTTTAAATTTAGTCATCATTATTATTGTTAACGTATTTGCTGCCACCAGGTGCTAGGGAGCTACGCGGTCTATGACCCTTGTTTTCAAGGAGCTGAAATTCTAATTACGGAGGATGATACGTACACATGAAGACTATCAACATATGTAAGAACCCTTGTATAAGCCAATGAGTAATCTATACAAAAATGCTTAAAGAATCCATGACAGGTAAATAGTCAATCATGGGTTGCTCATTAAAGAAAGATATCACAGAGAAGTTTGGTTTGAAATTAAAAAAAAAAAAAAGCATGAAAACAAACAAGCTGGGCCTTGAGAAAAATGTACTCTAATAAAAATGGGCTTCACGGGGCGCCTGGGCGGCTCAGTGGGTTAAGCCTCTCCCTTTGGCTCAGGTCATGATCTCAGAGTCCTGGGATTGAGCCCCGTATCAGGCTCTCTGCTCAAGCACGGAGCCTGCTTCCTCCTCTCTCTCTGCCTGCCTCTCTGCCTACTTGTAATCTCTGTCTGTCAATTAAATAAATAAAAATCTTAAAAAAAAAAGAAAAGAAAAGAAATGGGCTTCACAGGAAGGGGGAGGGGAGCATGTTCAGGGCCAAAGGAATGGTGTGAACAAAGCAGAAAACTGTGTTAAGACTAGATTGACTGAGGGAATGGAAGGTTCAGGAGGAATGTCATTGGAGAGAAAATTAAAGAGCTAGTTACGAGCAATCTGGGATTGTGTTGTAAGGTTCCAGAGATTAGACTTCATGCTGTAGACTTTGGGAAATTATGATTGGCAAGAAGAGAAGAGGGATGGGCCAGACATGTATTTTCAGGAACAACCTGACTCTGTAGTGGGGAGAGGGCAGGGTCAGCAGGTAGCATGGAGGAAAGCCAGTTAGGATTGTGGGTGGGGAGGGATAAGGGGCAGGGAGGGGACATACGAAAGAATGTTGATGGAGCATGGTGACTGATTAGATAGTAAACAGCATTAAAGCCATACCCGGGCCCCAAGTCTGAGTAATGAGGAGAACAAACATCTTTAACAGGAATAGCAAAGCTGATGTGTGAGGTCAGCGATGTGTTCAACTAGGCATGTGGAGTTTGAGGTAATGGCAAACATCCGCATGAAGAAGTCCAGCGGGCCCCTGGTGTCTAAAAAGAATTTGTGGAAATTTTTCTGAGCTGGAAGGAACCTGAGAGATCCTCTCTCCCTCCAGCCTTCTCATTTTACAGATGAAGAAACATGTGACATGTTAAGTGACTTGATCTTTATCAAGTAGTATTTATGAGGGAGATCCTATTTCATAATGCAGAAGAATGCCAGTTTTATGAAATGAAAAAGACTGGGGAAAAAGTCTGAAAGATGCCTTTGTGGGATGGAACCTGACACTCCGGGCTTGAAACATTAAAAAAGAAAGAATTTGTAGTGTGTGCTAGAAGGAGGAACCCCTACCCTCCAGGCGGGAGAAGGAAGTTAGCCTAGAGGCAGTGCTTAGAAGCAAGTGGTGGGGAGTGGGGGAGGTCAGGAAGCCATGCTCCCTGCCTGCCGCAGAAGGAGTTAAAGAAAATGAGAACTGAGAAAGGGCCACCTGCCTTGACCGGAAGTGGTAGCAGTAGTAGCAAGTATAGTCCCAAGTAGTATGAGGCACTGTTGCAGGTGCTGCCCATGGAGTCAAGCATGGACTCTTGATAATGACTGTTTGAGGTGGGTATTCTTCATCTCCAGTTTACAGATTCAGAAACTGAGGCAAAGCGACATTAACCTACTTGCCTGGGGTCAACAGCTCCTGAATGGTGGAGCCGGAATTTGCCAGTTGAGCATGGTTTCAGGGGAGTGATGAAGACGGGAGCAAGTTGTTCAGGTTGTTGGCAGTAAAAGGCTGGTGGGGGCTGGTATTTCAAGGTTACAGACAAGTCACTTTCCAGATATGGAGCTGAGAGTGATTGGCAGAGGGCAGGGGAGCTCTTGGAGAGGAAGTGGTGATACAAAGTGCTAGCAGAGTTGTGACTTGCATTTGGTTAAGCCAGTCAGAGTCTTGAAGAAGAGAGAAAATGTCTTTACTTTGAGATTGCTTACAGGCTCCTAGGCTTTTCACAACCAAAGGCCACTTTTATTATTCCCCATCTCCCAAAGATCATTTTCAAAGATTTCGAGTATCAATTTTAAGCTTTTTAAAAAGTTTTTATTTAGGGGTGCCTGGGTGGCTCAGCGGGTTAAGGCCTCTGCCTTCACCTCAGGTTATGATCCCAGGATCCTGGGATCGAGCCCTGCATCGGGCTCTCTGTTTGGCAGGGAGCCTGCTTTCCCCTCTCTCTCTCTGCCTGGCTCTCTGCCTACTTGTGATCTCTGTCAAATAAATAAATAAAATCTTAAAAAAAAATAATAAAAAGTTTTAATTTAAATTCAATTTAGTTAACATATAGTGTATTATTAGTTTCAGAGATAGAATTTAGTGATTCATCAGTTGCGTACAACACCCAGTGCTTATTACCTCAAGTGCTCTCCTAAATGCCCATTACCCAGTTACCTCATCCCCCATCACCTCCCCCTCCAGCAACCCTCAGCTTGTTTCCTGTAGTTAAGAGTCTCTTATGGTTTGTCTCTCTCTCTTTTCATCTTATTTTATTTCTTTTTCCTGCCTCCATGTTCCTCTGTTTCATTTCTTAAATTCCACATATGAGTGAAATCATATGATACTTATTGTTCTCTGACTGACTTATTTCACTTAGCATAATACCTTCTAGTTCCATCCATGTTGTTGCAGATGGCAAGATTTCACTCTTTTTGATGGCCGAGTAATATTCCGTTGTAGATCTACACCACATCTTCTTTATCCCTTCATCTGTTGATGGACATCATCTGGGCTCTTTCCATAGTTTGGCTATTGTGGACATTGTTGCTATAAACACTGGAGTGCATGTGCCCCTTCAAATCATTGTCTTTGTATCCTTCAGATAAATAGCTAGTGGGAGAGTTGCTGGGTCGTAGGGTAGTATATAGCAATACAGGGCTTTCTCAAGAAAGAAGTCTTAAATACACAACTTAACCTTTCACCTAAAGGAGCTGGAACAAGAAGAGCAAATAAATCCCAAGTCCAGAAGGAGAAGAGAAATAATATAGATTAGAGTGGAAATCAATGATACAGAAATTAAAACAAAACAAAACACAGTATCGTGTTTTGTCAACAAATCTAGGAGCTGGTTCTTTGAAAGAATTAATACGATCAATAACCCCTTCACCAGACGTATCAAAAAGAAAAGAGAAATAACCCACATAAATAAAATAATTAATGAAAGAGGAGCGTTCACAACAAACACTGCACAAGTACAAGCAATTATAAGAGAATATTATGAGCAATTTTATGCCAACAAATTAGACAATCTGGGAGAAATGGATGCATTCCTAGATACGTATGAACTACCAAAACTGAAGCAGGATGAAATAGAAAACCTGAACAGACCTATAACCAGCAAAGAAATTGAAGCAGGAATCAAAAATCTCTCAACAAACGAGTCCAGGACCAGATGGCCTCCCAGTGGAATTCTACCAAACATTTAAAGAAGAATGAATACTTCTTCTGAAGCTGTTTCAAAAAATAGAAATGGAAGGAAAACTTTCAAACTCATTTTATGAGGCCACCATTACCTTGATCCCAAAACCAGACAAAGACCCCACCAAAAAGGAGAGCTACAGACCAATATCCCTGATGAACATGGATGCCAAAATTCTCACCAAGATACTAGCTAATAGGATCCAGCAGTTCATTTTTTTTTTAAACATTATTTATTTGACAGACAGAGATCACAAGTAGGCAGAGAGGCAGGCAGAGAGAGAGGAAGGGAAGCAGGCTCCCCGCTGAGCAGAGAGCCGGATGTGGGGCTCGATCCCAGGACCCTGAGATCATGACCTGAGCCGAAGGCAGAGGCTTTAACCCACTGAGCCACCCAGGCACCCCGATCCAGCAGTTCATTAAAAGGATCATTCACCATGACCAAGTGGGATTTATTCCTGGGCCACAAGGGTTCTTCAACATCTGCAAATCAATCTATGTGATATACCATGTTAATTAAAAAAAAAAAAAGTACAGGAACTATACGGTCTTCTCAATAGATGCAGAAAAAGCATTTGACAAAATACAGCATCCTTTCTTGATTAAAAACTCTCTGCAGTGTAGGGATAGAGGGAACATACCTCAATATCATAAAAGCTATATGTGAAAACCCCACAGGGAATATCATCCTTAATGAGGAAGTACTGAGAGTTTTTCCCCTAAGGTCAGGAACACAGCAGGGATGTCCACTACCACCACTGTTGTTCAACCCAGTACTGGAAATCTTGGGCTCAGCAATCAGACAACAAAAAGAAATAAAAGGCATCTAAAATGGCAAAGAAGTCAAACTTTCACTCTGCAGAAAACATGATGCTTTATGTAGAAAGCCCAAAAGATTCCACCCAAAACCTGATGCAAAACTGATAGAGGAATTCAGCAAAGTCGCATGATATAAAATCAATGCACAGAAGTCAGTTGCGTTTCTATACACTAGGATTTGTTTTAGTTGAAGTGTAATTTATATGTGATGCAATATCCAGATTGTAAGTATACTGTTTAATGAGTGTTGACTACAACTTTAATATATTAATTTATTTCCAGTTTTTATTACTGAAAGAAATACAAAATTGCTGGTCAGAATTTAGGATCATCACAGCAAGGTAATGCAATCTAGCCTAAAGCAAGGATACCTGACATTTTAGTCAACTTGTTTGGCTTGTTTGAGGCCTTTTGAGCTACAGAAAGCAGCTCATGGATTCATGTTATCCAAGGACCTCAGATGGGCAAACTGCCTTAGACTTGAGAAGAGATGGCAGGAAGAATAGGACCATCATTGGCCTTAGGCCTAATGCTTTTTCAAAACTACTGACCTAGCTAGTGGAGCTAGGAAAGGTTTAATCTTACTGGTTTCACAGAATAAAAAATTCATGACAATTTTTAAATTAAGTGTGTGTGACTGGATATGAAGGCATTATTATTTTTTTTTAGGTGGATAGTGATCTGAGGTATTGTTTTATAAAAGCATTTTTTTCAGAAATAAGTGCTGAAATAGTTACAGATGAGAGGATATCTGGGATCTGCTTTAGAATAATTCTCTGTGATGGTGGGGGTTAAACTTCAACAAGACTAGCCTGAATTGACAATTGTTGAAGTTGGTTCATGGGGACTCATTATTCAGTTCTGTCTACTTGCATGTATGTTTAAAAGTCCCCATAATAGAAAATTTAAAAGGGGGGGAATAAAATTATGAATTTCAGTTAGGGTTTAGTTGCATGTAGCCGAGATCTTTCTACGTATGTTAAGTGAAAGGGATTTAATACAGGCAATTAAGTGCCTATGAAATTGTCAGAAGAGACGGCAGGACAGGCCCTAGGCTGGGTCTCTTGGAATAATTACTGGAATACCACCACTTAGAACTAGTCCGGAGGGGAACCTCTCCTTGTGCCTCCATCCGGAAGCCAGGGAACCGGGAAGCCAGTTTCTCACTGTCTCAGCTGCAGGATGCGGAAACACACCACGGGACCTAAATCTGATGATCAGGAATCCAGAGCCTCAGTTGCTGGTTCCAGAGCCATCTGCACCTGCTAGAACTGCATCAGCAAAATGGAAGTCTTACCCCACCCCCCACCTTGCTCTCTGCTTGGTGGGATCCAAATATACCTAGAATCCCGTCTGCAAAAGATCATGGGAAATGTAGCTCTCAACTTTCCATCATTACAGAACTGGACTAAGAGGAGTAGGAACAAATACCGAGCAGGCCAATCCACTCTGAAGTATATTAGCAATTGAGACTGAATTTATCCCCAAAAGTGATTTTTGACTTGGCTTAAGTGACAATATATTCTTTGGTTTGTCTTTCCCTCTATAGTATTTTATTTTATTTTTATTTTTATATATATATATATATATTTTAAGATTTTTTTTTATTTATTAATTGGACAGAGATCACAAGTAGGCAGAGAGGCAGCAAGAGAGAGAGGGGGAAGCAGGCTCCCTGCCGAGCAGAGAGCCCAATGCGGGGCTCGATCCCAGGACCCTGGGATCATGACCTGAGCCGAAGGCAGAGGCTTAACCCACTGAGCCACCCAGGCGCCCCTATATATATTTTTTTAAGTAGGTTCCACACCCAGCGTGGAGCCCAGTGTAGAGCCCAGTGTGGGGCTTGAACTCACGACCCAGAGATCAAGACCTGAGCTGAGGTCAAGAGTTGGATACCCAAGCGTGCCCCGCTGCAGTCTTTTAATCAGCATTTACCAGAGCTGTAAATTTTCCACTACTCAAGAACATGTACCTTCCTCTCTCTGCTCTAACGAGGTTCATCTGAATGGTCATGCAAGGCTGTTCTGTGTACATTTGGCCAGTGCTATTCCCAGTACAAGTTATGTCTTCCCAATCCACTGGTCTAAATCCACCTGGTTTTAGACATAGTTCAAGTCCTAACTTTGTAACACCTTAGCTCGTTGCTCCAGGCCCCCCCTTTTTCCCCTTCCTTCCTGCCTGCTTGCCTGCCTGACTTCTGTACATCCGTATCCGTGTATACCTCCGAAATCTTTCTGGATTTACTCTTTGTTCTGCCATATAGTTGGGTCTCTATCATGCAGGTATTTGTCTTTCTTGCTTAAATAGGGTACAAGTAATGTAAGCCTAGACAAGGTTCTCTGTATGTCTTCTTCTCTGATAAATAACACCATGAAGAGTAGAGACTTATGTCTTTTACGTTGGTACTCTTGGTAAAATGTACCAATCAGCATACTGAGATAATGCTTGCTTAAGAGTACCTCGCAAGATTGTGGTAAAGGACCAAAGATGTTCTGTGCTGATTAAACTTTAATTTGTAACCCATTATAAATGTTGAGAGAGTGTAATTATGATTGAGCTAACATCAAGATCTTCACAAAGTGACCCTGTTAGGCCTTTTCATTAATTGTATTGTCTTATAATCACCTCTGTATTTCAGTGAAGGTGTCATTCTTTGCTTCTTGAACTCAACCTGCACTTCCTGCCAGTGCCGTTGACCATGATCTCCTTCACTGAGGAGTCTCAGCTCAGGCCCCATCTCCACCTGTCAGTCTCTTGTCTGCTAAGCAGGGTCACTGTCCAGAAGTAAAGGGTTGGTTGTCAATTTACGCACAGTCCCGCAGAGCAGCAAACATTTGCAGCGATGGTGTAGACTTACGTTTACTATCTCCGTGTAACTCGGGATAGGAGATGGTATCTTGTTAAGCAAAAAAATATGTGGGGCACCTGGGTGGTTCAGTTGTTAGGCTTCTGCCTTCAGCTCAGCTCATGATCCCAGGATGCTGGGATCGAGCCCCGCGTTGGGCTCTCTGCTCAGTGGGAAGCCTGCTTCTTCCTCTCCCACTGCCCTTGATTGTGTTCCCTCTCTCGCTGTCTCTCTGTCAAGTAAATAAATAAAATATAAATATATATATATGTGTGTGTTAAAAACTGTATGGTATGATTTCCATTTTTGTAAATGTATACCTGTTTTTTATTTGTACACTTTTCATTTCACAGATATTTATTGAGTGCCTACTACGTGCCAGGCACTGTATCTATGTGGGTAGAAAGGCCCTGGAAGGTCATATATGTATACAGTGATCATCTTTGTGTGCTGACATAACAGGTAACTTTTTTCTGTTTACTTGTGTCCCCTTCATTTGCAAAAATGTATTTTCTAATTTTTTCTGCAAAGCTTATATTATTTATTAATAAGGAACTAATATGTTTTTAAAAAACATTTCTTGGGACACCTGGGTGGCTCATTCTGTTAAGCTGCTGCCTCCGGCTCAGGTCATGATCCCAGGGTTCTGGGATCGAGTCCCACATCGGGCTCCCTGCTCAGCAGGTAGCCTGCTTCTCTCTCTCCCTCTTCCTGCCTCTCTGCCTACTTGTGATCTCTCACTTTCTCTCTCTGACAAATAAATAAATAAATACGATCTTTTAAAAAAAAATAAAAAAATTTTCTGTTCTACAAAATGCTTATAATCTAATTCTACATGAAGTAGGTTAAAAACAGTCTAAAATCCCAATATTAAAAAAAAAGAGAGAAAAGAGAAGAGGGAGCTAGAGATGGGGGAAGAAAAAGAAGGAAAGGATAATGAAGAAAAAAGGAGAGGAAATACATCAGAATCTAACAGTGGACCAGTTTTGGGTGGTGGGATCTTTTTTACAATGTCTGTTCTAATGATTCTACGGTGAGTGTGTATTAGTTATAGAATAAGAAAAAAAAAATTCTTTCTCAAGGACTGGTCTGAATGTGACTTTCCTATGAAGCTGCTTCAGATTCTTGAATTTGACTTTCTTCAAACTTTGAAATCCTTCATTACTGAGCCTTAATAGATAGATGATAAATTGCCCAGAGAGGAATTTCTAAGTGTGGCCTCAGTCTTGGTAAGAGGTGTCACTAACTTTAACTTACCCCATTTTGCAGCTTTCATTTTCAAGAATGAGTTAGATTTCAGATAGGTTATTTCATAACAATAAAAATGTATTTTTAAAAAAGGAGATTAGGACACAGACAACACAGAGATAGCAGCAAGACACGTGAGGACACAGAGAAGGCATAGCTATCCACAAGGCCTCTGAAGAAACAAAGCTTGTTGACTCCTTGCTCTTGGACATCTAGCCTCCTGAACTGTGAAAAAAAAATGTCCTGTTTAAGCCAAAGGAAAAAAACATTTATTCTTTGTGATGAACTTAGTACTGGTATTTGCCTAATACTGACGTAATTTTAGTGGCGAGGATGTCCTCTGGTTCTTTTTATGCTTTTGCCTTTTTGCCATTTATTTAAATGACTATATAACTTGTACACACACATATGTATTGATACAAAAGTTTAAATTCAAACAGTGGATTCCAGATCTATGATTAGTCTACTTTTCCTCTCCTCAGAAAATTTTTGTCTCATGTCCTATTTCCTACCAGTCTGTAGAGAGGAAAGGACACAGCCCAAACTGCAAACACCATCCACTGAATCAGCTTCCCACCAGCCCCATAGGATCACTTCAGACTCTGAGGAAGCTGTACAGGAGAGAGCCAGTGTGGCAAGACTGCTGGAAATTACCCAGTCTAGCCCATCTGGACAGCTTTCATTAAGGCGGCCAACACGTCAGAGTGTGTGTTAGCACACTGCAACTTGGGTCAAGTAAAGCCAGGTTGTAAACACTGTTGCTGTGTGAAGGCACTGAGAACAATTAGTGATGGTCCGGTTGCTAGCCTTACCAGCCTCCTGCCTAGAACAATCAGCCCTGAGCCACCAGGTGTGCCTTTGCCCAGGAGACTCGAGGCTCGTCTCTCTCTGCCCTGGCTTTCTGCTGTCCAGGAGAGGCCCTGCCCGGTAGGAAGGTGAGTCTCTCAGAACCTGAGGTATTAGGAAGTACTTTCTTTCTTACTTGCTTGCTTTCTTGCTTCCTTCCATCCTCCCTTTCTCTTTCTCTTTCTTTCCTTCCTCCCTCCTTTCCTCCCTCCCTCCTTCTCTCCCTTCCTCTTTCTTCCTTCTTTCCCTTTCCTTTTCTCTCTTTTTTCTTTTCTTTTTCTCTCCTCTCCTCTCTTCTCTTCTCTTTTCTTTCTTCCCATCTTTCCCAGAGGGCAGTGAGAGTGTCTTCATGAGCAGGGGACAGAGTTGCCCCCCTCTCTTTGGGGGTGTGTAGGGAGCTCTAGGCCGTCACTTCAGGGTTCATTTACCCTGGCCCCAGATGGCAGGGGCGGTCTCTAGCACACTTAGGGCCGCAGGCTTCAAATGTACTATAATTGGCTTTGTCTCCAGGATTTCCCACCCATACCTCCGCATCCCTTCATTTGGGGGTCCAGATTCCAGAGGACAAGCACAGGGGGAGGACACGAACAGAGGTCTCTGGCACTGGGGGAATCTCCCTGTTGGAAGTTGTAAAGGATCCTGGAAGCAGGGGCATTTCATGCTAGATAGGAGTCTGTATGAACAAAAAAGAGTACAGTATGGCCTGGTTGTGGGAAAGAGAGGAAGAAAAGTTCTAAAAAATTATCACTCTAAGGTATTGCCTATGGGTCTGGAAAATTCTATCAATGAGCACAGTGCTTCTTGGGATATACTAGGGTGCTTAGCTGGGCACATCAGAGTTTTTGTTTGTTTTTAAAGATTTTATTTATTCATTTGAGAGAGAGAGAGCTCACAAATAGTCAGAGAGGCAGGCAGAGAGAGAGGGTGAAGCAGGCTCCCCGCTGAGCAGAGGGCCTGATGGGGGCTCGATCCCAGGACCCTGAGACCATGACCTGAGCCAAAGGCAGAGGCTTAACCCACTGAGCCACTCAGGCACCCCCACATCAGAGTTTTGACTCTTCACTAGGCAGCTTATGGAATTCAGGATCAGACAAAGTATTATTCAAAGGGGTTTGCCATTGGGAGGTGAAAAGAAAAACAAACTTACTGGCATTCTGCCTCATTCCACGGCCCCTATCCCCTCACTGAGATGACCCCTTGGGGGCTCCTCCACCTACACAGGCTCTGCTTTTCAAGTTGTGTCTAGCTCATCTTGGTGGCCACCTGTTTCTTAATTTGTGATGCTTTGAGTCCGAACCTCTTCCCCCCAATACCATGGAAATGTATGTCCCCGTCATCCACGTGGGAGAGACTGTGAACTCTGCAAGTTGTTCCTTTCTGGAGAGGAAATATAGTTTTAGGTGGATTAACCTAAATCCACCGAGTATGAGTTTTTAATTCCCTAATTCCCTGACACAGAGTGATTTCACTGAAGAGATTGATTTAATCTCTTGCAGTTGATGGATAAAGTGTTTGCTAAATTTCAAACCACAGATTTGTCCTTTGCTGCTTGACCCCTCCCCCAGGTTGCATCGTTGATCCCGCATGATGCCATTTATTGGGGATCTGCATTTTTATTAAACTGGGCTTGCTAAATCTGAGGTGCTTTTGTGTCTGTGTAGTCTGTACCCACTCTGTGTGTGTCCTGGGATCAGGTGCATTAAAATAAAGGCATCACTTTCATTTTAAATGCACTGTTCCATTAAAGGCATCTATATTGGCCACTGTGGATGTGGTATTCCTGTTAACGTGCACACAAGAGCATGGGACAGGACTCCTTTTGTAGTTAAAATGGAGAGAGATTTATGACAGGCATAAAATTTAGAAAGGAGCTTCCAGGGGAGCCTGGATGGCTCAGTCGTTAAGTATCTCCCTTCGGCTCAGGTCATGATCCCAGGGTCCTGGGATCGAGCCCTACATCGGGCTCCCTGCCCAGTAGGAAGCCTACATTCCCTCTCCTACTTCCTTTGCTTGTGTTGCCTCTCTTGCTGTTCCTCTCTCTGTCAAATAAATAAATAAATAAAATCTTTTTTTTTTTTTTTAAAGGAGGTAAGCCTCCATAACTTGATATACAAAGATGGCCTTAATGCATTGGATGGCAAAATGGACAAGTTATCAGGAAGTTAACTTTGTTAACTTTGTTTACTTGTAATGGTTTATCTTTCACTGGTGCTGATAGTCGTATGTTTAAGTAGTTTTCGTTGTGTTGTTTTCTAGGTCTGTCAAGCTTATATTTTTGCTGCTATCCATTTTTAATACACTCAGAACAGAACTTGGACGAATTTTTTTGACTCCGGATACTTTGTAAACATGATGCATTTCAAAAGTGGACTCGAATTAACGGAGTTGCAGAACATGACAGTGCCCGAGGACGATAACATTAGCAACGATTCCAATGATTTCACTGAAGTAGAAAATGGTCAAATAAATAGGTAAGTATTTTTGCGCTAACACTTTCAAGCCCATGAAAGAAATGTCTCTCAAATATTATTCTGGTTTTTGATTATTCTCCTGAATTATTCATTACTAAAGTTATGCTCCATTTGAAGACGTAATTTGAATTTCTTATGTGACATCTGTTGGGCCTGGTCTGCAATAGCGGAGGAAGCAAATAGGAAAGTAATTTATTCATCCTTTCAAATCTTTCAGTTGAGTCTAATAAAAATATATAAATTCGATGGACCCCAACCAGCCCTAACTTTTCAAAAGCTCTGTGCTTTTGAATCAGACTGACTGCTAGAACTTCAATGCTGAATGTGAGCGTGAACGGGCATCATCTGCCCTCACCTACGTTGTCACCCACCAACGGTCAACAACCCCTTTGCCAATGATCCCATTTCAAAACTACAAATCCAGCATTATAATCATCATTTATAACACAGATTTTAAATAGTAATAACCAGAGTTGGGGCCCAGTGGCTCTCTTGAGAAACTGTAGTAGAAACTTAGTACATGAAACAGAAAGAAAAGATAGCATGAGTGGGAGGAGGCAGGTGGGAGGCAGGTGGGAAAAGTGTGCCCGTGAAGCTCTTGGCCCCAGCTGTGACCTCAGCAGGTCCTTGCAACTCTTGGGTCCTGTGTTTCATAAGTTAGAAGAGTAGGGCCAATAACTTTTTTTTTTTTTTTTTTTAAGTGATCTGGGGCATTCTTTGACATGTGGATTTTGTAGCCAGATATAGGGGTCATTTCACAGGAAGTTCTCCCGGTTGGGACTTGGTGATGTGGTTTGTGGAAAGCATGTAGCCTTCTAAAAGGCCAGGGGAAGAGAGTGGAGTAGATAGCACCACTTATGAGAACACCAACAATGTACACATTTGGGGGGTGTTCAGAAGGAAATTGGGAAACATATGTCAGCTAACCAGATACCTTTGTGGAAATTATTTCTGGAAATCTGCTCTCCTTTCTTCTGTGCTGTGCAGTTGGAAGTCCAGCAGAGGACTCGGGGGCCGTCATTCATGAACTCAAGTTCCAGCTCTGCCTCTTCTCCTCCCTTTTTCCTTCCTTAAATGTTCTTAGAGGTGAAGTGTGCCACCCAGACACTTCCTCATTATCATCCAAGTACCAATCACTGTGTTGGGATATGTCTTATGGTTGGACCCAAAATAGGCTTCTTGCACCCTTTCTGAGTAATTATCAATAGTAAATTCCATTTCTTGAATGTCAGGTGTTTTTACATTTATTGACATTTTTCCTTATGACTTGCAAAGCTTTCTTATGCAAATAAGGAAAATTTAAAAATGCATTTTACAAATAAGGAAGCTGAGGCTCAGAAATGAAATGACTTGCCCAAGGGTACACACAGGTCTGTCAGAAATGCCTGTCTTTCTGCTCTATTCTGCTGCCTCCAACTATAATCCTGGGACATGGATGAAAAAAAGAGTCTTTACCAATTTTATTAAAATACCAGTGCTATCTTAAGCTCTGTACACCCAGAGTGTTCTGTAGTCACTGCTGACCTCCACTTAACAGGGGATGGGAGTCTAACCATTTCACAAGTAGGACATTTTGGTTGTATAATAGAGCTTCATTCCTGAAGCAGTGCAAACCTTTGAGGACCTTAAAATGAGTCATTATACTATTCAGTTCAGAATCTGAACTTGATCTTTAAAAGTTGTACTTACTAAACTAAGAATGGTAGGCTTTTGAAGAGATTACAGCTTGTAATAGCTGGAAGCACCCATTCTTGCCTGTGGCTTGGGCACCTTGCCTGGGTGATCTCATTTCCTCCCAGACTGTGACTAAGGCAGTACGCAGGGACAGCGGGAGCGCTGGCGGGTGTTGACCACTTGCTTTGTGGAATCTGGTTTTGCTACTGCAAATACAGTGTGATGCATCTCTTTGCCTGACACAGTTCATGAATCTTGCTTCCTTTCTGGCTCTAGGACAATTCAAATTAAAACCAGCATGTGACAACATGAAGCCAAAACAGGCAAATGGAAAAGACCAAAAAAAGACCCCCATCATGATTCCTGCAGAAGCTACACCTAAATACCTCTCCCTCTTCTTGTGGCTTTTTCACATGGGGGCGAGGGAAGCAGGCTCAATTATGGGAATCTAGGAGGGAGCCCTCTGCCAGAGCAGTGAACTTTTAGATCACAGAGTCTCTTTTTAGGAAGCCAGAGGGACTGTTGAAAGCAAATATTGATCTTTGCTTACCTGGCAGGTAACTGATAGCTTTGCCTGGAAACTCCCCACTAGGATACTCTCAGAATCATCTTTTTAAGTTTAGTTAAAAATAGAGTAGAGCCATGTGGGTATTAGGACTCCTGCCCTTATTCCAGTTCAGTTGTTTTACTTCATGCCCTAATTTTTGGGTTGTAGTCATGGAAATCTATACTTGAAACAGGAAAACCTTTCAAAATGTCCACTAGGCCTGCACTGCTGACATTTTAATGTGCACGCAAAATGCCTGGAAACCTTGTGAAAATGCAGATTCGGGTTCGGGAGGTCTGGGACGGGGCCTGAGATTCTGATTTCCAGCCAGCTCCTAGGTGATGCCCATATTGTCGCTCCGGGCACCACACTTCAGAGTAGCAAGCTCTAGGCTCTTTTTCTAGATATGAGCTTCTTGGCAGAAAGAGCCGTCTTAATCATCTTTATATCTCTTATACCTTGTAATGATATGATAAGAGTGCCTGGGACAGGATGGATGTTACAAAATATTTGTTAAATGAGAAAAAGAGAGACAGACACACACATACACACACATACACACACACACACACACACAAACACACACACGGAACCATTAGTGCATGGTTTAGAATTAGATTTGAATTGAATCCTAGCTCGATCACTTCTGTGATCTCGTGCTTTGAGCCTTGGTTCCATCCCTGTGAGACAGGGATAATAATAATAATTGACTTCATGGGATTGTTGGGGAATAGTAAATGCAATACTCTTCTGCTGTTTGTAGGTTAAGAATTCAGGCTCTGCCTCCAGCCAGCTCAGGTTCAAATCCTGGCTCAGCAGTTTAGTTTTTAGCAATGTAACTTTGGTCAAGTTACTTAATTTCTTTAAAATGGAGCTAATAATAGTACATGGTATACGATACCACGTGTAAGTATTGTGAAAAGAGATGATAAATCCATGTAAAGTACTTGGCAGAGTGTCTGGCAATAGTAACCCTTTTAGTAAAAAAGTAGAAAAGTCTCTATCAATCGTAGGGCAACCCTCTTTCTTTGGGAAGCACTTCTCTGTTCTCCACCCCAAGGAATAACAATATCGATTTGGATGGTGGCTGGTTATTGTTACTTTAAAGCAGCTGAAATATTAAAGTTGTTGAAACATTAGTAGATTATTCTAGCTGTGTCCATGCAAATATTCATGTATGTTGTCTATTATTGTTCTCATCTCTGTGCAGAGGTAGTGCTGTTATGACCCCAGAAGCATCTAACAAAATTTGAGAGTCTTTCAATTAAAATTTTTCTTGAAAGGAACTGGGGCAGCTCTTGTCACTATACCTTCACCAGCCTCTGTTTGCTTGTTTTGGTCCCTCTATATCTTTCAGAATTTATGTCCTAAATTTGTCTTACTTGGAAGGGCCCTTGAAAATGTAATATCTTTTCTACATATTAAGGAAGAAATTTCCACTATTTCTTCCTATGCTCAGTTTTCATGTCAGAAAAGTCCTTCCTTGCTTTAACAGCTCCTGTTCCAAATAAAGTCTGTTTTCTTTTCAGTAGAGTTTACCCGTCAACTAAGGCTTTATTTACTTCCCAGTCTTCTCTTTATTTAAAAAAATTTTTTTTTAATTCAAGTATAGTTAGCATACAATGTTATATTAATTTCAGGTATGCAATATAGTGATTCAGCAGTTCTATACATTACTCAGTGCTCATCAAGATAAATGTACTCTGAATCCCCTTCACCTATTTCCTCCATCCCTCCAGCCCCGCCTATTCTGATAACCATCAGTTGGTTCTCTATATTTAAGATTCTGTTTTTTGTCTCTTTATTCCTTTATTCACTTGTTTTATTTCTTAACTTCTACATATGAGTAAAATCGTACAGTATTTATCTTTCTCTGACTGACATTGTACTTGGCATAATACACTCTAGGTCCACCATGTTATTGCAAATGACAAGTTCATTCTTTTTTGTGGCTGATAATATTCCATTGTATGTATGTACCTTGTCTTCTTTATCCATTCACCTGTGGATGGACGCTTGGGCTCCTTCTGTAATTTGGCCATTGCAAATAATGCTGCAATAAACATAGGGGTGCATGTATCTTTTCACATTAGTGTTTTCGTATTCTTTGGGTAAATACCAAGTAGGGATTACTGGATCATATGGTAATCTTATTTTTAATTTTTTGAGGGACCTCTAGACTGTTTTCCAGAGTAGGTGCATCAGTTTGCATTCCTACCAATAGTGCACAAGAGTTCCTTTACCCCTACATCTTCACCATCACTTATTGTTTCTTGTGTTTTTTATGTTAGTCATTCTGATAGGTGTGAAGTGATATCTGATTGTGGTTGGATTTGCATTTCCCTGATGATGAGTGATGTTGAGCATCTTTTCACGTATCTGTTGGACACCTGAATCGGTCTTCTCTTCAAATGCCTTCCATTTCTTTCATTCTTTCATGTTTTCTAATCTCCTTGTTACTGCTTCTTTCCTCTTATTCTCTTTTCCTTTTTGGTGTAGAGTGTTAGGATTTCAGGGAAAGAACGAACAAAGGTCATTCAAGTTCAAGCACTCATTCAAGTTCAAGCACTCGTGTCTTTTGTGTTATGAATCCTCAAATGAAACACTATAATCTAGTAAGAACCTGATTGGTAGAGATCACAATAGGAAGATTATTCTCCTATCATACAACCCATCCTTAATTGGATTGTTGTTGTTGTTGATTTATTTTTGGTTTTAAATAACTGTTCTAGATTTCTCGCCTCCTTTCACACTACCTCAGTATAACGCCTACATCCTTTCCAAGGCTTTGTCTGTTGAAGGTCATCACGACAGCCACTGTAGGTTTTGTTTTGTTTTGTGCACAGAACAACTGGCTACCTAAGAGTTGGTTGAATTCTGCTTCATAGGTACAGACTGACCTGAAACTCTTTTTTAATAACACTTTTATCATTTAAGACCACATGTCAAAGGCCCCCTTGCCCCACAGCCCACTTTTTTAGTCAATAAAGAGAAATTTTGTTTCAATTTCTTTGCCAGAGGTCAATGCTTTTTAGCATGGAATTGCACTTTTTAAATGGTGAGATAATGGAAACTTGTAATAAATCGCACAACCTAGTTATTTTGAATGGACTTTTCACAAAAGAGGTTGGTTTTATTTGTTAAAAAAAAAAGTTTACAGAAATGCAAAGCAGAGATATAAAGACTAAGAGAAGGAAAATTTGGAACAACATAAAGAGAATAAAGATGCTTTCTTTAAGGACTTTGTTCTTACTGAGCTAGATTTCCCTGCAGCCTAAGCGACTCCATACTTCTTAAAAAGAAGATGCATATTCAGGTTAATAGTGTCCTCTGAGTTGCGGGTTCATGGGCAGGGACATATAGGAAGAAGAGGGAGTGTGTACATCACATAACCACTCAGGATGCAAAATGACCTCGTGACGCAGAAAAATAGTAAATAGGTCAGAGTCCGAAAACTCCATTTAAGGCTGGAGCATAAGAAGACCATGGAAGATGAAGGCTTTGAACTGGCAGGATGCCCCTGGCTGAGAGGAGGATGGAGGGTCTCCTGAGAGGGGGGAGTGGATTCCTACTATAGTTGATCCTTGAACAACACGGGCTTGAACTGCACAGGTCCAGTTTTTTTTGAAGTAAATACAGGACAGTACTGTAAATGTATTTTATCTTCCTCGTGACTTTCTTTCTTTCTTACTTACTTTCTTTTTTTTTTAAAGATTTTATTTATTTATTTGATAGAGATCACAAGTAGGCAGAGAGAGAGAGAGGAGGAAGCAGGCTCCCTGCTGAGCAGAGAGCCGGATGCGGGGCTTGATCTGCGGGGCTTGATCGCAGGACCCTGAGATTATGACCTGAGCCAAAGGCAGAAGCTTTTTGAGCCACCCAGGCGACCCCCTCGTGACTTTCTTAATAATGTTTTCTTTTCTTTAGCTTGCTTTATTGTAAGAAAACAGTACGTAATACATATAACACATAAAATATGTGTGCATCAACCCTTGGAGTTACTGGAAAGGCTCTGGGCAGCAGTAGGCTGGTAGTAGTCAAGGTCTGGGGTGACGTGCAGAATGTCCTGGCCTGGCTTGTCTCCTCCTCACCAAAACGAAGAACATTTTGCGGAGCAGGGGGAGCTAACACTGGGATGTTGAGACAACCTTAAGTTAAGCAGTACTTGGAATTGCAGGGTAAGGGATCCCTAATTGAAACTTTGTCCATGGGGGAGCCAGTGAAGATTTAGGGGAAAACCGATTAAGCCAGGCTGCAGAAAGCGCCCCAGAAGAGGCAGAATCACAGCGACATTTGACACACTGTGTTTTTTAATATGCTTGTTAATGGTTACTTATTACCACCGCTCTGCAAGTCACGTTCATTATTCTCATCCTGCAGAAATTCTGCAGGAAAGCCCTGGCAATCACGCAGAGACTTTATTCTTTATCCCTTTCCATGGTACAATGTTTGACCCTAGTAAATTTCCCCGGGGTCACAGTGCCTGCGTTCCATTCTTCTCTGCCCACCAGTCCTCCGCCATGGACTCTGAGGCACGCAGCGGGGCTGGGAACGTAGATCTGCCCCAACAGGCAGCGTACTGGTGTTCTGTTTGGTTTCTTTGAACATGTTGGGGCTTTTCTCTTGATTTAAAATAATGGAAATGCTTTTTGGAAAACAAGTCCCTCCACAAGAAGGGCAAATGGGTGACATTGTGGATAAAGATTTGAGGAGACTTCAGTTGGCTGTTAAAGTTATCCTGATTAAATACAGTCTTTTATTTAATAGCAACACTAAATTCAAGTCCCTTTCATCCTGGCAAGTCCAGCACCCTCACTTTTTTAGGGGGCTGTCTGTGCAAAAAGGAAGACAGCTTTTCCTTGCCCCTCTTCAGCCAGATCTGTAAACCTCAATTCTGTGTAAAGATTTAAAATAAGGGCAGGGCACCTGGGTGACTCAGTCGGTTAAGCACCCAACTTTGGTGTCCTGGGATGGAGCCCTGTGCTGGGCTCTGTGCTCAGCGCGGAGTTTGCTTGGCCCTCTCCCTCTCATTCTGCCCCTCCCCACTCATTCTCTCTCTTTCTCAAATAAATACATAAAATCTTAAACAAATGTTAAAGGCGAAAGAAGGGTCACACCAATCATTAATAGCAACAGCAACACTATACCACTGCCAGGTTGGTCTCCAAAGATACTGGTTTCCCTAGGTCATTCTCTTGCTAAGAACCTGCAGTGGTATTTCTCAGGCCTCTGCCTTTAAGTTCCCTCTGGCTGATCCCACCAATATAAGAGGCTTTTCCTTTTCTGGATTCCTCATCTCTACTCCCTTTTGCACAGCCAGACCTCCCTGCTGTGGTTTTAGCTGGCACAGTCTCTCCTGCATTTCAGGGGACCGAGGTTGCCTTCTACTTCGGTTCACCCTCTTGCTGGACAGGTGGCAGGCATAGGCAGATGTCGAAGGGATAAGCCACAGATCATGTGGCTTATATGAGGTGACGGCCCCAGGGCAAGTTCATAGTATGTATACCGCCTGTCTTTAGCTTATCCTGGCAAAAGAAGGCGAACTTGGAGAAGTAATGCCAGTGAGAAGCCAGACCCCTTGATGAAAGACGAGAAAGGTAGCTAAAATAAACCAACTTTGATGAGATGTATCTTTTATTTAAAAACGTTTTATTGTGAAATACAGCATCATTCAAAACACCATATGAAAATGTCACGTACAGTTTAAAGATATCTGCTTCTTTAAAATAGTCCAATTCAAGTGGCTTTACATTTATTAGTGAAAAATTCACTGTGACTAGTTCTTCCCAAAACTGGGCAATTAAATTTTCAAAGGAATAACTGAAAAGCATCCCTAACGTGTCTTACTAATCCATGCAGCAGTGTACCTATGGACTCTTCTTTGACAATAACACCTGTTTTGTTAGTGGGGATTTCTTTTAAAGATTTATTTATTTATTTGAGAGAGAGAGAGCACAAGCAGGCTAGGGGAGGGGCAGAGGGAGGAGCAGACTCCATGCTGAGCAGGGAGCCCTACAAGGGGCTCAGTGAGGGTCTTGATCCCAGGACCCTGGGATCATGGCCTGAGCTGAAGGCAGACGCTTAACTGATTGAGCCACCCAGGCACTCCGGGATTTTTTTTTAAAACTAGGCTCCACACCCAATGTGGAAGTCAATGCAGGGGAGACCAAGAGTTGGACACTCAACCAATTGAACCACCCAGGCACCATGGGAATTTTTTTTTTTTTTTTAGTTTAGTGTTTTTTTTTTTTTTTTTTAAGATTTTATTTATTTATTTGACAGAGAGAGAGAATACAAGCAGGGGGAGCAGCAGAGGGAGAGGGAGAAGCAGCCTTCCCACTGAGCAGGAGCCCAACATGGAGCTCAATCCCAGGACGGAACTCAGGATCATGACCGGAGCCGAAGGCAGACACTTAACCAACTGAGCCACCCAGGCACATCCCTGCTTCCTTTTTTTTTTATTGAAGTTTTTTGTTTTTAAAGATTTTAGGAATTTTTTTTTAAATTGGGAATTTAGCCCATAATGGTCTCATATCAATCGTTAATATATTTGATGGTTCTTCGAGGTTTCTGGATTCCTGCTTCTGTGTCTGTATATAGTTTACGCAGCCTGTCTGAATCTTTCCCATCCCAACCTCAGTCCCACCTCCCCCATGCAGAGGAGTGACTAACATCTAGTGCTGTTACTCTGTGCCTGGAGCTGTACCGATGTTTTACACATGGTCTTTTATTTAATTCTCCCAGTAATGCTACGAGATAATATAATAGTATTACTCCCATTTCACAGATGAGAAGACTGAGACAGGATGCCTTGTGCCTCAGAGCTAGTGAGGATTTGAGCTCAAGTTCTAAATGTAACACTTTCTTAAAGCCCTATAGCTCTGCCCCTCATCGTGGACTACATGCTCTGCCTTCCCCCACCATGATCTCCCAGCCTGAACTCCTATAACCTCGTGTTAGCCTGGTGTCAGAGTCACTTACTACCCATTCCCGTGCCTCCCTCATCACCTGGCCTGCTGGCTTGCAGATAGCGGTTGCTGAAGGAATGTCTGATGGGGAAAGAGTTTTTTTCTTTTTTGCAGCAGAGAGGGAATGCTTTATTTACTAAGTTTGCATGCCAGGGATGTGAGCTCAGAAGGAGGCCTGTTTCCAGGATTCTTTTAAATGCCCCCTTTATAGTATCCTTGACATTATCGAATCGTTGGTCAGAGAAAATTCTATGTAAAGTTAACTTCCATTGCATCTAGTGTTTTAATCCATCAGTACTGAAATGATTTGAGATTATTCTTTTTGATTTATGGTTGTCTTTCATTTCATTTCGAGATGAGCACCTGCTATTAGGAATGGTTTCTATTAAGTAGAGTGAGGAGTAGAAAAACAAATGAAGCAAAGTATCTGTCCCTTGGAGCGCTTGGAGTTTATTTGGTAAGATGAAAGTGGAGACAGTGAATTCTGGCAAAAAAAAAAAAAAAAAAAAAAAGCAAAACAAAACAAAAAGGTGGTTGTATCGGGCTGTAAACACTTAAGGAACTGACTGATAACTTTTCATGTGTGATGTTTTGATAAGTAATAATGTGAAGCTTCAATCATTATCGTGAAGTTAAATTATTATAACGTGTCTTTACAGCAAGTTTATTTCTGACCGCGAGAGTAGAAGAAGTCTCACTAACAGCCATTTGGAAAAAAAGAAATGTGATGAATATGTAAGTGTCATTATACTAAGGGATGCTTGTTTGTTTTAATCACATAAAATGGGACAGATGTTTTTAATTCATGTAGCATAATACCAGAAGTATAGCTACTTATATTCCCCAGGGTATCCTGTGTATCTTCTGCTGAAACCCATTTTAAAAAATAACTAGACCACTAAGGAAGTATTTCTTGAATTTTATTGCCACACCGGTTCCTAATAGTGCTTTAAAGACTTTGGCACGATGAACTTTCCTGGGGACTGATTTGCTTATGTTTGTTTGTCTCTTTGTTTAGATTCCAGGAACAACCTCCTTGGGCATGTCTGTTTTTAACCTCAGCAACGCCATTATGGGCAGTGGGATTTTGGGACTCGCCTTTGCCCTGGCAAACACCGGAATCCTACTTTTTCTGTGAGTGTTGACATTGCTGTACTTTCCGTGTTAAAACTGTATTTTCTGTATATTTCTGCTCATCTATAGAAGAAATTGGAAATATTTCTAAATAGTTTTTCTCTTCATATTTTTACTAATTCGGTTAAGTTATGAGTACATACTTTTACATTGTTTATTGGAATGATTTTCCAAGTTGCTCCTTATGTTTATGAGGAAGGGGAAAGAGAAAACCTTTTTATCCACCCAAAGCACCAAAATGAGCCTTTATAAGAAGGATTAACAAATTTCAAAATAAGATTTTTGGTATTTTGGATTCTCTGTCACTTTAAATCTCAGCTAAAAGGTCAAAATATTTGGAGGTGTCGAATCCAACCACTCACCACTTTGGTATTTGGATTGCAATGGAACATGTACTATATCCAAAGGTAATCGCAAATTTGTTTGTAATAAATAGCCAAGAAGCACAGATGAGAAATTAGCATGTACTTTTCCTCTGAGAGTTAGTTAAAAGAAAATAGGCAGTTTTGTTTTCAGATAACTTTTCCTCTCACTGTTAAATGGGACTTTCTGCAGATGGACAGGGGGCTTGTTTTCAGTTGGAACAAGAAGAAAACAGATCATAGAATTTATACCAGGAAAATGCTCACCCAGCCTGATTCCTCTCTCAGACCTGTAGGGAGTATCAGTGGTGTTTTGCCTGAAGAGACGAGGAGGAAATTCTCTTCTCCAGCCTTCCCCCTCCCACAGACTACACTCAATATTCCTCACTGGCCTCACTCAGTAGTTTTCATTGCTGGATCGTTGAGATGGGAGCATTATTTCCTTGGAAGCAGTGACCAGAATGGCTAGTACGCCTACAAATTGTGTATATTCCTTTAGACTTAGAAAACTGTAAAAAAAAGAAGAAGAAAAAGAAGAAGAAGAAGAAGAAGAAGAAAGAAAACTGTGATGAAGTACACTGCTATCCATTCCATTACCCAGGGATCAATCATGTCCATCCATGCTGGGCCATTTCTGTCAGTAGCACTAGGGATTAACATTCTTCCTCTTATGTGTAAATGCACTAGACATGTCTTTCCTAGAAATAAAACTCTGTTTAGGACAGTGAATTCAAGACATTTTTTTCCTTATTGTCCACCCAACTCTGTAAACCCAATGGCAGCCTCTTCTCTCAATAGAGAAAACAAGAAAACAATGCTGGTGAATCATTTTGTGTGGTCTTTCTGTTTATGTATATCTTGAGCCAGGTGCCAGGTTTTAGGGTGAAAGGATGGTGTTGGACAAAATATTTCTATGGTGACTTTTTTGGTATGCGTGGAACTCTGACCCTCTGAGGATACTGCAGGGTCGCTGCACTTGTGACTTTCAGAGCAGTGACTGGAGACACCCGACTGGTAGTCCCAACTCCTCTTCTGAATGACTCTGTAGTCTTAAGCAAGTTACTTAGCCACTCTGAGCTATAGTTGCCTACTCTGTAAAATAAGGCAACTATACTAGAAAAATCTCAGAACTGTGCCAACCTCTGAAACCCAATGATTCTGTGACTATTTTCAGTTATTCCTAAGCTGGAAAAATGTTCGGTTCGGAAATGTGTTTTACACTGATGTATTTATGTTTACTATCACAGTATTAGTTAGCTCTATGTTAAGTAGTTGAAGAGTCAATTCTTTGATGATGGTAACCACAGTAACTCTTGTGGCTCTTACTTTGTACCAGGTACTATTCTAAGTCTTTATGCTGAATCCTTGCAAGTCTCTGAGATAGGTACTAGCGTTAGTTCCTGCCTTCACAGGTAAGGGAACTGAGGCAGAGGGAACAAACTTTTATTTTGAAATCTCTTTTTGTCACCATTCTGGGAACCCCCTTCTCTGGGAATCCCCTTCACCTCTCTTCTCTCCTAGATCCCCTATTTCTCCTGTATTCCATTTCTTCCTTTTTCTGGGTTGACTTCCTTGCTTTTGTTGCTGAGAAAGGATGAACAGAAATAACTTTTTCCGAGGCCTTCATGTCTGCAAAATGTTTTTATCCTACCTGCTTCCTGGATTGGCAGTTTGGCTGGATAAAGAACTCTATATTGGCAATAATTTTCCTTCAGAATTTTGAAGGTATTGTTCATCGCTCTCTAGTTTCTTCTGTTGTGAAGTCCCATATCCTCCTGATTCCTGATTTCTTTTATATAGCCAGGATTTTTGGGTTTTGTTCTTTTTTGTTTCTGGAAATTTCTTGAATCTCTTTTTCCCGCATGTTCTTCAGTTTTATAGTTATATGTCTTGACGTGGCCCTAATCATCCACTGTGTCAGGCTGTCGGTACCTCCTTTTCTTTTAGAAGATAATAGTCTTCAGTTTGCGGATATTTTCGTACACATTATTGTGTCAATGAATTCCTTCCTCTTTTTACCTTTTCTATGTTTCTGGAACTGCTCCCCAGATTCTGGAACTTCTGGACTTGTCCTCCCAGTTTTTTTTTTTATTTTCATTTCTATAATTTTTCACTGTAGTTTCTGGGACATGTCCTCAATTTCCCTCAGCTCTTTACTGAATCCTTTATTTCTGTTTTGTTTTTTTTTTACAGGAGCTTTTAAAAATTCTTGGAATATTCCTTTCTTATATTATTTTGTTTTATGATTTCAGTGTTTTCACTAAGGATTCTAGTGATAGTTTTTCTCTGTTATGGGAAATTTCAAGCATAAAGTGGGAAGAAGAGTATAAAAGATTCCCATTTTCCCTTCATCCCATGGCCTTACTTGTTGAATCATACCCCTCACCTGGATTGTCCGGAAGCAAGTCCCAGCTCTAATATCATTTCATCCATAAATATTTCAGTGTATTTCTCATTAAAATATAAGGGCTATTAAAACATAACCATAATATGTCACACCTAAAAAATTATCAACAGTTCCTTAATAACATCAAATATCCAAACAATATTTGAATTGCCTGTTTATCTCCTTTAACAAAACAACAACTGGATTTTCCAAATCAGTACTCAAATAAAGTCCATATAATGCAGTTGGCTGATACGTGTTTTAATCTCTTTTAAGCTGTAGGTTCCCCCATTTCTCTCTTCTTTTCTCCTATGCAATCTACGTGATGAAGAAACTGGGCCGTTTGTCCTATAGAGTCTCCAACAGTCTGAATTCCACTTACTGTATCCCTCTGGCACAAGTTGATTTTTTGTTTGTTTGCTTTGAAATTGATCTTTCATTTTAGGATCTTTTCTGAAATGTCAGGTGTCCTTCTGTGTCTGTTGTATTCGAAACTAAGGGATGGGGAAAACAAGGCCAATTTACGCCTGCCACACATGAGTGGGGCTTGTTGGGAATAGTTTCACTTAAGGTGTTGTCACCAGCCTTTTACTTGGGGAACCAGCAGTGTTGGATACTCTTTGGCTGCTGGGATCACTCAGCATCTTCCGGTTACCTGCCGGGAGGGTCTCAGCATTGCCGCCATCTTTTTGGGAACCAAGCTGGGGGCACAGTTTGGGGGTGGATATCTCAGTTGCATGTGTTCACCTAATCTCAGTTTTCCTGACAGCACCCACACCCCCCAACCCAAGTTGTACTGGGTCCCTCACCCAGAGACCTGAATATTATACTTTACAGAGAATGTCTCTTCAGATATATGTCTTTTGCCAGATAGGAGAGGAGCAACCCCTCAGTTTCACAGAATAGGTGCTTGGTCTGGGGAACCTAGTTATTTCTTGAGGATCCCCTTTATTTTAGCTCATCCTTTCCACTGTTACCTACTTGCAGTAATGCCACCGGGGTCTTTTGGGAATTCTGTGGTGAAAATTGGGTGAGTCTTGGCTTTCTCCACTGCCAGTTGAAGGTTCAGCTTTGTCTACTTTCCAGTTCTGAAATTTTGTGCTTATTGTCTCCTCTAGTGTTCTTAGAAGGGAGCAAGAGTAAGTTCTTATATTCAATCTGCCATTCCTAGAATTCAGTTGATTTTTAATTACAGTGATTCAGGGATAATTGATCTCTTGTCTCATGACTCTTCAGTTTCTGACTGAAGCAAAGAATTGGATAAACTCGACACTTAGAGTTGTAGGAAGACTGCCCTGCATAAAACTCTTATGAATTATTTGGTTGCTTGCAAGATGTGTGAATAGCAAGCACCGCACACCGAATCATCAGGTGAAAGCTTGTGAAGGTAGCTGTATAAAGACCCAGACTTATAAGCTCTTCCCAAAATGCAACACTCTCCTACCTTAGAACAAGGACTCACTCTGTGTGTCGTAAAACCAGCTGCTCCTACAGCTGCTCAAAGCCAAGAAGCAGTTGGCAGGATCAAGGTATTTCATCTGGTACAGGGCCCTGTTCCAGACTCATATTAGCCAACACGGAAAAAGAGTCCAAGCCTGTCCAAGCTTCTTTAGAAAAGCAGCTGGGAAGGCTCCTCCGAGTCTCCCTGAGGCTGGGTGTGGAGCTCGTCACTGGGGTCATCTGAAAACTTGCAGGAGTGATTTCTTTTTCTTGGATGAATTTGGGGCTCATTTTTTTTGACCTAACCATAATGGCTGTCATCCCTGTTTAACACACATCTGATTCAGTTGGGATTAAGTGAACTCCGCCCCATTGGAAGAATGCAGTTAGGTTTTGTGTTTTCCCCGAATTCTGAAGCCCTGTATTCCATCTGAGGAACAGGAAGTATGGGAATGGGGAATCTTCAGCCTACAATTGTTCTGACAGTATATGTTCTCTTTTGGGGGCAAAATGGGGCTGTACCCTGAGGCAGCAAATTGGGGATATGCTGAGGCACAAGTATCTCAAGGTAAAATGCACCCATTGAACTCAGTTTTCCTAAGATTGGGGATCCAAGGAAAAGGCAGTGAATGCTGAAAACTCTAACACTATAACTCCCTCTTCTATCACTGGTTTTTTGTTTTGTTTTGTTTTTTTTAACATAGCTCCCCTGTAACTCCTTCATGGCCAAAGGGGCATCAAAAGTAAATACTGGCAGGGTGCCTGGGTGGCTCAGTGGGTTAAGCATATAACTCCTGATCTCGGCTTAGGTCACAATCTCAGGGTCATGAGATTGAACCTGGAATAGGGTTCCGCACGGGGTGTGAGCCTGCTTAAGATTCTCGTCCCCTTCTCCTTCTTCCCCTCCCCATCCCAAGGAAAGAAAAGAAAAGGAAAACAAAGTAAATCTTGGCATGGAAGAATTGTGGGGTTTGTTTTATTTTTTATCTCACTTTACCATCTCTCCCACCCTAGCCCAAAACAGGAAAGTTACATTTCTAAAGATATCTATTAAAAGCATACATTTTATAGAAAATGAATATCTTTAGAACGTATCATTTCCTCATAGTAATAAGTAAATGAGAAGTTTATTAAACTGTATAGATTTTATATTTTTTCATAACTTCCTGGCATATTATTATTATTATTTTAATAATGTAACCCTTAAGTGTAAAACTGTGAAAAAGGAGAATGTAATTGATGATACTTCTGAGACCTCAAAAGATATGATCATTTATTATAAATGCTGAGTTTATAAACCATCTGTTTGAAATGATAATTGTGAAACAATATAAGTTCAAATTTTATTTTGGTTGATTACAATTCCAGAGGCTCTTTTTTTGAGTTTTCGTAGTTTTTGAGTCCCGTTTGCCATTTTCTATGTCACTTGGTTGTGAAGATAAAAATATAATATAGCTAAAGACACACTTTGAAAAGTGGCATGCAAGAAGACATTTATTAATTAGTGCCAACCCTATAGGACTGCTATGAGTGTGTATGTGTGTACATGTGTGTGACAGAGGAAGAAGAGAGTATGTGTGTGAGAAAGTATGTGTGAGAGAGTGTGTGTGCATGAGAGAGAAAGTGTGTGTGTGTTTCTGAGAGAGAAAAATGAAGGGAGTACCAGTAATGCTTTGTACATACTAGCACTATATAGTACCTGTTTGTGGAATTATTAATTAGGTAGTCATAAATAATGGTTAACATCTATTGAACAGTAATTACATATGCTATTTTATCTCATTTAATCTCCATCAACACTATGAAGTAAGTATTAGCTCCATTTTACAGATGAGGTAACTAAGGCTTAATAACAACTTACCAAGTTGGGGAGCCAAGGTTCCGTCCAGGCTTTTCTGACTCTAGAACCATAAAACACTATAATGTCTTTTTGTGATACCTTCATCAGAAACCAAATCTGCATTATTAATGTACATCATCAGAGAAATTCTATTCTTATCAATAGATACCAGCAAGTTAATATTTCAGCTTTAAAAATCATCTTGTATAATCTTCAATATTCCTGGACTATGTTACTACTGTTTCACCAAGAATCGTCACCGTTACTGTAATGGAAATAGTTTTGTAATATCAAGTGCACCACATTGTAGATCAGGGGTGGTCAGGTTCCTGGTAATAGCCCATAAAACACATGCTTAAAGTATATCATGAAACTAACATACCTTCTGAACTGCTTCATATGTGTCATATGTATACCTGACTTGGCCTTGAGTGCTATTTAAGAACGTCCCTTGTCTTCGTGAGCCCTTGACCTTAATTCCTTCCAAATATTTAACTAAATGTTAAGAATTAAAAAACCAAGTACTGACAAAGTCAGATACTACCAAGCCCATTATTAGCGAATTGGTTCAATACTCAGAGTAGTTCCATAAAATAGGATATTAGACAACTATATGAAAGAGGAAACTGAATTATATGTACTGGTATGGAAACATGTCACAAGCATATTATTGTTTGAAAAAGCCTGACCGTTAGGTGGAAGCGGGCAAGAGAGGAGAGTGTGTGTGTGCTTACGCCCCGCAGACTATTTCGGAGGGTGAATGAGAGCTGTTGACGAGAGTTGCTTCTGGAGAGTGGCACAGGGGCTGGGGTGGAGTGGGGGTGCAAAGCTTTCACTCTGTATTGTCTTCCTACCAGGTGTTTTTAGGGGAAGAAACTAATGAAAGAAGCCTGTTTTTTAAGGAATTTAAAACCAATGCAATAAGGCTTTTTTTTCCCCCTTCTTACCTACAGAAAACTGAGGAAAAGCAGATTTTCAGTACTGATATTTAAGGCCCTTAGAGCGAGAATAAGCAGTTGATGCCGTGCCACCTACTCCAAACTGTATTTTCAAACCCTTCTGCCTTCAGAGAGCCTCCATTTCAGCCACACCACGTCCTTCTTTTCTGTAAAGGCCACCTGCACCATCCTTATCACCCTGGCCTTTCCCCCTCCTTATTCCCATGCACCTCCATGCTTCTGAATCCTGACAGGCCTGTGAGGCCCAGTCAGATGCCACCTCCAGAACCGTTTCCCTGATACTCCTTTACCTTTCCGATTGAACTCTGAGCCCTACAAGGGCAGGATTAATGTCTAATTCTTCCTTGTTCAAATCAGCCCCCCACCCCCGCCATCACTTCTAACCCCTCACTCCCCAGCCCCCAACCCTGCCGGCCCCAACAAGATCTAGAACAGTTGCTTGCATATATGTGATTCTCCATAAAGTTTCATTGACATGAATGAACGAATACTTAAGAATTAGATTTTGCAAAACCAAACAAGCCTTTAGGGCAAAACAATGGCCCTCATAATTGGTGCAAACTTATTGGAGGGCAAATACCAACTGAAAGGTTTAGCTCACCCTCAAATTTTCAGTGGGCTGTGGAGATGTAATGATAATAACCAGGTTAGCACAGCACTCGCCCCCAAGTGGTTACTTGATTACTTTCCTGGGAACGCCTCTTTCATTTGAACATTCTAAATAGTTCAGAGCCTGTTAAATCCTGTAAGAGGTTAGTATTACATTGCTAAAAGGGCATTTGTTGTTAAATTGCTATTTGCAAAAAGGAACATAATTGTCATTTTCAGTGTACAGCAATTACCTTCACTTTGTGGTAAATTGTCTGCTTCAATTGTAGGTGAATTCTGTCTCTCTTTTTCTTAATATTTACTTCTGTGGACCACTAAAAAGATGCAATATTGTATTACCTATAATTACAGTGTTTACAAACAAACCAGTAAATGGCCATGCCAGTAAGGGTCAATCTAGAATATAAAGATCTCTGTAAATCAGGATCAGACTAGCAGGGGACTTCTCTCTTTAAATTCAGTGTTTTACAGTTGAGCCTACATAAGGGACAGACAGAAATGGATTTAGAACCATAGGTCCATCAACACATTGCCCTAAGTCCTGTTCTTATCTTATAGGTATTTGATCATTATTAGCCTGTCACAAAAAAAAGGGGGGGGGGTTCTCACGATACCAGGAGGTTTGTATTCTTAAATAACTGTCTCAGCATAGCTCTGAAGTCTCCTATCTTTTTTAGCAAATTCTACTAAATTGGAGTGAGACCGCAGTGTTCCTTCACAAATATGTACTCTGCATGATCCTGAATTGTCACTGCTTCGTTACTTCATATGTATTCCAGAAAGTTTGAATCACGCCCACCAAGATGATAATTTTGCTCTTAGCAGTAACAGAGATGGTCTGTGTGATATTTATCAAGTTATTCCTCGTAAATGTTAAGTCATCTCTCTCTGTGCACTCCTTAGCAGGCAGTTCTTTGCCTGCTTCCGCGGAAAGACCAACTGGATCTTGTGATCTTAAAAACCGGGCGATTAAAGAGGAAGTCAATAGGGAAACCCTACTCTTCCGGTGATCCTAGGAGGAGGTCCATGAGTATAGTCACAATCCTCTTCCCTCTTGTCAATCAGTTACTTGTTTTTAAAATTCTTTGAGTTATAGTCACTGTTCCTTAGAAATGATCTGAAGAGAAAATTGTTGTCCTTCAGCTGGCAGCAAAAATCATTGGCATCAGATTCTCTTATTTGGGAATAATAATACTGGAAGAGGAGAAATGGCACATTCAGACTTGCCAACATTTGAGATACATGTAAAAAGGGCAGTGGCAGTGCCATTGAACTCTATTGAAATTCACTGGATTAAGCAGCTTTTCAGAAATCGGGAAATAGGAGAGTGGTTAGTGTTGTGCTAAAAATGAGTGCTTATTTTGTAAACGAAGAGGGTTGGCAAGCGTAGCCGATGAGTCCCACCCATTGTTTTTAAGAGTTGAGCAGTTATGCTTAGTTGGTGAGTCATCTAAGATGTGTCTGATAAGGGTTCCAAGAAGGCAATTCTCGTGGCCCCAGAGGTGCGCGGGTTTGTGCACTGCGCACATGTGCGAGAGCATGCACCGGAGTTGGCTGAGTCCTCTGTAGACTGAGTCGCATCCTGTCCCGGTGCCCCGGTGCTACCCAAGGACAACAGCATGGCCCCCATTTGGAGCACTGTGTTTTTCTCAGCTTGCGAGAGGCAACTTAACTCTACTGTCTAAGGTTTTACCAGTATTAAGACCTCCGTGATGCGTGAATGCCCTTTCGTTCACTTTCCTGGGTTGCAGTAAGCCAGGTGTGTATCAGCACAGTAGGTCGGGACAGCCCAGAAATTTGGATTTTCAAGGTTAGCTTGAACTTTCACTACTCACAGAGTGGTGGCTGGTTTAGTAGAGTGGAAGACTGCCCTTGTGTGGGCCAGTTAGCTGTGCTTTGTTCAATGGCTACAGGCTTCACTTCACATCGGGTCCGTGTTTCAACCATCTGCAACTACATTAGAGGTTTGCCAACTACAGAGTACTGACCAAAACCACCTGTAGCTTCTTTTTGTCTGGCTTGCTAGCTGCGAATAGCTTTTTTTTTTCTTTAGAGAGTTAAACAAAAAAAAAAGATGTTATAAAGCATACGTGTGCCATGGGACCTATAACAACCCTATTTATCATCCTTATTTTATAGGTAAAGAAGCTTAGAGTCACAGAGGCTAAGGCACTTGCTAGGATGACACTGTGATTGGTGTGGGATGAGGGGAAGGAGGGCAACAAGCCCATGGTGTAGTCCTCTTAACTCTTCCATCGCTCCTTCAATGTGCATTGTTACCATGGAAACAGAGTAGGAAAGTATGAATGAAGCCACAGCTCTATCGTTCCCCTTGGAGTGGAAGTCCAAAATACCCACCGAGAACAGCACACTCCTTTATTTAATGGTTACGTGGAATTTTTCTGTCACTCAGGAGTTACATCTTAAGAGTATGATAAAGGGGGTGTCACTTTCAAAGGTAAGGATCTAGGTTTGAGGAAAAAGGAAGCCAGTTATTCTTGTGGAGTAGAAGAAGAGGAAGGAGGACATGTCAAGAGTTATAAATGGAGTGCCCACAAAACCCACAGACCTCTACCAACGACTATAAGCAAAAACAGGAAGTGGTAGTGGCACATGGCTTGCTTTCTTACCCGTACAACTTCCTCTTTTATTTATTTATTTATTAATTAATTATTTTTTTAAAGATTTTATTTATTTATTTGAGAGAGAGACAGTGAGAGAGAGCATGAGCAAGGAGAAGGTCAGAGGGAGAAGCAGACTCCCCTTGGAGCTGGGAGCCCGATGAGGGACTTGATCCCAGAACTCCAGGATCATGACCTGAGCCGAAGGCAGTCGTCCAACCAACTGAGCCGCCCAGGCGTCCCCAACTTCCTCTTTTAAACTCAAACCTCCTCCTAATTGTTTAACTTCATGAAGTATCAACTAAATTGGTAAAATTCTAGTTCTGTCTGCATATGTCTTTTAAGTACTTCATTCTCTGTAGGATCATACTAGATCTTACTTGATTTGGTCATCAGTGGGGCATATTTCTTTCATTAGAAATTAGACAAGATGAAATACCTAACCAGCAGTGAGGCTAGTTTAAGAGCAGCTTTGCACCAAGAAATGTAGATTTATCTACAAGGGAAGAAATAGAAGGAAAGAAATGGAAGGAATTGTACGAATAATTGATCCCGGCCCGTTCCCAGCTCAGCATTTAAAAACCATCCCTTTCACTCTCTAATTTGTAAATATTACAAATGATTGCATGCCAATTATCCTGGTGTGCTGGTCCTCTGACCCTCAGAATGTTGAAATTTAATCACAATGTAGTGACTAGGAAGTACACTTTGGGACTGAATAATTATGTTTCTGCTCCTTTCTTTAAGTATTTTGTGAGCTCCTTATATGAAATTGGGACTGTATTAATGATCTTGGGGTTTAAACAAATGCAACTCTTCCCCCTCCCTCCCCAAAAAGAAGAATTGGAATAATACTACTATCATTTAAGAGGTTCTTTACATTTTTCATTTTAATACTATTATTGTAAGTGAGATAATCATTAAAGACCATTTTGAAAATACATAAAATAAATTAAGTATAAAGAAATCACCCCAAATCTCACTGTTAACAGCGGGCTCTGTTAGGCCTATGATGTATTTCATTCTAAGTCGTTTGTCTTCTGCTTAGGTTTTACTTTTTACACTGTCATTCCTCTGTGGACATTTGACTTTGGCAGACAATGTAGCATGGGTGGGTAATGACTTTGGAATCAGACTTTGAGGGCTCTAATGCTAGCTCTGCGACCTTAGACAAAATACTTAACCTCTCTTAACTTCAATTTCCTTATCTGTAAAATAATAATAGTACTACTATTTTTAAAATATTTAAAAATATTTTTAAAATATTTTAAAGTGCTTAGTGTGGGCCTGACGTACTGAAAATACCCTAAATTTATTGGTAGCGATGATCAATTAAGTGTTTTATTAATTATATTGAATCCCTACTAAAGTTCTAGGAAATGGATTTGTATGTAAAAGATAGGTTTGAATTTTCCAAAATATTTCAAATTTTCACATGGATTAGGAACTCAGAACACTTGGTCCCTCTCTTCTCACTTTCAGGCACATCCCCTTCCATTTGGGCTCTCATTAAATAGACGATTCTTCCTCCTCTGTGTTGCCTTTTTTTTTTTCCACTTAAGCCTCCTGCTAGCATGGCTTCCCTGGGCCAGGAACTGTGCTGCACCATCTGCTTTTGCAGTTACCCTCCAGACATTCTACTTGTGACCACAACACCCCCTCCCCATTTCCAGGCTCTTCCCTTGGGTACTCCCATGCCTGTCCTCCAATGTCACCGACAGCCTCGGAGAACCTCAGGGAGAAGTGCACTTCCTTCCCTGTCCAGTGCAGATGTCATGGCCTTTCACTTGAAAACCCCTCTCTTTCCCATACCCTAAAATTCCCTTCCCCTCTAGCTTTCTGTCACACTAGCTGGAAACCCCCCGAATCTGAGCTTCTTAACTACGCAGATGGGTAACTACATTCAACTTCTTCACTTGGGTTCTCCATACTGCCCACCCCTCCCTTCATCCCCAGCTAGTGCTCTGCTCTCTGTGGCAGTGATTTTAGATCTTTACTTACTTCATATAGGTATTTCCCTTTGGAGGAGTTGACGGGGAGGAGATGGAGGGGCAGAGAGAGTTAGTGGAGATAAGAGATGAATAAAAAAGTGGAGGGGGGGACACAGGAAGAAAGGTTGGAGAAAGGGAAAGGGTAGAAAAAAGTAAAAGAGAGGCCAGTAACAGAGGGGAAGGACTGGAGAAAGATGGTTGGCCAGAAAATAGTATGTTTCCTACAGTTTGTCCAACTAGCTTGTACTAGAATTTTAAATTTCTTGTAAATATCCTGCCTCAACCCAGATCATGTGTCTCTGAATTTTGGAGGGAGGGGCTGTAGATTGGTGGGAGACGATGGTAGATAAAAGCAAAACTAGTGAAAAAGATTACTTTTGCTCCAGTGCAGGGAGTTTTTATATGGATTATTCTAATCATGATGGTGGTAAATGTTTTATACTTTTAACTGGGTTTAGAAGAGGAAGAATTAGATAGTGTAGTGAGCCTCAGATCCCTTTTGGAAGAAAAGAAACATGGCTGGGGTGGGGGGAGGGGTGTGGCATTGAAAATAATTTTGTTTATTTCTTGGCAGAAAGAGCAAGCAAGTAGGAGTCAGGAGTGGGGCAGATGGAGAGGGAGAAGCAAAGCGGGCTCCGTGCTGAGCGGGGGAGCCCGATGAGGGGCTCCCTCCCAGGACCCCAGGATCATGACCCGAGCTGAGGGCAGACACCTCACTGACTGAGCCACCCATGAGCCCCTAATTTTAAAAATATATATATGGTGGAGTAACTAATGCCCTAATAACCCGAGGAAGTCAGGATCCCACAGGAATTGTCCACATCCCATAGGAATGATAATGATTCAGCTATAAATGCTTCACTTCCCTGCATTCTCCCCCGGACAGCCGTGGGGCTGTGTCATAGGTAGTCACACTGCGGTGGTGGCATGGCACCCCAGCTGCAGACAGTGTGGCAGGCCACGTGGCACTAGTTCAACAGTTGTGAGAAACGGGAACACTGAGATCTGTTTGCCACAGGGCCAGAGCTGGCAGCTTTAAATCCCTGCTACTCCAAGAGTGGTCCCTGGACCAGCAGCATCTGAAATACTTGGGGACGTTTGAGAAGTGCAGACTCTCAGGTCCCACCCCACATCTACTGAATTAGAATCTTCAGTTTAACAAGATCCTAAGGAGAGTCGTATATGCCCTTAAAGTTTGAGGGCAGCTGCTTTAAACTTTGGACAGGGAGAGTCATGCAGGGGAGGCTGGGAAGGGTTCTCTTATTTTTTAAGAGGAATGGGTCCTGGAGGAGTTGAAAGCACCCACCTGCATGGCAGCCCGGAACACCCCCATGTAAACACCCCCATGGAAGCTATTTCTGGATCGGCAGTGGTGACTGCTGCTTCATCTCCACCTCTTTCCAGGGCTCTGATGCTGGGTGGGGAGCATGGTATATGATTTCTTGTTATTTAGCTAGGCTTTTAAAAGATGTGGTGTGGGGTTGGTCTTTTTAAGGTATAATTTATATACAGTAAAATTCATCATTTTAAAGGATGGGATTTGATAAATTTACCCAAATATAGTTGTGAAATCACATAGAATATGTCAATTGTTGGAGCACTGGGGTGGCTCAGTGGGTTAAGTGTATGACTGGATCTCAGCTCAGGTCTTGATCTCACTGTTGTGAGTTCAAGCCCCACATAGAGCTCCACACTGGGCATGGAGCCTACTTAAAAAAAAGAAAGAAAGAACATTTCAATTGCCTTAAATATGTGGTTCTATTGTAACAGTTTTCCATTTGATTAGCATATAGCACTTTAAGAAATGAAATGTATTATAGTCTTATCCATATAATGTCTGGGTAAGACATGGGAGAGCAAAGAATTACAGTCTTATCACTGTGATTCTAAACAATAACAAAGAAATGTCTTTAAAATAGATGTTAAGGGGCACCTGGGTGGCTCAGTGGGTTAAAGCCTCTGCCTTCAGCTCAGGTCATGATCCCAGGGTCCTGGGATCGAGCCCCGCATCGGGCTCTCTGCTCAGAAGGGAGCCTGCTTCCTCCTCTCTCTCTCTCTCTCTCTCTCTCTGTCTGCCTGCCTCTCTGCCTAATTGTGATCTCTGTCAAATAGATAAATAAATAAATCTTAAAAAAATAAAAATAGATGTTTAGAGGCTATTGTTTAAGGTAGGAGCCAAAATTTTCTTGCACCAAATACACTAAATATATCTAGGACCCCTGTCAGAAATATTTAAGAAATCATGGAGAGCAGGAGTATTGCCAGAGAATTAGAAATGGGCAGAATTCATCCCAGCTTTCCCACATCTGCTTGGTAAAAAAATAGATCTCAAGCAATATTTAAGGACGAATTATTAAATAGCTTCTATGTACAAATACCATAGAAAATATTGCTCCTTGGAGGTCAGTAAGGTTTTCCTATATAGTTGTGCTAAACTACTTTATCTTTTGAGATAATACTGAACTAGTTGGTCACAGGATTGTCTTAAGCAGAACGTATCTTGATTTTAGCAAGACATTTGGCATAATCCCGTGAGACTTACAAATGAGATACTAATATTCCGTAAGTTCATTCTTAGCTAAGAGTCTGCCGTGTGCTTTGTTTGGTATTGTATGTAAATAGGCAAATAAGATGGGCCATGACTCCGAATGAAGGGTTACGCCCTGTCCTACAGTCTAGTTAGTAATGGAGGGACATAATAACGCAATGAAATAAAAAGATTGCTTTGGCTGCTGGTTGGAGGATGGATCAGAGAGAGCAAGAAGTGAGAGACAGAAATTACCATAGTTGCCCAGAAATTAGAGGTGATGGTGCCTTGGATCAGAGTAGTGACAGTGGAGATGGGGGTGGGGGGAAGGCATATGGGTTTAGGAACTATTTTTGAGAGAGAAGTGATAAGACACTTGCCAATGATTAGATGTTAGGGATGAGAGAGCAGATGAAAGATCAAGGGTGACTTCCAGTTTTCTGGCTAGAGCAGTTGATGGGACAGTGGGCCATTTTCTAGATTGGGGTCTTGTTCTATTCAAAGTTAGAACCAGTGACTTGGATGAAGGCAAATTCAAGATATGAAGCTTGATGAGGTAGCTGATACATAAGTAAAAAAGGTCAACAATTTTAAAAGATATCAGGAGACTGGAAAGACAAAATATAATGGAAAGTGTAGAATCCTTTCAAAAAAAGTATACACATGGGGCACCTGGGTGGCTCAGTGGGTTGAGCCTTTGCCTTTGGCTAAGGTCATGATCTCAGGGTCCTGGGATCGAGCCCCGCATCAGGCTTTCTGCTCGGCGGGGAGCCTGTTTCCCCCTCTTTGTCTGCCTGCCTATCTGCCCACTTGTGATCTCTGTCAAATAAATAAATAAAAATTTCTTAAAAAAAAAAAAAGTATACACAGGATGGAACCAGGAAGAGTAGCCTAATAAGCGTTTCTAACAGAAGCTCAATAAGAATCAAAAGTGTGGCATGGATGCCGTAAAAATGAACACCAAAATGGGTTGCCTTCTAGGAAACATGATGTCTATCTCAAGTTAATAATCTTAACATGCTTTGTGCTATTTGGACCCAAACTGATGTGACAGCATTGTGCTTTTCTTGGCACACAGCCATGACAAAGGATGGTCAAGGAACTGGACCATGACTGAGATGTAAAAAGCCTGAACGCCCCCATCACAGGATGACAGCTGGAAGAATTGGAGAAGTGTAGGTCAAAGGGCACAATCTGAAAAAGAGCACCATCAGATGGACTGTTTGGCAGAAGAGGGTTTCGATTTTAAGTAGATTCAAGTAGGTCCAAAGGGTGAAATGGCAATGGTAGTTTCAGTCAGCCTAAGTTCCTGTACACGATGCTTTACAGAAGCAGGATGGGATGGGTCCCCTGTGACACACTTTGCAGACCTGGATGCCTGTGTGTGGGATGGAGCAGAGAGGTTGCCTGTGCTGGTTGGAAAACCGGACAGGGTGGTGTCTAAAGACCCCTCCCTGATCCTGGAGTCTCGAATTGTTTCCTAGCGGGCTCCTTCCCCGTAGGGGACATAGTCTCTCTGAGGATGTGCCCACACCACCTCTTGCCAAGTGTGGCTGACAATGTGAGGGTTCTTGGAAGTCCCTGATCACATTCTTCACTAGATAACTCTCCTGCCGCTGCTTACCCAGTGCCCATGTCCACCTACAAGTTCTGGATCCCCTTCTCTTCAAGGCTGAACATAAGTCTGAAATACCAACACCTTGACAGCTCAGTTCCTATCGCCAAGATTTAGTTGTCCCCCAAACACCTTTTTCAGCAAGTGGCTTTTGCCGTAACCATGTTAGAACTTGGCGTCAGTGATCAGAAGTGTGAAAGCAAACATGATGTCTGGATGAGATGCAGAAAGGAATCACTTGTGTTCCTCTTAGCACAGGAATACCGGTTTATATTTCTCTGCCAGCAAACCACAGTTATATGGACAAAGATCTCATCGGACAAATGGAGGTACAGTCACGCTCAAGACAGGAGAAGTGTTCAAATAAGTTATTACATTCTCTCAAGTCATTCCTCCCCCTTTCTTTCTCATGTTTTATTTTGCGTCTTTGACACCCTTGGATCCCCTTAAACTAGTCTAGCATCGTTATAGCCAATTAGACAACTTAGAGTTTCTTTCTAAGAATCTAAACAAGGAGGTGCACTTCTCTACATTTTAATTCCATTATTACTACTAGATATCTTTTATAGCCCAAAGTGGTCTTAAAATTTTATGTACAGATTTTGCCTTTTATGACCTGCTAGAAAAAAGCATTTTGTTTTATATTAGTTTTTGGGTTTTGAAGGGAAGCTCTAGATTTTGGGAGGGATGGAGAAGACCATCTTCAGAGATGGGGTGGTTAAAGGCAGAGGCTGTCAGAATGTCGCTCCAGGTCCTTCTGTCTGGGGTGCAGTGTTATGTCTCTTAAACACGGAAGCGGGAGGGTTGTTTTCACCACAGTGGGAGGCTCTCACTCTGCTGTTGGTAAGTGTGGGGGAGAACATAGATGCACTCCCTGCTAATCTCTTCCTTGACCAAGACTTTTCTCCCGGAAAGAGAAAAAGAGGTGATAGGAGTTCATGAAGAAATCCTTGACTTCTTGCCAAGGGCCACAGGCCAGCTTGAGCATCACCTGCAGTGAGATTTGACCCAGTAGAATGTGTTGGGAGGCAACCGTATGTAAGACCCATGTGGTCCCAGGGGCTGCTAGCTGAGGGAAGGAATGTTTCCTTCTAATGTTTCTTTTGCTAATCAGTACCCAGTTCTCCTAGCCTTTGGTTAATCATTAGGTAGACATTAGTACTTGTCCCTCCTGCCAGGCACATAATTCCTACAAGGTCATACTCTCTAGTCATTAGCCTGGGGCCTGGTGGCAGGACCCCCCTCCTCCCCAGAGCAGTCCCAGGGGAATAGACTCAAACGGGCATGTGGTCACTCCAGAACAGCAGCAACTTACATCTCTCCTGTCCCCTACTGGAAACCTATGCTAGGCTGCGTCACACCCAAGTCCTCTATGGCTTATCGCATGCGCACATGGAAGTCACCTGTTTGTTTCATTGTCCCTAAAAATGTGAGTGAACTCTGAACAGAATTCGAAGCTTGTTTCTTCAGAATATTGTTTATCTCTTACAAGGTGAAAGAAAAATCATACCACAGTTGGGTCCTGTATCTTCCTCTCTGGCAGAACATACCAAATGGGGCTCCATTATGGATCTCAGAACTATGAGCTGGGTATATTACTGCCTGCTCTCTCTTTCTCCTGTCCCTCAGCCAGAAGAGGTAATAAGGGACTTACCTTCGGAATCACCCTCCCCCTCAAGGATCTTAGCTAAGTCAATATATGTCTGAATGCACTTCTTCCTTATCATCATCTTTTCACCTAAATTCCCCTTTTTATTGGCTGGTCAGTTTGGTCTTCACCCAGAGTGTTAGGTTTTATGTTCTTTCTCCCCGTGTTTGTTTTACCTCCGCTGAGGTCTGTCCCTCTTTTTTATGTTTTATGACCAATCTCTGGCATTCTGTCTGCTCTGCAGTCGGCCATTCTGTTCTCCCCCATTGATCTCCTTATGGCCTCATTGCCTATAGGGGAAGCAAAACACCATAAGACATGAGACAGCCATGGAGCTGTCTTTTTGCCTGGGGTGAGGGAAGGCACATAAGGGAGTGACATCTGAGCTGAGCCCAAGGACAGGGGTTCAGTGGGTGTGTGGGCGGGGGTTGGGGTTGGGAAGAGAGACCCCACACAGAGAGAATCCCATGATAGGCCAAGTACCTCTCAATGGCCCTTGCCAGAAAAATCCCTGCCTTATTTACTCAAATGTGGAATCAACTGCACGTATATACTGTTCTAGGGATAGATCTCCTACATCAGGGAGTGAGTGGTTTCATTTGGGGGGACTGGAACTTTTTTCTTTTTGGCATATAGGCTTTATTTTCAATTACCAAGTCTGTTTTAACCAAATGATTTGGAAATAATCTATGTGATCTCCCATGTCATTTTAGCTGTGCTTTTTCTTGAGGTGGGTTTGATAATGAGCCAGATGTACCAAAACAAAAACATGAGTTCGTCATTCAAAAATGTCTTCTCGTTTTCCTAATCAAAATTTTCCCATCGGTTAGAAGAAATGCTTGGTCTTTAAGAGGAACTAGGTGCAAAAAAAGTGAATTATCTCAGTGGTCCAATGCATAGATTCAAAAATAGCCACAGAGTAATTACATGAAAAGAACCATAGACATCATTCAGTTTGTGTCTATGTTACAGGTGAGGAATCTAGGGGTGGGAGAAATTGAGCAATTTGCCTAAAGTCACATGGTCATTGACCTAAGAGTCACTACAAGCCTTACCCTCAGCCCTTGCCCACCCCCCCCCCCCGACACCCCATCCCACACCTCTTTCACACTTTCTCACTCAGATGTAACAGAAAGTGCATCTTAGGCCATAAAAGCTTTCTTTCCTAATGCTGTCTGAAAGTCATTTCAACTGAAATGACCTCAGAGAGCTATTTAGGCTTTGAATTAACATAGAGGATTTGCACTGTTAGGGTTACTCAGATTCTAATGAGCAGCTCTTTATTTGGTAGAACATTTTTATTGAGGATTTTAAAAAGGGTGTGACTAATCATTTCCAAAATTTGGATGCTACCAACAAACAGTGTTAACCATATAAATAAGCCTTTGCCCTTCTAAAATGTAAGGTCTGAGTATGTTCTTTTATAGTTATTATAAGACTTGTTTTCTTTGCTTTAGGATACTTTTGACTTCCGTGACACTGCTATCTATATATTCAATAAACCTTCTTTTGATCTGTTCAAAGGAAACAGGTAAGCTGATAGTAGGTCTAATTTTGTTAAAGCCAGGACGAATGATTTGCATGGTGATAACTGTGAACGAGTAATGCCCTCCCGGTTCAGCCACTGATCACTGAAGAGTACATTGACCTACAGTTCCTCAAAAACCTATAGTGGTATTTACTCAGAGAAACAGACACGGCACCATGGATCTTGAATTGTCTTGAACACCAAGAGAATAGCATTGCCATTTAAAGCAAACCCCCAATCATACCTGTTTTTGTAGTTTAAGATGACTTCATTTGAAAAGCTTCAGTTTTTCCTTAGGTCTTTATAAATTCAGAACAAGGATCCCATGTTTTGATATTATAGCCTTCAAGATTTTAAAAGTAAACAGTGCTTTCATTCCCTTTTGTGTATATTCCAAGGAGAAAATGGTGTGCCCGAGGCAATGTGGGAGCGAGGGTTCTGGGGAAGGGCTCCAAGTTCTGGGCAGTGTAATACCTGAAGTGTTTATTTTCTATTCCTGGGACAAATGGATTCTGTTTGTAATACTTTGACTTTTACTTTAGCTGAAACCACATTGGCCAACTATTACTGTACAGAGATGACTCCATTTAACTGGGACATTTTGTAATAGATTGAGCATCTACCATTGTCTTGTTTAAACACCAGTCTTCTGAGAGTTGAACAAAGCTTTAATTATAGCCTGACCCACATTGCTTTCTGTGAAAGTTTTGGAAACGTGAGCCGAACTGTCATAAAGACATTTATAAACATGTTTTCTTAATGACTGGTTTAGCAGTTTAGTATTTATCAAGATGAGACAGTTGAACATGTTAGGATATTTCTGTAGCCAAATTATTCTTTTGACAGATTTGTCTATTGGTCTCTTTTCTGAGTTATGTATCTGTGAACTAAATTTTACAAATGATGAACATTCTGGTGTTGACTATTGTATGTTTGTTATTGTGTTTAGGACACACGAGACATTCGTGGAATGTTATTAAGATTAAGATAATTCCTTATTAGCCTCATCAGTTCACGTAATTAATTCAAAAGGAAAGTTTCGTCCCAACAATAAGGATTTTTATTTTTAAATCAAATCTTTACTTTAATGATATGCACCAGACCTGAGAAAGGAGATCAGAGTAGGAATCCCCCCACCCAGTAGAAAAATCTTCAAGATAGTTAAAAATAAGCCTTATGACCTAATAATTGAACTGTAATGCTTTGTAGCCAACCTGAAAAAGGAGAAATGGTGGTCATGTCTGACATTTTTAAATGTCACGAGGTTGTGGCACCTTAAGCCTTGCAAAGCCCAAAAGGCTATGTATGTGATTTTGAGAAAGACAGAATAACTTGGGGAATAGTCCCTTGAATAAGGATATCTTGGCTTTCTTTAACTTTTAGATCCCTGTCATTTCTTGTGTTCTCAACTATGATTTTTAAATAGGCTGCATGGTTTATGAAAAGCTGGGAGAACAGGTCTTTGGCACCACAGGGAAGCTCGTAATCTTTGGAGCCACCTCTCTACAGAACACTGGAGGTAAAAGGAACACGCTTTTCTATACATAACTTTAAAGTATGTGAATATTATTATCTTTTCTAATTCTGGTGGTTGGGTGGCCCGATGAATTTTAACAAAATGGAAGCAGTATCGTTCTCATTGCTAAAATGGCACATGGAAAGTAAGGCAGAGAGAGCAGTCACTTATTTAAAACCGAGTATACTGAGTAGCTAAAACTGTCTTTGTGTCTTATTGAAGGTCAGTCTAAGAACAGGCTGGTAGCCTTTTATATAGCTTGCAACATGAGCCTTGGTATCTCCTTTCTAAAAATGTTCTCATTTTCCTCTAGCAATGCTGAGCTACCTCTTCATAGTCAAAAATGAGCTGCCCTCCGCCATAAAGTTTCTTATGGGAAAGGAAGAGACATTTTCGTAAGTGATAGACCATTTTTTTGTAAGATGACAAAAATATTCTTAATTTTAATGTGGACTAACCAAAGTTTTTGTTTTATGAAAACTACAGGAACCTGAGTTTTCTCTGGGTTGTTATTTTTTCTTTCTTTGTTGTTCCAACACATTTCTCTGGGGTTTTTATATAAATGAAAGAAACAGGGAAAGCCATTTGACGATGAGCATTTAAAAGGTAGATTTATCTGTCAAGCTGCAAACAGTAGATGCTGCATCTCCCAGAGAGCCTGAAATCTATATCCAGTTTCTATGGAACAGAACAGATACAGAGTATTTTTAGCACAGACATATATTTAACACAGAAGTGGAACATGCAAACACATTAAGACCCTAGTCTCTTTCTTAAAGAAGGGAGCAGAGCAACATTTACATGAGCCAACTTCAATAAAGATCTAGCTAAGCTTGGAAAATGTTGGAGCTACACCTGACATAGCCATTGTTTTAACTGCCTCTTGTTTAATAGTTCTTGCCAGTCTTAGTTTCTTTGTTTTCTTTCAAGGCAGAATCATAGGAGCCAGAATTCCTCATGTTCTGTCATCAGGACTCAAGGTCAAATACAAGAGGTTAGGGAGAAAGCAATGCCTACCTGTGCTGACTTGTTTTTCAATGGTATTAGCCAAGCAAAACAAAATGGAACTTCTCCTTAAATAATTGATAAGACATGTTGTAATCTGACAGAATGCAGTGTGTGCATTCAGCTTTGAAACCACGTAAATTATTCAGAGGACTGCCCCATTTAGCTGGTGGGGGGGGGATCCCTTCTTCCATCACTAGGGAGAGAGACGATGGTAAATGGGAAGTGGTTGGATTAAAGTGTTTGGATAAGCCTGAATAATGATAGAAATTAATGGTAAAAATTAATAATAATAAAAATTCATTAAAATGTATTGTGAAGTTTTACATTTGAGAAAAAAATTTCACTTTCTATGAAAATATGACCCAACTTAAACGCCTTTTTCAGAGCCTGGTATGTGGATGGCCGCGTGCTGGTGGTAGTAGTTACCTTTGGCATAATCCTCCCTCTGTGTCTTTTGAAGAACTTAGGTAAGGAAAGAGCTTGCTTTTATCAGTCTCTACAGTGCCCAGATGAGTCAGAAACCTAATGAAAATGAATAACTTTGCCCCCTCTACTTTTAGTTGTAAGGTAAAGATTATGTGAATGATAAATTACAAGTATTAATCAGGCTTGACTTTAATATGGGCTAAAAACACTGGTCAGTATGTGACCTCGTAAGCAGTCCCTCCACTGAGCTGTGGAGGGGAGAGGTGAGGCTCTGGGGCCAGCAACAGACTCAGTGCCGTATCAAAGAGCACAACTTACAGGCTACTCTGAGAAAAGTGCAGGATATGGAATTCTCCTTACACAAGGTTTTCAATATCCTGATTATTTAGATCAGTAGATTTTCAAATCTAATATCAAGACAGAAAGTTGCTTATATTTATCCCCTAAAGTATAGTGAATCATTCGTATATTATCGGAGTCTAACCCATCTCAATTATTTGCTTCATTGAAGGGAAAGATTGAAGTGAAAGGTCAAAGGTTGCCATAATCTAGGTCCTAGCCACTTGGTTTTGATATTTTCGTGTGTCTATGTTTATATTTGGAGACAAATATGCCTGATGTTGTGGGAATTGTATACATTGAATCATGTGGCCAGATTGGTATCTAGTCCAAAATGCATCACCTTTAATTCTGGGCTAATTCAAGGAAGACATTTAGATTAAAGTTCTTCCTGCAAATGATTGCTAACCTTAGTGTTTTGTTTTGTATGAATATCAACCCTCTGTAGCTGTTATGTAAGATCTAGAAGTAGATCTTAAAAATGACTTAATTTTATGGTTCCTAGGTCTGTGTTTTGGCTTCTCTGTGTATACACACATAGCTATTTTCAGTTTAAGGAGGGAAGCACTCTTTTTCTCTGGTAACAATGCAACCTCCCAGAGACCACTTAACTCTGCCTTTGTGGAAGTTACAGTGGATGGGGACACCAAGGGGAGCAAGGTGAAGATCCCCAGACGCTCAATTTATTCCTAGAAATCACTTCATCTCCTCTGTGTGGGCCCCTCATCTGGGAAGAGAAGTACTATAGCTGATACTCAGTATGTACGCAATAGGTACATAATAAAGAATATCGAGATCAAGGAGTAAATGGATTTGGCTTAAGGCTCCATCAGAGTATAGCAACAGAGAGCTACAGCCGGATTTGGGAGGCTCTTTTTCCCTATCTGGAAATCTGCATTGTCTAGTGTATCAGGGAAAACTAGAATCAAAGTGATAATATGATACTTTTATTTAAAGTCGCCTTTTTTTTTTTTTTGCCAAATAAAGGAGCACTCTTAAATAATAAATCTCCTATTCACATAGGCATATTTGTATATTATTGGACCTATGCTGGAAATAACGCATTGAAAGAAACAAGGTGATACGTGAAATAATAATACATTTTTTCAACTTTTCTTTTAGGGTATCTCGGCTATACTAGTGGATTTTCTTTGAGCTGTATGGTTTTTTTCCTAATAGTGGTAAGTGCTAATGAAATGATTGGCTTGGTTTTGCCACAGTATGTTGCCATACAGCAGTTATTTATTATTTGGCTTTATTTGATAAAGTCTAATTGTTTCTCCTATATTTCTTAATACCAGGTAATCTACAAGAAATTTCAAATTCCCTGCACTGTTCCAGAGCTAAATTCAACAATAAGTGCTAATTTAACAAACCCTGACATGTGTACGCCAAAATATGTTACCTTCAATTCAAAGGTAAGTTTCCTCATCTTTTCAATATAAAAAAGAGCATTTTGTTAAGAGCATTATAGTTCTCCTATTTGTTGTCATTAAACTGCTTTGAAAGAATTCATTCTCAACAGAACACCAAACCCACTGCTTCCCAAATCCCATAATTCAGAGACCTTTGAGAAATAGGTAAATATTAGATTTCATGCTTCCTCCTATCCGGTTTACATAAAGGACAACCTTAAGCATTCTCTGTGAAAATCTCTGTGTAGATTGTTGTCTCAGCTCCTCTCTTCCTTGTAGATCTTTAAAAACAGATTAATACCTCCTTAGCCCACTCCCTGCTTCTCCCTGGTGGTAATAGAAAGGCATGCCTCCGGTTTCCCAGCTCGCACAGTGGAAATACAGATGCTGAAATACAGACACACAAACTGACACTTTAAACTGTCACACAGTTGGGGTGCTGTTATTAGCATGGGGAACAGTGGACTACAGAACCGGTCAGGCTTGGATTTAAATCGTTTGGCAAGCTACCAGACCCCCAAGTGAAAAACAAGGATACTGTTCTATATCTCACAGTGTTTTTTTAGAATGGGCCTGGTCCAGTGCTTTCACAGAATTAGAGCATGAGAAATGTTACTTTTCTTCCTCTTTCCTTCCTTCCTTCCTTTCTTTCTTTCTTTTTTTTTTTTTCTTTTTTTTTTTTGCATCAGAAGTTGTACTGAGTTTGAGAGTTTTAAAAAGTCTTATCTAAGAAAACTAAAGACATCAGATGCGATTGGGCCCGTTCAGGGTGGTATGGTCATATTATGCTAAGCAAAATAAGTCAATCAGAGAAAGACAATTAAGTATGATCTCTCTGATATGAGGAATTTGAGAGGCAGGGCAGAGGGTCATGGGGGAAAGGGAGGGGAAAATGAAACAACATGGGACGGGGATGAGAGACAAATCATAAGAGACTCGTAATCTCAGGAATCAAACTCAGGGTTGCTGGAGGAGTGGGGGGTGGGAGGGATAGGTTGGTGGCATTATAGACATTGGGGAGGGTATGTGCTATGGTGAGTGCTGTGAATTGTGTAAGACTGATGATTCACAGACCTGTACCCCTGGGGTAAATAATACATTATATGTTAATAAAAAAATACATAAAATAAAGTTACATGTTGAGAAGCCAATAAAAATGTTACGACCAGAAAAAAAAAAAAAAGAAAGAAAGAAAGAAAACTAAAGAGAGCTCTCTTGCATGCAGGCACAATTCTAAGGACACAGCCAAAGTAGTGACTGGGGAAGTAGTTGTCTTTTTAGATGCCATCTTTTAAGTCTGGTTTGACGTGCCTTGTAGAGCAAAGAGCAGTGGAACAGAGATGGAAGAAGCCTGGGGCATGTCACCTAACCTGTTGAAGGGAGTCAGGAGAGCGTCAGTGGTCTGTCTACCGATCAGGGTTGTTGTTGGGACTTCGTGAAATAATGCAGGGAACGTGCGGGGTGACCGGCCAGTGCCATGTAACTATGGGATGATGCTTTGCCTGAAGCAGTAAAATAGGATGTAGGTGAGGGGAACCTAAGAGCCCTGTGTGCCAAGTGCCTCACGTCTCAAGCTAGATAAGCCCTCTTAGAAAAGCTGCTTCTATTTTCGATACCAAAGCCCTCCTAATAATTGAGTAATCCAGGGATTCTAAAGAGCTGTCAGAGAAGACGACAGCACAGAAATTTTGGAGCGGAATAATTTTTAGAGTAAAAAATGCTTCTTCGTGATGTTTATTTTTCTCTCTCACACAGACCGTGTATGCTTTACCGACCATTGCCTTTGCTTTTGTCTGCCACCCGTCAGTCCTGCCCATTTACAGTGAGCTTAAAGAGTAAGAGATTTGGTTTTTACTTTAGTCATTTTACCTTTTTTTACCTTAATCAATTTTTACATCCCCTCATTAATAGGCAAGTACTGTATTGAAATAAATAGATTTGTATAATGATCTGGCAGATGGATTCATCAGCCGGCTTCAACATTTACTTTCTGCCATTCTGGAGCAAGTACTATATTAAAGGAAAAAGAGAATAAGAAAAATCAGAAAACTGCATTATGTTTTGGCCATAAATACATAAAGTGGCCACCTATGTGGACTTTTTGTTAAATCGGTTTTTCACATACTATTTTACTTAGGAGAGTTCAAGTCTTTGTGTTGCTTTATGTGACTTATGCTTCCTTGCCAAGTGTTATAATCATAATCAGATTCATGTATAAACTGCAAAATGCGTTGTGTCTGATTTGCCTTGTATTTTGGTTTAGAGGGAAAAGGCTGCGAAATCAGGCAGAAAGAAATTAATGTTAAGGCCAAAAACTGGACAAGAGAATATAATTGTTCATTTTAAACTATTAAGATGATTCTGTGGATTTGTTTTTGATTGCTGTTTTAGAGAAAACTAAAGTCCTGCTTATAAATTTCCTCCTGGGTTCTCTTTTTAGCTGACTGTTAGCAGACTTTACAGATAAAAATAGTCTTCATGGCAGAGTCTTAAGCTCAGAAAAGATATACAGTATTTTCCATTTTGAAAAATAAAATGTCATTTAGCATTGATTCACTCATGACTCGTCCTCTTTCACATTTAATTGATATATGGGTAAGTTTTGCAATATCTTTATCTATCTATGTGTACAGCAATCCTACTTTATGATCCTATACTTAGGACATTTAAATGTGTCTTTGACATCTTTTAAATTTAATAGTCCAGCTTTTAGTTTGTAATTTTCTGATCTGTGTGCATCTCAGTTTTTTCTGTTATGACACAAACAAATGTTATGACTATCATGGTCTGTTATTGAGTACAAGTCTCATAGACAAATTATTCTGGCCATTAAAGACACTTAAATGGCCACCCAAACTCCCCGAGTAAACTTGACCTAAGAGATAGAGCGCTTCATCATCACAGCTGTGATCACTTGGGATTTATTGTTCTGGAAACATAGACTTCCAAGTGCATCCCCGAGGCTACTCAGTGGGAAAAAAGGAAACTAAATAACAGCTTTAGCAATAGAACACCTGAGATCAAGTTCCAGATTTGCCCGTGATCTCTGGGCTGGGAGAATAGTATTTGAATTTATTCTGCCCTTTTCCCCCGTACATGCTGAGAATGGAGATAATATCAAAAACAAATATTAAAAAAATATTTTCCTCCCTTTAGATGAGAACCTGATATTCTTTCAAAAGAATGGGGAAGGGCATTTGAGGGATTGGTAGTTCCATGAATCACTCTCTCACATTACCCGTTTGGCATAAAAGAAGCTATTTTAAACTGGTGTAATTGCTGGGGGCAGGGGAGGTGGATGGCAGGTAAGCTCCACTGCTCAGATCTTCCCTAGCCCGACAGAAAGTTGTTAGTATTCTTCAGTGTTAACACCAGTACTTAAACTCAGTAACATGGTTTTTAATTTTTAAAATTCCCTTATCTTTGTTCTTAGTCGATCACAGAAAAAGATGCAGATGGTGTCCAATATCTCCTTTTTCGCCATGTTTGTTATGTACTTCTTGACTGCCATTTTTGGCTACTTGACATTCTACGGTAAGTGACTTCTGTTCGCACACAAATATATGTATTTGTAGATAAATTAGTGAAAAATCTGTATCCAAAGAACTTCTAATATTTTTTAAGAGATTTATGTATTTATTTTAGAGAGAGAGTGAGAGAGCACGGGGCACAGGGGAGGGCAAAGGAGGAGAGAGAATCCTGAAGCAGACTCCCTGCTCAGCCCAAAGCCCAGCACACTCAGCTCAGTCCCAGAGATCATTACCGGAACCAAAATCAAGAGCCAGCTGCTTACCCGACTGAGCCACCCAGGTGCCCCAATACCCAAATGACTTTTAACACGATAGCCCCCAAAAGCAACAAATCTACCCATTGATTTTGCTGGTCTTTTCTTCTACATAAAGCAAATGGTGATGATTCCTTTACCTATTTGAGCAGACTGCGCAATAGAGAAATTACTGAAACAAGATACTGTAATTTTTTCTTCCTAATACTGTCCTTAAAAGAAACTGCATTGGGGTGCCTGGGTGGCTCAGTGGGTTAAGCCTCTGCCTTTGGCTCAGGTCATGATCTCAGGGTCCTGGGATCCAGGCCTCCATGGGGCTCTCTGCTCAGCAGGGAGCCTGCTTCCCCACCCCCGCCCCTGCCTGCCTCTCTGCCTACTTGTGATCTCTCTCTGTCAAATAAATAAAATCTTTAAAAAAAGAAAGAAAGAAAGAAAGAAAGAAAGAAAGAAAGAAAGAAAGAAAGAAACTGTGTTTTTTAAGCATGCCACCTTTACTGAGCAAAGTTGAAAACTATACCAGAGAAGGCTCTCCTAATTACTGGTGCAAATTGGGTCAGATTCCATTAATAGAGAAGAGAGACAGAGACAGATGTTGAAAGTGGGAAAGAGCAGAGTGCTACACTCATGACACTTGTGTTAATTAAAAATAAAACGCCTGATTGTTCACTGGAAGTTGGAGCCCTGCAAAGATTTGAAGGAATGGCAGGGATGGTTCAAAGGAATGAAATTTGAAAAAGAGAACAACTGGGTTTCATTTGTAACTTCTTGGCCCTGTAGGAATAGTTTTCTTTCTTTTATTAGGTCTTCCCCCTCTGTTATTCAGATGATCCTCAAGCTGTATTGAACATCTTTCATTATCATTATAATTTGGGACCTGATTTAAATTTGAATACCTGTATTTCACATTGTTCTCTATTAAATAATATTTCTTTGGGGCATTTTTTTCCCCCATAAACACAAATGTCTCAAAATTTAAGGGCACCTGGGTGGCTCAGTGGGTTAAAGCCTCTGCCTTCGGCTCAGGTCGTGATCCCAGGGTCCTGGGATCGAGCCCCAAATCGGGACTCGCTGCTCAGCGGGGAGCCTGCTTCCTCCTGTCTCTGCCAGCCTCTCTGCCTACTTGTGATCTCTGTCTGTCAAATAAATAAATAAAATCTTTTGAAAAAAAAAAAAATTTAAACACGTTTGCAGATGATTAATTCAGCCTGGAGGGAAATGGCTACCCCGATTACAGAGTTTTATTGTCACCATTTTCACAAGTAATGGCAAACAGCATTGTCTGATGAATCCATAAATGCCATGTTGAATTTTTGCATAAAAATAGTGTTTCTAGGTTGCCTGCAGAATTGCAGGGCTGGGGGTAGGTAAAGGGAGGGAGGGAGAGCTTCATGTTTCTTCAACAGTCTCACTGTTATCTTGTTCCAGCCACGAGTTTTCTTTGCAAATCCATATTTTTTCTTCACATAAAATAAAATACCACACCCTTTTGTAGTCTTTGGTTAAAGAAAAGGGCTCAGCTATTTTTAGATCATTATAAATTTTGACTCAAGAAAATTCGAACTAATGAGATTTTTATTATAACCTAGGCTCCCTTTTCCAAAACTGAGCCCAATCTATGGCACAGAGTAGAATTGGAATTCCACCCCCAGAATCTTGAGACCCAAGACCTTACAGGAGACATGGCAGGAGGGGAAGGAGGTCTTGTCAAAGCAGTGAGCATTCACAGGGACTGCCATTCTATCTTGGTTGTCTTTGAAATCACATCCTGAAGTTCAGAGTTAAGAAAAAGTTCAAAGTGGTACAAAAACTAGATTTTTTTTTTTTTTTAATAGGAAAAACATACATGGAAGTGAATTCTTTGCTGCTGGTGGTGAAGTTTGTACCTCTGTTGGTTGGCCCCTGCAAGTTGAGTGATAAGAGGAGAGTATGGAAGGCTCTGTGGGGCCTGCCATCCACCCAACAAGGCTGAAGCAGTGTAGTGTCCTTTGACGAGTGGCAGCAACTGGGGAAAGTCTAGATTAAGAAGGATTCTGTGTTTCGACTGGATGTTCTTTTTAGCCCCAATTTATGCCTAGGCTGAATTTGGTATAAATCGAGCACCCCCATACTGGGTAGCGGCTTGTAGCGATGACTTTACAGTCATCATTCCTCTTAAGGTGACATACGGACAGGTGGTGCCTGTCTCACACAGGGCATTTTTCTTCTCAACTTCACAAACAGTTTCAATAGTCATTGCAACACCCAGGACATTGCTTTCCTTGCCTTTTAGGTTGCAAGTTCTTTGTTGTTCAGATCAACTGTCATTCAGCAACATGCCTTGTTTCTCTCTCAATACTCTCTTTTGCTCTCTTCAGAAAACGTGCAGTCAGACCTCCTTCACAAGTACCAGAGTAAAGATGACATTCTCATCCTGACCGTGCGGCTGGCTGTGATTGTTGCTGTCATCCTCACGGTGCCCGTGTTGTTCTTCACGGTGAGTAACAGGCCTCGGGGCCCTGTAAGAAAAGCCGAGGTCTCGCGCTTTGCTCCCTGTTTGAAGCCTGCCCCACAGAGAGCCCGCTGCGGGGAACTTCCCAGGGTCGCTGGAACGGTACCAAGAAGGCACCTCAAGACTCTGGGGTCAGTGAGATAGGGCAGGCTCTGCTGGGATGAACCTTAATTCTCATGAATCTCTTCCTTCTTCAGAATGTAGACAGAGTGTTCGGATCTTGCTTGTGCGTGATGAGAGAACAGAAACGGACCGGAAGAGCACACACTTAGTCAGATAAAGACGGAAATTATCCCCCACCAGAGCTAACTACCTATTTGTAAATAAACATACTTTCCTTAAGCCAAGCCCCCTACCTGTAATCCTGCACAAGGACTTACAAAACATTTCCCAGATTCCTGTGCACCAGGACATGTGTTTCTGCTGAGGACACGACAGTTGGTGTGCCAGGGGCCCTCACAGAGCCTTTGTTTTCTTTTCCTGTAGGTTCGTTCGTCTTTATTTGAACTGGCTAAGAAAACGAAGTTTAATTTGTGTCGTCATATCTTGGTTACCTTCATACTCTTGGTTATTATCAACTTGTTGGTGATCTTCATACCCTCCATGAAGGATATTTTTGGGGTCGTAGGTATGGCTTTATGAACTTTATACTTCTCATTCTCTGCTAGCTGTTCAGAAAGCTAAAATTCCTGTAACGACTGCTGTAACAACTTCATTTTTTTTCTTATTTTACAGGAGTCACATCTGCTAATATGCTTATTTTCATTCTTCCTTCATCTCTTTATTTAAAAATCACAAGCCAGGATGGAGATAAAGGAACTCAAAGAATTTGGGTATGTCTCAGGCCAGCCAATCTTTTTCTGATTAGTTTTTCCTTTAAATTTACCAAATAAATAGTCCATCTCCCCCACCTAATCCTACTTTTAGTGGCCTCAAAAGGGGAGCAGCAGTCCTGTCGTTTTCCCCTTTGGGAGATTGAAAATACCGTATCCGACTCTGATCTGTTCTCTGAAGATGTCTTACTCTTATTATGCCTTAACTTGGGCTCTGAGCTAGGGCAGGGCCAGCTGGGAAACTAGACATCTGTCATCCTGTGTTTCTGTGGGGCGATGCCTTGTCTTTAGCAAGCTAGGAAAGGGATTTGATGCAGCCCGCTTTTTCTGTACATTCCCAGTCCTGTAACTCCTTCCGACAGCCCAGGGCACATGGGATCCCTTCCTGAGAACGGCGGCGTTCGCTTAAAGAGACCTCTTCTAATTCGGCAGAAATACTTTGGAACAACAGACCTGGATTCAGAAACTACCTTTCTATGCGGGGATTCTTGTTTCCAGGTCTGGTGAAGTTCAAAGGCATCTTGAAGGTGCCACACTTGGAGACAGTGAGGGAAGCAGGGGTGGAGTGGTGGCTGCCTGAGCACCTCCTGGAGCACCATTTTGTTTGGCCTCAGAGAAGGCTTCTCAGCTGCCCTTCCAGGTAGTGTCAGCGCTCCAATGCACACATGACCCGAATCAACAGACCCGGGTGAGAGATGCAGGCAGGAGGAATCATCCTTGTGCTTTTAGGAGAAGCAGCCCTGATCTGGTAGAGCATCTGCCTCCCCAGCAGGATTCTCCCTGAAACCATAAGCTCCACGTCTTTCTGAACCATACCAGGAGGGGCTTCATAAGCACAGAGAGAGAGCGGTCACTCTGGCATAGCAGTATAATACAATACACATTAAATCTGAAAGTGCCGAAGGCCTGTTGCCTGTGAGTTCTGTGGGCCTCCCCAGCCCTGCTCTCACCTTAGAACTGGTCATAGGATCTAGCAGAAAGCATTAGACAAAGGCTCCTGTCCATGTGGGCCCCTCAGGGAGTTAAACCAGACCTCCGATGAAAAGCCTGTGGACAACCCCACCATTTGCCTCTTCTCCTTCCCTTAGCTCTATCCTCCAGGTTCAAGTTCAGCCCCCTTGGCTCTCAAGTTCCTTCAGGCTTCTCCCCTGCAAAACTCTGGTTGGATACTTTCAAGGCCAAGCAATTTCTAATCTCATGCTCTCCAGAGTCTGGTTTTAGTAACCTGTACTCCTTCTGGCCTTCCTCAACCCTTAAAATAACTTAGTTCTGGACGCCCATTTTCTATTTCACTTGATCAAATTGACTTTGCTTTTATATATCTTTTTCCCCACTTTTTCAAATAGAAATGTTTGCCTGCCAGTGGTAACTTCAGTTGGTTGGTAAAAACTAACAAAATGGCCTGCATATTTTCAAAGTCCTTTCTCTCTCTCTCTTTTTTAGTTGTAATCTTAGTTTGAAAGAAACTGTAAGGATACTCAGTGAGTAGAATGGATTCATTCTGAGGTGACCGTGAAGTCAAACAAAAGAATATGGGAGATGGCCCTGCATAGCTAGTTCTTGTTTGCCTCTCCTTGGAGAATCAGAGCCATATAATCCTGAAATGATTCTCAGAGTTTGCCAATGGTTGTAACAGACTCCAGATACAAGGGGACACAGAAAGAGAGGGAAAAGCATTTCTATTTGTTTCCCAGGTGTACGTGGGAGATGTTGGCTTCCCTGAAAATAACCCATGCTTTTATGTTGCTCCAGGCTGCCCTTTTCTTGGTCCTGGGGGTGTTGTTCTCCCTGGTCAGCATTCCCTTGGTCATCTACGACTGGGCCTGCTCATCAAGTAGTGACGAAGGCCACTGAGACCAGCTGAGGACAGGAAACATTCCAGCCCGTGGCTCGGTCACGTCACCACACATCAGCAGTCTATCATCACTTCTTTTGCAAGTTTACAGAAGCAAAACAGGAATTCACAGGATACTTAAAATGGAATAACACTTCGGTAGCAAAACAAAAACCTGTTTCTATAATAGTTCCTGTCCCTCTAAGAGTTGGGATCAGTTTAAGGATTGTGGATTTTTTTTTAAGTTTCATGCAATTGTATTTCTCAGTACCCTTCACAATCAGTTATTTTTCATTCTCCTAACTCTATTTTTTTGTGGTTTCATGGTCCTTTAGAACCTTGGAAACATAATCATCGATCATGTTTATTTATTATGCGTCCAGGTTCTGAAATCATTTTCTTGCCGGTGTTCCACTCACACCATCGATATCTTTTTAGAAGAGAAAAGAATCTTGAATTGTATATAGTTATTTTGCTTTACAGAAAAAAAAATGGTTTCATAAATATTTTGCCTACTTTGGTTACCATAGCACACAGGGATAATCATAAGAGAGTGACAGGGTGTGTCCCATTGCTGGGTCAGAACCTGCCCAATATTTGAGGGGGCCCTGATCACCTGGCAGCCAGGCTCTGGTGGTCCGTGACCTCACTAGTACCACACCCTGCATCCTGGGGAGACCTTTTCCAATGAGTGTTCTTAGCTGGGAAGGGGGTGAGAATGATTTCTTGCCTTGGTAAACATCTCAAACTACACATTTGGGTTATCTAGCAAATGAAGTTTTGTTTCCCTCTTGGCCAGTCATGTCAAAGTTACTCTAATCTGAGTCACCTTCCACTGAGGGAGACCCACAACGCCTTTGTAATAAATTGAGAAGCACGAGTATTGCAAAAAGAGCATCCAAAATGCCTAAGCAAATATTCCTCTGATGCAAATAGCCTTCAACCCTACACCTGTATTGTTGAAGGGAGAAAAAAACACTTTCTTAAATTATAAACCCAGCAGCTTTTACTCATGTCCACCAGCTTTTTGCACAGGGAATAATGTGTATCTAACCAAGGGTGATCTAGGATAAGTAATTCCTGTTTTATATTGGGTACTTTAGGGGGTCTTTAAAAGACTTGTTTTATATCTATAAATTTAGGTTATTACAAATACAAGATTTTTGTACCTTAAATAAGCCTCATTCCTATTTCTTCTCCATCAATAATCCACTCAGAGTCTTGAAAAAAGCAAGCAAGCAAGCAAGCAAGTAAGCCCTCAGAGATAGCCTTTGAGAAGAACTTGTGACAGAATCAGTGTACCTTCCTTCCCTCAGACAGGGACTTTGGTGCCTGTGCTGTCTCCTCTTCTCATCCCTAACCAAAGGGTGGGCCGTTACCGCCCACCCGACATGACCCACACAGGAGGACAGAGCTGCCTCACACCCCTACTCCAGCCCCACTATCTCCTAAGGGGGGTGGAAGGAAATTACACAGAGACTACAAGTGAAGAGAGTTGGGGATAAGACATAGCTTGGACAGTTGTGGGACCGCAAGGAAACCCAGAATTACATCCTCCTGAAGCTGGACCATCACCTGTGATTGGATTGTCTCTATCACACAGCAAGAAATGTTGGTGCTCTCTGAGCTGGTCTTTTGAAACAGGACTTGTGTTTTATTTATATTCTGGTTGAATTTCTCAAACACATAAGTTCACCAAGCACAGATTCCTACCTATCCAGAGATAGGTAGACTCTAACCACAGACTCTTGGGAGGAATTCCAAGCACTTAGCTCTGAGTTCTGTTCCTCCCTCACTAAAATCCCTAAAGGCCTTTACTTACCATTCACTGGGAGTAACATGGAGCTGTCCCCTCCCTCTTTCAGACTAATGTTCCATAGAAAAGGCAGACATCGAAGCACCTTGTTGTGATCCTCTTGGGGGAGAGGGAAAGGCTATTTTCTGCATTTCTTGGTAGGATCATTCATAGCATTTAATGTAATGGCTCCAGAATTACATCCACCTTAGGTCAGAGTTTCAGTAATTAGATATGAATACCTACCCATATGTGAATACTAACCTAGTAAAATCCACAGCCACCTCTGTCCTTTTCAGCGATGTCTTCCATATTGGATGAACTGGGAGAGAAATTAAGCAAAACAAGTCAGGTGGCCCCTCAGAGGCTTGTCTAGGGCACCGAGTAATGAAATAGCCAGGTAGTAGACGGACCCTCCATTAAAAAAAAATATACTTAGTTGAGCTTGCAAGCAATATTATGCTACTTTCTATTTTCCTCATTAGTTTATAACAATTCTTTTGACACTCACAAAATCAACTTAGAAAATTACCATTAACTTTTGGGATGGGTAGTGGTATTTTTGGATCTCTGGATTTTATGTGTCAGGGCAGGGAATTTTTATTATTATTTAAAATATTTATTTAGAGGAGGCACATTGTTGTTGATGTCTGTGATACTGCAGGTTTTTAAAAATCTTTGTATGTTTATCTAAGTTTATTTTTGACAGGATATAATAGACCCTACTGTAATTTGTCAAATACCACAGATTAATTACATCATTTGTGTGGGATTAGCTGTAAAGTGTACTGCAATAATTCTTCTTGTTCAGAATAGTGAACTGGTAGCCAAAAATACATGTATCACAGATGTTAGGTAGAATTTAAACAGCAGTCAAGTGCTATAGAAGTTTTTCTGCTAAATTAGTAGACTAAAGAATATTATACCTTAGCCACTGGGAGCAGCACGTTTTCCTTTGGTAGATAGAACCTTAACACTAGCGAACAGTGCCAGTTTCATATTTTGGATTTAGAACTGTTCTCTAGTTATTATAACACAATATGCTGTAAATCCCTAATTTACCTAATGTTACTTACTGGGAGTGGAGTAGGAAAGGATGTACAGGAAAGAAATCTAGTCTCGTTAAACACAGGCTGTCCCCAATTTATAAGCAGATCATGTTGCAAAACCCTGTTAGGTGGTTGTTTGCAAGCTGGAATGTATTTTCCTCTAAAAACCAGGTTATACATGGTGTTTAGTCCCCCAGAGCAGCTAGGAAAGATGATCAGACCCATCATTCAGTAGAATAGGATAATATAACATGATGGCTAAAAAGCCTTAACAGCCAAAAATAATATTATTTTGAAGGAGTCTTTGTTCGGAGTTGCCAAGAGTATGTCACTCCATTAGTGGAATCTGGACTGCCCACGCCAGCTGCCGGACGGTGGGGGTAGGGTCACCACCGATGAGTGGAGATCAGTGGGGCCTGAGGCAGGGTCTCTAGCAAAGGAGGGGAAAAAGAAGTCCAGGGCCACCGGAGAACCTGGTGGGAAGAGGAGGGGAAGGAGGATGAGGAGGCTTCTTGTGAGGCCCCCAGGGACATTCCTCAGCTGGTAGCTTTCCTTTTGCCTGGAGGTCTCAGGCTTGGCCTTACTTTTCTGTTCATAGGACCTGCTGCTCCTATAGTTTGTCTCTTCCCCTGCCTGTTAGAGAACAGGGTGTTGCACAGCCTCTCTCGTGTGCCAGTCACTGGAGCCAGCCCGCACATAGCACTTTTAATGGGTTTCGTGCTAGTGAACCATGGTTTAACTGTCTAGTAATCAGGTCGGTGTAAGAAAGCTCCCTCCGGACTTTCCTTCTTTCTATTTGCAGACCCTGTTGAGAAAGGCACCCTGGGGGTGGGGAGGGAGGGGGAAAGTCAAGGGGCTGGAGGTGGACTAGGGACTGGGATAAGATTCCTGTGTTTGAGAGACACACCAGAAATGGCCGCACAGCTGACTTCCTTCTGGAGTTGGATTCAAGCCTCTAAGCCCGTGGTCCTCAGAGTGTGGTCCCCAGACTGGCGGCGGCAGCATCACCCGGGGATTTGTTGGAATGCAGGGTTTGGGGTCCCAGCCCAGAACTAAGGAAAAAAGAAACTCTCGGGGCGGAAACCCTCAGCAGTCTGGGTTTGAACAAGCCCTCAGCCTGATCTCGATGCGCGATAAGTGTGAGAACCGCTCCCAGTCCACTCGTCTGTCATTTCTTTTCTCCCCATCAGTCCTACCTCAGAGTATGGTTCCTAGGAGATGCTGGTGCCGGTGCTCAGTCGTCAAGGAAGGCCGCCTGCCCTCGGGTCTGTCAGCCTGGGCTGAGGGGCACTCGGATGACATTGTGTGAGGCTGTGAAGAAATGGAAGTAAAGTGTTTGTGTTTTTGCAGAGAAGGAAAAGAAAATACCCTTTGTAAAGGCAGCCTTAGATGAAATACTGAATTCGCATCAGGAGTAAGCTCTCCACAGCGTCCGCGCGCGCCCTGTGATGAGCCGCCTGTCCTCTTCAGGCGGATTTTCTAGAAAGGTCTGTACTGCATAAGCACCTACAAACTGCTCGCAAAGGGATGGAGAGCTCGGCTCCATTTCAGTAAATCACAGTGCTGGAAGGCACATGCATGAGGGTGGGGAAGAGGTTGAGGTCATGACAGATATTTGATCTGATGGCTCAGAGCAAAAGCCACGCGTTTCCCTCAGTTTATCCAGGTAAATGGCTTGAGGCTTAGAAAGGGCAGAAGCTTGAAGAACAGAATTCCTCCATTTCAGTTCACTGTCAGCTTGTAGCCACTCTCAAAACAGAGAAGATACAGACTGTGCCATTTAGCAGTGCTAATAAATGGTTTTCCTGAGCGATGGCAGAGCTGGGGATCGTTTAGCAACAGAACATACTTCCTGCAAAATATACACAGGGAATTTATGATGACATAGGGCTTTCAGGTACAAATTGGGAATAGGGTGGCTAACAACTGAAAAATACCACTAAATCGAAAAGGGAGAGTTCTTGAAAATTGTAACATTCACAAGGCTCGGTCATTTTCCTTTAGGGTTTTCTCAGAGGAAGGGCTGCAAACTGGGCCCATCTGTCTACAGGCTTGAATTTGTGTTTTTAAAAGGAAGAATCTATGCAGCTGAGGTTTGTTGTAGGAAATACTTCATTTGTATGTAAATATGTTGTAAATAAATAGGAGGCTGTATATTTTTGCAGTTGTTGATCCACACTGAAATAGAAGTCTGCATATCAAGAATCTAGTATTTGCATATCAAGAATAAATGTTGTCATAGATACTAGTGGTTTTGTTTGGGAATTAGAAAAAATTTACATTCTCGCCCAGGTAACATCGGTCTCTCAGTGTAAACGTGGAATCTAAAAATCTTCCTTAATTGTTTAGAAAGCAAAATGTCGGAGAAATAGTTGCATTGATTTCTTATACTGGTATTAAGCTCCATTATTTAAGAGATAATCCTCTGAGCTACAAATAAGGAATATTTAGACCCAAATTATTGTCATATAGAAATAGATACACCCAAAATGACAAACTGTTTCTTCAAAATGCTCTTATGCTGTTAACACTGATACCACTACATAGTATTTATGAAAACAGAAGTGGGGGAGAATTTTTTTCTTTTCAAAATTAAGTTGAATTGCTGCATTTCCCAAATGTTGGGATCTTTGGGGGTGGGGGGGACCTGAACATTAACTATGAGCACAAATTTGAAGGACAAAAGAAGACCATTATTTTATCAAGCTTTTGAAAGTCTTGCATGTTTGCCTTCCATTTTCAGTGTTGACACCAACATAAACCATCTTAAGTCATTTTTTCCCAAAACACTTGAATCTTGACCATTGGTACGTAACCCATTCCCCAGAGTCTTTGTTGTATTTTAGACTTCATATAGGTCCAGTATGTGTAACACACCGCTTTTATTCATGTAAAAACTTGTAAATGACTTTCAGATGAGTGATAGAAGTGAGTCACAAGTCACAAAACTTTGCTATTCATGGTTAATCAAATAGTTTATTTTCCCCCCAGGATATGGTGTAAATAAAGAAATATAAGAAATTCTGTTCTATAATTGCTCTGTTAACATAGTTTTTAAACATTAAAAATGTGAGCTAAAAGTACTTTTGAATTTTGCCTTTCTTCTTTTGGGATGTAATACTAAAATGGGGGGAAACGTTTGATCTTTGGAGACAGATTTGCACACAATTTGTCAGTGTCCTAGAACATTACTTGTTCATGAAAGCTTATATTTATGTACCCAAACTTGAAAAAAAATTCTTCTGATAGAAATCTAGGGGCGCCTGCCCCTAGGCTTAGTGGGTTAAGCCACTGCCTTCAGCACAGGTCATGATCTCAGGGTCCTGGGATCGAGTCCCGAGTTGGGCTCCCTGCTCAGCAGAGAGCCCGCTTCTCCCTCTCCCTCTGCCTGCTGCTCTGCCTACTTGTACTCTCTCTCTCACTCTCTCTGTCAAATAAATAATTAAAAAACTTAAAAAAAATCTATCTGATCTGAAACATACTACCTATCCTATTTCTCCATTCTCTGTAATCAGAGTAGGTTAAACATAATATTTTCTTTTTAAACTCAGGTTAATCTTTATGGAGATCAATTTCTGTACTATGTTGTTACAGGGATTCTACTCATATTGTAGTCTCCCAATAACACAGAAAATCCTATCAGCACTTCCAGTTCTCTGGAAGTTTTAAGGGGAAAGCTTCTACAGCTTGACCTTTTCTCTGTCCATTTCTGGCTCCTCCCCCATGATCTTAGGAAAGTTTTATCAGAACAGCAAGATGGTCAGAGTCTGATATCCAGATTCCTTTTGAAGACGGGGCTAGTGCAAAAACAACCTGGGCCTTCATGGTATGACTGAGTATAAGGCCCTTCCTGACTCTCCCTGAGATGCCACGATGATAGCCCATTCTGCAGAGCACGGGTGCACATGTGGATCTTAAGGGGGAAATTTGGGGCATAGGAATCCAAGTTGTGTACTCCAATGTAGCTTCATTGACCAAAACCCCAGAGGCAAAGGGTGTAAGTAATTATTATTTTCAAACTCAAGCAGTTGTTAAAATGCAAACATCCAAAAGGCCATTGAGCATAGGAGTGGGTTTTGTTCTAAGTCAAAAGCTTCAAGCATCTGGTGGTTTTGATAGTTCTGACTTCTTCCCCTATCACTCCATGAATGCCTCTGCCAATACTGTTCTATTCTCCATGTTACATATAATTGTCCAGGTGAGGGTTATTCTCTGACCCCCCCTATGGAATAAACGATGGGCTTACTAACTTGGCAACTCAGAAGACATGTTTTCTTACCTTCTAGACTCATAATTGTATTCTGCCTGGTTAGGATAGTCTGGGAGGGGTCGATGAGGCCCAAATAACTGGGCCAATCTTTTGTAAACCAATGCTTTATCTTTAGTTAGTTTAAATTTTAGACTAATCTAAATTGGCAGGACAATCTGATCTTCCTCCATGGGCTCAGTGCAACATCAAAATAACCTGTCAGATTATTAAAATGTATTATAAAGCTGTAGCACCTACAACAGATTTTTACTGATATGGAAATAAATAAATAGATCATAAGAGAGAACACATAAATTGTCCAAATAACACCAGAATGGGGGCCTTCAAATTAATAGGGAAAGCAAGGGCTATTCAATAAATTAAGAAAAAAGGACTAGTTTTTTTGGAAAAAATAAAGCTGGGTCCCTGGTTCACCTCTTATATCTAAAGAGAGCTCAAATACACAACATGTGTATAAATACATTTTTTCACAAGTGTAAATCCATGACTCTCATAAAGCTGTCTTACATCGAAAATTTTATTTAGCTCATTATTAATGAAGGAACATATAAGATGTTTAAGAAAATGGTTCAAAGGATAATTTAAAGAACAGACACATACATAAGCAATCAGGAGAGCTAAAATGAATTTGCTAATAGACTTAAAACTGGCCTTATCCAAAGGGGGAAATCAGTTGATCTCCACCAGCAGAATTCTTTTACTTCTTTGGGCAGTCAGGAATCATTTCTACATCGGTTTTCCATAATTTACAGGACTCAAAGCCCACAATGCCCCCCCCCCAAAAGGCAAAATGTGTATAGAATCATAATTCAGAAGAGATATCTGGTATTCCATCAAAGTATTCCCAGTAGCCTTTTTTGCCCCTTTCAGTCTTTCCAATTTCCCTAACAACTTCCCTTTTTGTGACCATAAAAATTGCAAGGATTATTCTTGACCATAAAAAAAGAGCTGGACTCATTATGTTTGCCTGATTCTTTTCATAAGTGCAAAAAGTGTTAATTAATCATGTAGGGTTCCTTGGGTTTGCTTTGAAAATTGAGAGCCATGTAGTATTGAACAGCTAATGGAATCACAGAATTGTAGTTTTACATGTCTATTATTCGTTAGCTCAAGGCTGGGGAAGGAACCCCCAGAAATACCCATATTTTGCTTGCATGATCTATAAGTTTAGGTGAATTCCTTTCTACTTGAGTCCCGTCCCCCACCCTCCCGCCCCGTTCTTACCACCTTTAGGGATGATACTAAAGTCAGTTTTCCTGAGATGGTTTTGTAGCTCCATAACTAAAATCAACCTTTGTTCCTTAGAGTTGTTTGCCATAACTGATTAAATGAGCATCATTCTCAGATAGGACATTCCAAGAAAGGCCATGGTTCTAAGATCAGTGTTTTCCAATTATATTCTGGTAGAAAGGAAAAGATTCTTGTTGAACCCATGCAAATACATACATTGCTGTGAAAAAGTAAGGGAACTCAGAGCTTCTTAATTTGGGTGGTAGGTAGTTCCTTGAGAGGTATAATATAACTGGTATAATCTGACTCTCAAGTTTGAGGTCAAAATTATTCAAAATATTCCCTCAGTCAAATTACCAGGATGCTCAACAACTCTTTCTTGATAGTCCCACCTTCAAATTGTCCAAGAACCCTCGAGGCATTTGATTCCTGAGGTGCCTGCTTCCAAATTCAAGAGAATGAACTGATGAACGTAATCCATTCACATCAGCCTCTTTCCCACTGTGTGCAGCTTCTGGTGCTGCCACACGGGGTCACTGTTGAACACCAGCGCAGCACAATTTCTTAACTGGTGTCTCCTGCCGCAGTAATGCCCTAAAGGTCCACAGCTCAATGAGGGCTGAAGTGATGGAGGAAGGATAACCTTAATCCGTATAGTGCCATGCTAGCTGTCACCTTGACAGCCCAAACAATCTATAGTGCTTCAGCTCACCAGAAGTTTGTTCCCACCAGGCTCATGCCCACCAGGGTGTCTGGCTCAGAAGGGGCTCCAATTAGAGCTGCATACTGTATCAGAGCCAACCCTGTCCCTTTCCCCATCCATGGGCTTTTAAACCTGATATTGACCTCAGGTCTTGATTCTAGATATTCCTCATGGTGAGTTTCACTTTGAGACTCTTAAGACTGTTTCCTGTCCCTTCCGAGATCATCTCAATCTATAAGAGAGGTTTGGAAACAAAACTCAAAAGGAAAGGAATTGGGTAGAAGACATAATATGATCTTCCCAGGAGGCAGCCTGGTACTCTGCAGATATGCCTGACCTTTTCGGTAGCTACTGTCTCAACATACCAAGGGATGTTTGGCTTTGGACAGTCATAGATAAACCACAAAAATGTTTCAGTTACATTTTTCCCTAAGGGTGATGCCTGTCAGTTTGACTCCTACTTAGAACTTAAGAGGGGCCATTCAATTGACTTTTCCTTGTTTAACAGCAACTAAACTGTCTTCAAGAAGAAGCACCTAGAAACTTCTTAAGGTTTTGCCTACACAGTCCTTAACATAGAGTTAATTTCCTTAATAAATCAAATTTGAAAAATCACCAAGAAAAAATATAAAAAGCCTGATAGAAAAATGGACTACATTAATATAAAAAGTGAGCAGAAAAAGAAATAAACCTTGAAAAGGCATTCAATCTAACAATTTAAGTCATAGGTAAATAAATGAAAATTAGAACATCTGTGTATACCTTTTTAAATTATTGCTTTCGTATTGGCAAAAATCAAAACAGTTGCTATTATAGTTTGGGTAAGGAAGTAAGAAATACCATTTTCATATGTGGCTGATGGTAATGTAAACTTTTTTTGGAAAGAAATTTGGCAATGTCTATTAATATTATAAATGCTCTTAACTTTTGTCCCATCAGTTCTATGACTGAGTTTTTGTAACTCACAAGAGTGATATGCTGTCAGATTCTCTTCCTATTTCTTTATCTCAGTTCGTACTCAGGTCTCTCTTCTTCTACTGTTTCTGTTGTCCTTTATGTTGTTTCTTCATCCCTTCTCTTTTCTCAGTAAGCTCTTCAACAATCCGTATGTTAACACTCCCCCCACTCCAACTAAACCCAGCTCCCAGTCCTTATTTTCTATCTTCAGGCTCCCAGCTGGCCTATTTCCATATCACACATAGAAACTAGAGACATTTCCTGGTCTTATGCATCACAAAATTTCCATTGGTAGATCCCTGTTCAATCACAGTTTGACTCGTCATAGCTAGTTTCAAAATGGTGGTGGGTAGGTTTTATGTATTTTATTAATTTAGGGCAGCTTTAAAATAAATCAGGGTCCTTCTTCAGACCAACTAAATTATAATCTTTAGTGCTATGGCCATAGATGTTTAAAAAATTATCCAAAATTTAGAAATAACACAAAGAGAGGACATAATACTGGACCAGGATGTTATTTACCAATCTCACCCATGCATTATTAAATCATCTGGAGGAATGTACTTTTGCTTGATATGCTGCTTACTATTGACTAAAGGCCCAGATTTTGCAATAAATCTATATATGTTGTAAAAGTATATACTGTACTATTTAAATGTAATGTAATTACATATTTACAAATGTGATTTGTAATATGTAATAACATAATTATATACATAATATTTTTATGTAAATATTATATTATGATATATAAACTTCACATGTTAAATATTAACGTCTCAATTTTTATCTGATAGAGATGCAAATTATTTCCGTTTAGGTGAACTCTAACCTCCAAAAATTTGCATTTAATTTAGCAATCTTATTCTATCATTCTTTTTAAAATGACTATAATCAGTTCCTTAAAATAGCCTTTATTTAATTTATTTTTTTAAAGATTTTATTTATTTATTTGAGAGAGAGAGAACCAGGAGAGGTGAGGAGAGTGGAGGAGAAGGGAAGGGTGGAGAGAGGGAGAGGCAGACTCCCTGCTGAGCAGGGAGCCTGATGTGGGGCTTGATCCCAGGATCCCAGGATCATGACCTGAGCTGAAGGCAGATGCTTAACTGATTGAGCCTCCTGGGTGTCCCTATTTATTCATTTTTTATGTAGGCTCCGCACCAAGCATGGAGCCCAATATGAGGCTTAAACTCAAACCCTGTAATCAAGACCTGAGTTGAGATCAAGTGTGGGACACTTAACTGACTGAGCCACCGAGGAGCCCCTCAAAATGCCCTTTAAATTTATTTGGCAATTTTATTTCAGATTGGTTGAGTGTTATCTTTGGCTTATTATTCTTTTTTTTTTTTTAAAGGTTTTATTTATTTATTTGACAGACAGAGATCACAAGTAGGCAGAGAGGCAGGCAAAGAGAGAGGAGGAAGCAGGCTCCCCGCTGAGCAGAGAGCCCGACGTGGGGCTCGATCCCAAGACCCTGGGATCATGACCTGAGCCGAAGGCAGAGGCTTTAACCCACTGAGCCACCCAGGCGCCCCTGGCTTATTATTCTTATTAAGGAAACTATCCAAAGGATCTGAAGTTCCTGTCTCTGTTGTGATATTTTATGTTGCCACACTCACTGTCCCCCTAGCATAGATTATTTTATATCTTTGACTCCCAGCCTTTTTACTCATATTATGAATACTGTGAAGACTGAATAAATTTTTGATACATTCTTTGTGCACAAAATATATCTTTTATGCAGACAAATATTGCAATTCCAATTTTTAAACATATGTAGCCAAAAGAAGCATGTCTGAGGGCAGAATAGATTCCTGAGCACCAGTGAGTCCTTTTTCCTCAATCAGGTAACTGGCAACTAAGTCTGCATGAACCGCTCAGCACATGGGAGTTGGGCATCATCAGAGAAAGTATTATGTACTATCTACACTTTTTTTTTTGGAAGATCTTTTATTTATTCATTTGAGAGAGAGAGAGAGAGAGCACAAGCAGGGGGAGAGGCAAGGGGAGAGGGAGACGCAGGCTGCCCACTGAGCAAGGAGCTTGAGGTGGGACTTAATCCCAGGACCTGGAAATCATGACCTGAGTCAAAGGCAGCAGCCTAACCACCTGAGCCCCCCAGGAACCCCCTGTCTGTACCTTTCGAAAAGATAGCTCTTCTAAGTAGTTAAGAAGCTTCTCTGCATGAGAAATTATCTTGCTTTCATTTTTCAAACATCCAAGTTGATATTTGAGCCAAAGGTTTATTTTCCTATGGAAGCATGATGGCTTGAAGGAAAGAGTGAGACGTACTTTCCATTAATAGTTTTCAAAGACCCCTTTGGTAGTCAAATGATGTCCTTATCCTGGATCTTGTCTCTTAGTGATTTTCAGTGGAGTCTACTCTGTGATTTGTACGCCTGAGGATTTAGCATCTCTTCCCTTCTCAGAGCACTTGACCAATAACTGACATAAGGCATCACTGGTGTTAATCTGTGGCGTAAAGAGCACAGCGACTTTGCCCTAATGGGGCCAACATGGAGGTGTGCCCACTATCTGCAGAGCTCCCTGTGCCACGGAGCCAGTTTCCCTTCAGACTTTCATGACACTACATGCTTCCTTGCTTGGTTCCTTCTCTCTGACCTCCTATAGGTTTTTCTTAGGAATACTCCCTAATAAATCACTTTTACACAGATCGGTCTTAAGATTTGCTTCTGGGGAACCCAACCTAAGACACAAAGTTTGCCTGGGCCCACAATGTGTAAAATATATTTGAAATGATCATGTTATTCTGAGCTTTCTTGACAAATCAAAATCCTGGGGGTTTTATTTGTTTTGTTTTGGTTTGTTTGTTTTTTGGGTGAAGAGGTCAGGTCTTAAGTAAATCCTATGAACCGTCCTCCCTTTGCTGAAAATCAAACAAACAAACAATACTCCTTCTAGAATCAAACATCCTTATCAGTTTTCCATGGTTCTTTCTCTGAATAAGGTAGCTGCAAAGCAAAACACATGGCCAGCACATTCTGTCAGAGGGTCCATTCAAACAAGAATAACATTTCTAATTACCCTCTGGAATCCCACTTGATTGTTCTCTCGGACTTCTCTAAATACATTCCCAGGCCATTTTAAAATTCTCTTTTCCAATACTCTCAGGAGACGCTCACTGCAGTGTCTGTTTGTACTGTGTGGAGTGAATGGCAAATACTGCACTATCTTCAAATTTGAAATGACCAACTCATATTTGTCATTAGCTAGTAAGTCATATCATGTCATTATCTGTTCAGCATCCTCCAGTGGTTTCCCATGGCACTCATAGAAAAAGCTAGATCCTTTATTTATATGGTCTTCCCATGATCTCTTCCTCCTGACCACCCCCTACCCCATGCTGACCTTCTGGTACCCTGAACATACCAAGCATACTCTGGTCTCAGAGCCCTTTCACTTGCTCTTCCTTCTGCTCTCACACTCTTCCCACAGTTACCCACATGGCTGTTACCTTATTGCCTTCAGTTCTCTTCCCAAATGTCACCTTATCCCTAAGATCATCTCTGACTGTTCCACAAAAACTGGCAACTCACCTACCCATAACACTCATACCTCATTTCCTATATCCCTTATCTTGTTTTATTCTTGTTGCTAGAACCCTTATTTCCACCTCAAATGTTTTAGTTAGCATGTTTGTCTATCTTTTTCTAGCTAGGATGTAACCCCATGAGAGCAGGATCTACGTCTAGTCTCTTCATTGCCATATCCCCAGCACCTAGAACAGGATAGGCAGGTGTTCAATAAATATTTGTTGAAGAATGAATTAATTAAAGAGTTTACATTGAGTCACTTTCCCTCTGTAAGTGGAATAATTAGATGTAGGATTCAGCATCGTGCTCCCAGAAGTTTTTTCTCCTTCTTTTAATTTTCTTTTAAGTTTTTAATTCCAGTTAATTAATGTATAGTGTTGTATTGTTTCAAGTGTACCATATTGTAATTAAAACCCTTTTTTATTTTTTGAATTTCATTTTCAAATATTTTTCTTAATAGGTGTTTTAAAAATTATAAGCCCCTTCTTGCAACAAGTCAAATATTACAGAGATGTATTAGGAAATGGTTAAGAGGGGCGCCTGGGTGGCTCAGTGGGTTAAGCCTTTGCCTTCAGCTCAGGTCGTGATCTCAGAGTCCTGGGATCCAGTCCCATATTGGGCTCTCTGCTCAGCAGGGAGCTTGCTTCCCCTCTTCTGCTCTCTGCCTATTTGTGATCTGTCTGTCAAATAAAAAAATAAAATCTTAAAAAAAAAAAAAAGAAATGGTTAATAATCATTGTTTGTTTTTGGAACACTAGATTGATACTAAACATCCAAAATGTAACTTTCAGAATGGTGGTTATACACGTGGATTCTAAAATCAAACTGTCTGGATTCAAATTTATTGGATCTGAAAGCTCAGATATGTTACTTCAATATCTTTATACTTAACTTTGCTTTTGTAAAATGGAAGTAATAACAGAACCTTTCCCATAGAATTACTGTGAGGGTTAAATGACTTCATTAAAACATGAACAGAAACTCAGAATAGTATATATTGTACTGAAAACATTGAGCAAATTATCTAAATTTTTTCCCACTTAACAAGATCTTGGATATCCTTCCAACACAGTACCTACAGATTAAACTCATTCTATGACTGGATGCATTAGCATCCCCTGGTGTGGCTAAGCCAGGGTATGTATTTTTTTAATCTTTTCCCATGACAGACATATAGATTTTAATGGTATATAGGCTATAATAAATATCCATGACTACAGGACCTTATATAAATTGGTGTATTATTTCTCTAGGATAAAAATTCACAAAGTGAGACAGCTGGGCCAAAATATCTATCTTACTTAATTTTAATAGAAATTATTAAATTACTTTCTAAGCTACTAGTAATAATCCACACACCCACAAATAATATATATCTGTCCCTTTCTCTGCATCCTCCCCAGAAAAGGAAGTTGTGACACATTTAAAGTTTTTGTCATGATGACAAAAGAATGGGATCTTGTTTTTATTTTATTTTAAATTTCTAAACTATTAATGAAATTGACCTTTTTAAAAATATTTATTGCCATTTTCATTTTCTTTCTTATGATTTGTCTGTTCACATTCTTTATCCATTGTTCAGTAGGACTGTTTATCTTTGGCTTATTAACTTGTGTAAAAGGGACAAAGGAATGCTCTATTTACTACATATGTTATAAAATATTAATTTTTTTCCAGTCTATTATTTTTGTTTTTGGACTTTGTGATGCATCTTTTTATTTTCTGCCTTCATATAGTCAAACAAAGCTATCTTTACAGGTTTTGGCTCTCTTGTATTTATAGTCTTTATAAAGAAATTCGCTCTCAGTGCCAGGTAATAAAAGTATCATCCTAATTTCATTTAACATGTTTATTATTTTATTTATAATAGTCAAGATTTTCAATCCATCTGTAAGATATTTGTGTATGAGAGAGGGGACTAAAACTTTTCTAATAGATGGATAGGTAATTAGGTCAGCACACTTATTATATAAACCACCATTTTTCCTTGCTTTACTAAGTTCCTATATTTTTATCTCTTTCTGGATGTTCTTTCTAGTCTTCCTATCAATATTTGCAGTCTTGTGCTAACACTGTCTTGAATTAGAGTCTTTTTTCCATTTTTTTCAGTTTCCAAAATGTTTTCAGTTTACTTAATGTTCTTTTTTTCTTGTTTTTTTTTTTTTTTAGCTATATTGTGCTATAATTGACAAGGTTGTAAGATACTTTTAGAAAAAGATTTATTAATTTATTTTAGAGAGAGAGAGAGCAGGTGGTGGGGAGGGGCAGAGGGAGAGGGAGAGAGAGAGAATCCAAAGTGGGGCTCAGTCCCAGGACCTGGAGATCATGACCTGAGCTGAAACCAAGAGTCGGGCACTCAACCAACTGAGCCACCCAGGCACCCCAAGATTGTAAGTTATTTAAAGTACAACATGATGATTTGATATGTGTATACATTGTAGAAGGAGTCCTGCCATCTAGTTAATTAACACATCTGTCACCTCACATATATTATCTTTTTTTTTTTTTTTTGGTGAGAACATTTAATTTCTACTCTCTAAGCAAATTTTAATTACACAAGACAGTGTTAGCTACAGTCATAGTTATTTCATATAATGTCTTAATAATTGGTAAGACATGCCCCTCTCAATCTTTCTAAAAGATTATTGGTCACATTTAGATATTTAACTTTCTATCTTCATTCTAAAATATTTTGCCCAGGATTTTTTAAGCTTATTGGGTTTCAGGTTGGAATTCCAATACATGAATCTTATTTATTTGGAAAGAATAGACATTTTTCTTAGAGTGAGTCTTCCTACCATCCAAAACAAGTGTCTCTCAAGTTATGTGGATCTTATTTTACATCATCATTCAGGGAGATTTTCCAGTCTGCTTCACAGAGGTCATACACTTTCCTTTTTTAAATTTATTCCTTAAGAATTTTATAGTTTTTGTCTCTATTATAAACTGAATCTTTTTCTCCATATTTAAAGAATGTATTTATTTATTTGAGAGAGAGAGAGAGATCAGAGCAAAAGAGAAAGCACAAGGAGGGGAGGGGAACGGCTGAGGGAGAGGGGGAAACAGTCTCCCCACTGAGCAGGGAGCCCAATGTGGGGCTCGATCCCGGGACCTTGGAATCATGACCTGAGCTGAGGGCAGACACTTAACTGACTAAGCCACCCAGGTGCCCCTCTCCATCTTTATTTCCAACTGATAGTTAGCAAACTCTAGATTCTCTGTTTTATTATGTCAGGTGGAAGCAGCATCTCACTTCCAGAATTGTCAAATATCACTGACATTCTTTTTTCTTTTAACATTTATCATTGCCCTAGTTCTAAAAATTTATAGTGCGTTTGAAAAGCTATTTCTGCTTTATATCATGTGTTTTATATATAACTCACATGATTTTCCTTTACCAGAAAGGTTTAACATACTGCTTAGTTTTTAGCTATGAGTCAAAAGGTATGTTATGTGAAAAAAAACCTTTAAGAGAAAGAACTCTAAACATGGAGGATCTGAAGTTGAACTTGGGATTCCTCTGGAAAAGACTGTTATGTGTCTAATACCTGCCACTTCTGTGTCCATTTATAGATCCTCCCTTCCGTAGTATTTCATAACTTAGTCCTTGACTCAAGGTAGAATGGCCTCCTAAGAATATGAACAGGTGGGGAGGTTAAGAGAGTCTGCATGAGGATAGGCTCTTAAGGGAATCTACCCAGCTGCCAAACTGACTCTGAAGGTCTGGGGAGTTGAAGGAGCCCCAGAGGGACTATCGCACCATTTCAGTCATGATCAGCCATCTGTCAAATCTACAGAGTCCAAGGAGGAAGTGGCCAGGTTCCTCCGAGTGGTGAAACTCTACAACAGGAAATCAGAAGCGGTTCCCAGGTCAGGACAGACATAGGCATTGGCCAGGAAACTTCACGAAAGACAACAGAGCCTTAGTCAACCACCCTGAACTTCAAAGCAAGTCTCCATTTCTAGAAGGAACCAGAGTACTAAACAAATTACTGATTGGAACTTAGGAACCAGAACTCAGGCAAAACCCAGTGCCAATAGCTGAGGCAGCAAACAGGCCAAGCAACAGAAGGACCCAGACATCACATCTGAGAATGCTAAGCAGTGGTCTGGGAGTCGCTCTTGAACCTAGTGGTAGCCAGTATAGCACCAGATCCCAGGTCTGACCTCTTAGTTCCTTGACCTCCGCACTCTCAATGACTTTGTCTTTCATCCTATCCAGCCACTCACTCACATCATAATATCTAGACCTTGCCATTGTCAATAACTGAAACTGCTCTGTAATCTCAATTTTGACCTTTTTTGGCCACCTCTACCTTTACCTCCTATCCTCACTCCTTCTGCTACCTGAAGGTCCATTATCCTTCACCTTTAGCAAATGGCAATTCCTCTGTATTCTCACTGTCCCTCACTGCCCTTGTGTTCTCTCTCTGTCAAATAAATAAATAAAATCTTAAAAAACAAACAAACAAACAAACATCACAACACTGGTCCAGCTGGATATTCTGTGTTTGCTCCTCCAGATCCATCCTTCTCTACTCTGCTCTGTCTGCCAGGAGCTGCCCTTTACAGATGATTCCACAACTCCCTTACCCTTTAGCTACCAGTTAGGTTCAACCAATGAGAGGCACAGACAGGAAAGGGGAAGAGAGAATTGGAAGTAGGGATGTTAATCCCCTGCTCCCTCCATATCAGGCTGTAATTCAGCAGTGGCTTTAACTTTCTTTAAGGCCACAGCCTTGGACTCACAGGTCCTTCTCCTGCAGTTGTCCCTCTCACAGAGCTCTGATAACTAGTCATCTCCTGCCCTTTCAGCCTGGGCATGACAATGGCGCCCTCCTGGTGCCCACTTGAGGTGCTGCAAGGGTGCTTGCTGGGTCCCTTGACATTGCCTGTACCTTTGAAAATGTCCCCTCCTTTAAATTTTCAATTAATTCCTCTTGAGAGTGCCTTCTCTTTTCTCCCTGGGTTAAACCCAATTCTCAGCCTATTCTGCGTCTGCACCCGTGCAGCTAAATGTGATTGGGGAAATACCACAAACTTGAGACGAGCTGCACTTTAAATTTATAACAGAAACCACAACTGGGCCCCTGATTCTTACAGACAATCATACCATACATATCAAGATCGCTCATTCTCCCACTATTTCAGATAACCTTTTCACACCTCCTCTTCTTTCCTTAAACCCCCAAAACCTCATCCCCATCTTCATTTTTTAAAAAGATTTTATTTATTTATTTGACACAGAGAGAGAGAGAGAGCACAAGCAAGGGGGAGGGGCAGAGGGAGAAGCAGAATCTCCTGGGAGGATGAAGGCCGATGCGGGACTCGATTCCAGGACCCTGGGATCATGACCTGAGCTGAAGGCAGTCACTTCATCAACTGAACCAACTGGGTGCCCCCCATCTTCATTTTTAATAGATGATTTTTATTTCCTACTTCACTGAGAAAGCGGAAGTATCAGAAGAAAACTTCCCCAGACTCACACCATCGCATGTACTCACCAAATGATATCATCTGCCACATCCTCAGCTTTCCTGCCTGTGTCCATAGATGAACTACTTGAACTCTCTACAAAGCCAGTCATGTATATGTGGACTCTGAGGCCTTTCATCTAATCAAGGACATTGCTCTAATAATTTTACTTTGTCTCTCCCACACTTCCAGTCTTTTTTTTCTATTGGATCATCGTTGTTAGTCATAAAGGCATATTTATATTTCTCCCATTTAAAAACAACAGTGATTACAAAACCTCTCTTAATCCCTTATTAGCTCCTGTCCCATTTCTTTTCCTTTCCATTTGTAGCCATATTCTTAGAAAGAATGGTGTATGTTTACTGTCTCCATTTACTTTTCTTTTATTCCTCTTGAACCCTCTCCATCAGGCTTACCCCCACAACTCCACTGAAATTGCTTTTGCCAGGGTCACCAGTGACCTTCATGTGGTTTATTACAATGGTCAGACCTCAGACCATCACCTATCAGCAGCTTATGATACTCTCCTTCTTCTTTAATATTTTGCCAGCATACCACATTCTCCTGTTCTTTATCCTACCTGTTGGGTTGCTTCTTCTCAGTTTCTGTTGCTATTTGCTTTACTTAGTTCATCCTCTTAATGTTCAAGTTCCTCAGAGCTCAGAATCTGAACCTCTTCTTTATCTGTATCTTGATAACTTAAATCAGTTCCATGTCTTCAAAAAAAATCTATATGCTGATGATTCCCGTGTTTCCCTTGCTCTTGAACTCCAAGCTCAAGAACCCAAGTGCCTACTCAACATTTCCACTTGGTTGTCTGACATTTTCAATACAAATCTCTTGATTTCTCCCTATTCCCTAAACTTGCTCCATGTCAGCCTTCCCCCATTCACTCCCTTGCCTTCCTCAGCTGATGTCAACTCCAATCTTCTAGCAGCTTGCAGAAAAAAGTTGAAGTTTTTCTTTGCTTTCCCTAGCATTAGCTCTTATTTTGTCTTCTTCTATTAGCCTCCTGTTCAATCTGTTCCAGCTACACTGGCTTCCTGACTATTCTTTGGGCATGCAAGGCACATCTCTGCCACAGGGTTTTTGCTCTAGCTTATCCCTCTGACTAGAATGCTTTCTCCAAAAACATCCTCTAACTTCCTCCCATCTTTTGATCTTTGCACAATTCTTATTTTCTTTTTTTTTAAGATTTTTCATTTATTTATTTGACAGAGAGAGAGAGATCACAAGTAGGCAGAGAGGCAGGCAGAGAGAGAGAGGGAAGCAGGCTCCCCACTGAGCAGAGAGCCCGATGTGGGGCTCAATCCCATGACCCTGAGATCATGACCCAAGCCGAAGGCAGAGGTTTAACCCACTGACCCACCCAGGCGCCCCCACAATTTTCATTTTCTTAATAAGGCTTACCCTGGCCGCTCCATGTAATACCACAACACATATACACACACATACAAACACACACATACATGCGTGTGCACATAGTCCAAACTACTCTTTCATAGCACTTATTGCTTTAATTATGTTGTTTATTGTCTCTCTCTTATACTGGAATATAAGCTCTATAACATCAGGGATTTTTCTATCGGGTTCACTAATGTATCCCAAATGTTTAGAACAATGCCTGGCACATAGTAGGCTCTCAAATATTGAGTAGGTGCGCACAGGTTGTTGAATGAATGGGAGATAACTTAAATGCTAAATCCTGCTTGGTTTAGTTTAAGAATCTAAATCTATTAACATCTTGCTTATCTCGGATGAAATGGGACCAGGAATGGGGCCAGGCCAGAGCGTATAGATGAAGTCTATCTCGATGAAGCTGGACAGGAGAGTCTAGTCAATGTAGTCAATGCAGAGGTAGGTGTAGGGAAAGGAAAAGAAAAAAAGAAAAGAAAAGAAAAAAAAAAAGAAAAGAAAAGTCCAGAAGCTCCCTTAACTTTGGAGCAGTGTAAGTCTTATCTGAGAAGTCCCTTGTCAGTGTTGAACTGGAGAGTTCTACATGGTTCAGATGTGAAGAAAATAAGAGGTCAAGGTTTACTCAATGTAAAGAAAGTCTTCACTAATGATTAAATAAGCATCTCAGAATATATTTGTAGAAAATACTAATGGGTATAGAAATTATAGATGTGTGTCTGTGTGTGTACACACACATGAGTGTTGTTGTTGCTCCCATGTTCTCCCGGATGTCATTTATCTCATCCAAAGGAAATGAAACGATATGCAAATTCCAGACCAAAGATGGGTTCCCAAGATTCTCTGTTCAAGTTTCTCTACCTGAAGTTTCACTTCCTGAGGAAATGCTGTATTAACACCTATGGATACTAATCTTTTTTCGGATGGTTTCAATATCGTTCAAAGTATCATCTGTGGGTTACCTGAATCAGAATAGTCGGATGTCTCTTAAAAACATAAATTCCTGAGTCTTTCCCAAACCCACTAAATAGGGCCAGGAATGTACAACCTTAGTAAGCTCTCCAGGCAATTTTGATTCCTACTAAAGTTTAAGACCCACTGTTATAAAGGAAGGTAATTGTTTTGCCCTAGATTAATGTTTTGTCCTAGATTAATGTGTCTGTTTTCTTTATTCTGTGTCTCATCTTTTTTGTTTCATTTTTAAAAACATAAAAAGAAGACTTTATTCTGAAAATGACCCATGTTTGGGATTAGGTGGGAAGTTACAGACAAAATTGACTTGATTCAATAATTCCTGTGACCCATTTTATTCTGTTCCAAGTACTGTGAGGTATAGGATAAGACACACCAAACCACATACTAACCAAACATACAAATCACTCTTTTCTCCTGTGGTGAGCTGTGGTGAGCTTTTAAATTGCCTTGCTCCCAACTTCGGACTAATAATTCCTTCAAATTTAAGGACTGTCTCTTGGAGAAAGTGGACAGTTTCATACCAAACATAAGAACACTGAGGAAACAAGCTAAAATATGACTCCAAATAATCAGTTAACTCAAGACCAAATTATGCAAGGCAGACCATCATCTGTACATCATTCATTATTTAGAACAATGCATTCATGAACTGCATTCCTTGGCTATGTTTCCCTTATAGACCAACCCACTGACTGAGCACCACACAGACGTAAGGTCATAGCTAAGAAAGTTTCTCCAAAAGTTATCACTCAATTTTATTTTAGCAAATAATTGGATAATCTTAAAATCTTCCAGAATATTTCTTAAAGAGAAGTTCAATAGAAGAAATTTAGGTAAAAAAATTCCCGTCATTCCAACTTTTTTCTTTTTTCTAAAATAAAACAAGTCAGCTTTCATCAAACAGGGCTTCAAAGGGAGTTCTTTTTGTCCAGTTCATCTCTTATCCTTGAGGCTTAAGAGAATTTAGCATATACTGGGATAATTCCAAACAGACTCATTTTGGTGTTATCTCACTCTCTAAATATTACCCCAACTACTTCTGGCAATCAAGCAGAATTCTAAAACCCTTTCAGGGAATAGGAGACTTTCAGTATACCCTGTTTCCTCAGAACCTAGTTGCCTTGAGAAAGAAGTGTTCTGTTTATTCCCATGTTAGAAGGGTATGCTGAAATGTTTGTCATTTTGGAATTCTTATTTATTCAGTTTTTATTTATTTCTTAAAGTAGACTCTACACAGAACTTGGGGCTCGAACTCACAACCCTAAGATCAAGAGTCACATGCTTTACCGACTGAGCCAGCAGGCACCCCATTCTGTATTATTTTTCAGTTTTTAGTTCTATGAACATGGCTACTTTTCCAGTTTTCCTATCTTTGGAGGAGGCGGTCAAATACTTTATGAAGGTATTAAACCCAGGCTAGAATTGCATAACATTATTTATTACAGATAGGAATTGGTAAGGTCCCCCTTAAATGGCCAGTGAAAGAGAAGGTTTAACTGGCAAAGGCAGCTGTCCTCATAAGGCACGGCCACCTATCCCCCAGCACTAGATCAAACCTCCACATAAAATGAGAATAAAATAGGAAACGTGTCTTCCATCTTGTTGAGGAGGCATTCGTCACACCCTGCTTTTAGGGAACTGGCTTGGGCCTCCCATTTGGAAAGTAATCCTGAGGTAGTTGGGGAAGGGGAAAAGCTTTATTCTTGGGGTAGAGAACTGGCCTAAACAAACTGGTATCTCAGGGTCACGAACCACCAGCGGACACTTCAAGAAAGGACTGTTTTTTGGAGGGAATTCGTCCCCTAAGCCAAGTAGAGACTCCCTGTCGGTTAACTCTACAAGTACTAATTCCATGTTTTATCGGAGGCAAACCTAGACTTGTGTGTGTGTGGGGGGTGGGGTGTAATGCTTGATCTTCTCTCCCAGGATTTTCCACCCAGCCCAAGGACAAATGGCTTGCCTAAGAGAAAATGAAAGGAGGTAGGAACATGGCATTGATCTCAGACTGACTTAGCTGGAATCCGGCTCTGCCCCATACAAGCTACATGACTGTGGGCAGGTTTCTTCATCTTTCTCAGGCTCAGTTTCCTCCATCATAAATTGGGAATAATGATGGCCACTCCACAGAGTGGAGCGAGGAATAAAGGGGACAGCACATTGTCAAACGCTCAGCGCAGTACCTGTCAGCTAGTAAGCCTGCAGCAAAGGTTACCTATTATCACCATGATGCTCTGATCTGTGGGCCCATGGTCTGTGTTTCAGTAGAAACCCGTGAGAAAACTCTACTCAGCAAGAACGAAATCACTGTTTGTATCATGTTTGAGGCCAGTGTAAAAGCCAAAAGAATACTGTGGTTAAGAGTGTCAGAACACAACCCTCACTCGTCTGAATTCCCACATGGGTTACTCAAGGTAGAGCCGTCACAGAATGTGGGACTAGCCCATTGTATAAAAGCCAAACACACCCATGCTTTAAAGGAGTTCTTTTCACAAGGGTAACTGGCAGAGACTGATGCCGTTAGGAGTCAAAGCCAAGGTGAGTCTCATCAGGAAAGTGTGCGCACAGCAGAAACTCCTGGCAAAGGACCGAGAGCATTACACTGTGACGTCAGATCTGTGGTCTGCTGAGCCGTCTAAGCAGGGCCAGAAGGGCAAAAGCTCACCAGTAAAAATTAATGTCAATGGAAGTTTAAGAACACCAGTCTCCAAGAAGCGTGAAAAATTCACATGTGCTGCGGGACAGCCCGTTCCTTCAGTGCCTGAGATCATTGTCAGATTCAATCTTTTCCCACAATAATGTAACACCTCTGTTCATTTGCAAGATTCCACGGTGAGATCATAGGAAAAGCACTAGATGCTGCGCAAATGCCTCCTTATCCATAACGAGAAATTACGTGTGTGGTCATTAGTTTGCTGTAGCTAAAACTGCGAGCCCCAACACGTCAATCTTGTCCTTCACACCATTAGATGCTTGAGCAGTTTTATTTTAGTTTATTTTTTAAACTGTCATTGGCAACTGCCCAGTAACACTCAGAATGAAGCAGTACCCTCCCTCCCATTTAGCCTGTTAAACAAGCTTGTTGAGCAATAGGGCAGAATAGTGAAACCTTCCTCGCCTTCAGTCAACCTTTCCTTAATTGGGAGTGCAATGCACATTTCCATCCCCGACAAAAGAGAAATGCAGTTTTGGTTTTCCAGGAGCACGCTATTAAGATTGCAATTCATTTGTCTGAATTCTAGCTTCTTAGGTGCACACACACGCCACCAAAGAAACGAGCTCTCTGGGATGTACATACTCATCTTCATGCTTTTTACTTCTTCATACTCCACCTTTTTTGCCTTTTCAGCAAGGATTTAAGATCATCAGCTCAAATACAAAAACACTCTTAATTTTTAAACATTAGCCTTTTACTCACCTCGGGCTCATTCAGATTTGTGATTGAAATAATAGCCCAAAACAGCTATTTGAGTGGTTATAGCTGCACAAATATTTTTGAAAGAATGGTGAACCAAATAAGACATTATTGGCGAAGTGTTCTGAATAATTGGTTGCACAAGTGTTCTTACAATGGAGAGCTTTTGTTCACGTTTATAGTCCCACGTAGTGGGTGCTATTTAACTTCTGAAGTGGATTTGCAGGTTGAAAAGTCACAAGCTGGGCGCCTGGGTGGCTGTCAGTTAAGCGACTGCCTTCAGCTCAGGTCATGAGCTTGGAGTCCCAGAATCAAGTCCCATATCAGGCTCCCCACTCAGTGGAGAGTCTGCTTCACCCTCTGACCCTCCCACCTCTCGTGCTCTCCTCTCTTGCTCTCTCTCAAATAAATTTAAAAAAGCTTAGAAAAGAAAAGTTGCACCTTACTCCATGGACTAGGATAGTGGTTTCCAAAAATCTGTTCGTGTGTCATAGGAGTGACCCAAGATCTGACTTTCAGTGGTCAGGAAACGAATGAAAAAATGAAGGATATTAGAGGGAGAGGGAGACTTTTTCATATATTTGAAATTACTCTATTTAAAGGGCAGAACTTTATTCCAAGATTTTTGGTCTTCTATTTATCTCCATATTTCTTTTATTTTTAATTGTACTTGTCCATGAAATCCACATTCTGGGAGCCACTGCTGGAATGCCTAGAAATATGAGAGCCTGTCAGTGGCCAATTGGGGGAGCTCAATGTATTCCTATCATGCTGGCCACAGAGAAACTGCCAGATTTAGGTCAATAACAACCTGGCTGATCTAGCTGAAAATATCCCCAGATGGTGTCCAGTCTCTTGCCCTTCTCCTGGTCTATTAAACCCACTCCCTCCTGGAACCCTGACCATCACTAAGTACCTTCATTTTAAAACATAGGAAACCTTGGACCAAACCCTTCCCCCATTTGATTCCAAGAAAAGTGAGTGACTACTTGGTAAACCATGCTGAATTCTATATGACCAAATAATCCCTGAATGGAAATGGAGGGAAACAAATATTCAAATATTCTCTCCTCCCTAAAAAAAAAAAATAATAATAATAATAATCAGCAAACGTAAGAAATCTGTATGCAGGCAGCACCATTTTCACACTAGTGAAGAAAACATTTTGGCAAAGAATTATTTTAACCAAGAAGTAAAACACAAAATTCCAATCTTAGCTAAGGCCATCTGTTATAACCCACATGAAAGCACATTGGAAGGAAATCTCTCTATCCATTCCATTGTAGTATTACTGATGCTCATTGGCTCTCTTCAACGTCAAGCACCGAAGTGAATACGGCACTTCTTGGGGCTGAATTGGCTGTGAAACTGCATTCCCTGAAGAAAGGAAGAGCATGAGAGTCCTCAGAGGAGAGGGATCCTACTGGGGACTCTGGTTATGAGTCCAGCCCATGTGGATTTCAGATCGTTTGCCATGTTTATGGGTCTATCCAGTTTATCATCACTGAAGGGGAAAAAAACCACTACAAAGCCCCCACTTCATAGAAGATATTTTTAGATTCAGATTTTAGATAACTCCGAGTTTTTTACACAGAGAACAAGATACACAGAACACTGTCCCTTTAAAAAAGTTCTAGGGAAAAGTTAATATGATTTTATAATCCTATCTACTGAGGTTTTTTTCAGTAGCCATCCCTTCCTCCCACTCCCGCATAACCAATTACCTGCTCTGGTTAAATGAGAATCTTCACAGTGATTCTTTTGGCTAGATGTTATGCCATAAAGAAGGCAGGGTTTCTGAATTCGACACAAAGAAAATCTTGGTTTCAAAAAGTCTAAGGAATTGAAAACATTGATTATACAACAGGAGTCTGAGGCAAGAGATTGTGGCAATCTCCTCTTCCCTCATCTTGGTTATTTCAATCTTTTCCCATATTCTCCTACTTTCTCATGTTCTTCTCCTTCCTTCATGTAGTGTTTCCTACTCCTCCCTACTGCAAGGTCTGAAGAGGCACTATTTAGTGTAATGAATAATGGCTTTTGAGTAGCTCTTTAACACTCACCAAGTGTGATCACTTCTCTGCCATATTTCATCACCTCAGAAGACAAGCAGCAGATAATCATACTATCTTCAGCATCTTGATAAAGAGACTGAGGTTCAGAGATGGGTCACAACTCCTAGAAAAAGTGGCAGAAATGAAACTCCTACCAGTTTTCCTAATTTCATATCCCAAGTTTTAAGCAGCATTTGAGGCTAAAGAAGTCAGCACTCTCTGGTCTAAATCGGGATCCCAACCTTTTTGGTTAAATATACTTTCTTCTTTCTTCAAATCTGTAGAGATTTGTAACTCTCTGAGTTCCTAAGACCTGGTAAAACAACAATAACAAATCTGAGAGTAAACAAGACCTCAGCATCCAATTCTCCTCTTCTCTCAGGAAATTTCAGTCAATAGGAGGAAAGGGGCAGTGGGTAAGCCAAGTGAGTCTCTGAAGATACAGGGAAAGGCAGGACAATAGGAGGAGTTGTATTAACCCACAGGCTAAATCTGAAAGCTGTGTCTAGAGCTGGAGAACAGGGCAAGAAACCAAGAGTGCCCTCTAAGGGTTGGAGAAGCGACACCAGGAGAAGGCTACCAGCACCAACCTAAACCCCTAGCACGTCTTGCCTGTCTAGCACAGCGTTCAAACAGAACAGAAACATTTACTGATTCTCAAAAAGATGAACAGACAACCAAGACCATGGAAACATTTGAGGAAAATTAATACCTCGGAAGAAAATCCAAAATTCAACAAATAAAGAATTTTGAAGAATAAGAGTTAAAAGAGCTCACAAGTTTTCAGAGTAAGTATAAAAATATCACTGGAAAGGTATAGGATACTGTAGCTAAAACATTAATGGAATATTGTAGAAATAAAAAATTTGAAAATTAAGATAAAAGATCAATTTGGGAGTTAATAATAGAATGGACACATATGAGCAGCCTTTTGAAATAGCAAATTGAGGAACTGTCTCAAAACATAGTGGGGAAAGACAAAGAGAATATGAAAGAAAAGTTAACAGACATAAGGATTGACTCAGATTCCCATAGCCATTTAATAGTGGTTCCAGAAAGAGAGAACAGAGAGAACATAAGAGAGGAAATAATTGAGGACTTAGTAAAATAAAATTTCTCTGATAGAAAAAAATATTCATATGTATCTAATAGGTCCTAAGCAGAATAAGTGCAAAAAAGAATTTACATCTAGATCCATTCTTGTAAAATTTTGGAACAAAGAGAATAAAGAGAGCATTCTAAAGGCTCTAGAGAGTTGGAGCAGCTGGTTGGCTCAGTTGGCGGAGCATGGAACTCTTTATCTCAGGGTGGTAAGTTCAAGCCCCATGCTGGGCATAGAGCTTACTTTAAAAAAAAAAAAAAAAAAAAGATAGGGATGTCTGGGTGGCTCAGTTGGTTAAGCATCTGCCTTCAGCTCAGGTCAGGATCCCAGGGTGCTGGGATTGAGTCCCACATCAGGCTCCTTGCTCAGCAGGGAGCCTGCTTCTCCCTCTGCCTCTGCCTGTTCTGCCTGCAGCTCTCCATGCTTTTGTGCTCTCTCTGACAAATAAATAAATAAAAATAAAAAATAAAATAAAGGCTTCAGAGAGTAAAAAGTAGATAACCTGCATAAGAACAAAGATAATGTTAACATCAAAACTCATCAATAATATTGAAATCAAGAAGAAATTAGAACAACTTCAAAATTCTGGGGAAAAAAACTGACCCCAAAGTTTTGACCCAGCCCATTTTTGTAAATGTAAAGTCTCAAAAAAGTTGTCAATCAAATCATTTCTGAAAAAAACTAGTAAAGAACATATTTGCAAATAATGAAAAACAAACCCAAGCAGAAGACATAGGATAGATAAAACAAGAAAGAAGGGTGTTAAGAAACCAGAATAAATTACACTTGACCTTCGTTAATTGTTGGAGGAGTGATGAGAAAATAAAAATAGAAATTAAAATACCAAATGATCTCAGGGGAGAAAATAGCAGCAGGAGCAGAGGGAGCTGGTAAACCAAAGTGTGCAAAAGTTCATCTGGTCTTAGCGTAAAGTTAAATGCTGCATAATTCTAGATAAAAAAAATATGTTGAATAGGCATTAAACATCAAAAAATAACCATTAGAAAAGTAGAAATAGATTGTGTATTCCAAGCAAGTGGAACAACTGAATGCAACCAAAACAAAACCAAACTAAAACAGATAAAAAACTTCAACAACCGAATCAGAGCAGAAAGAAGAGAAAAAAAGCAATGAAAAATACAAAACCCATAAAACAAGATGGTAGGAAAATGGATGTACAAACTGACATATACCCTTTAAAATGTCAAAATCATGAAAATAAAATAAAGACTTCAGAAATGTTCCATATTAAAGGATACTAAAGAAGCAGGCCAACTAAATGCAGTGCACAATCCTGGATTGGAAGCAGGGGTGGAAAAAGAATTGCCATAAGACATATTAGTGGGAAATATTTGAAGATGGATTCTAGATTGGATAATAGTAACATAACAATGTTAAATAGTAACATAACAATGTTAAATGTTAAAGGTCTGTAGGATAATTTTCTTTTCCTTAGAATAGTTCATACTGAATTATGCAGGAATAAAGGGATATAATCTTCATGTGTACTCTCAAACAGTTGCAAAATGAAAAATGACCAGGTGTATATAACTATGTAATACATAATACATATGACATAGGTGTGTGTATATATATCAAGAGAGGGAATGATCAAGAATGTGACAAAATATTAACAGATGATGAAGCTGGGTGAGAAGTATACTTGGCGTCCTTCAGGCTATTCTTACAAGTATTCTGCAAGTATGAGACCATTACAAAAAGGAAGTGATAAAATAATATGGCAGAAATAAGTATAACGATCAATATTCATGACAATATGAATGGATTGGATTCCTTGATTAAAAAGCAGAGATTCTCAGGCTGGTCTAAAACAAAGCAAAATAAAATAAAGACAGAGACCTCAACTACCTGTTATTTGTAAGAGACACAGCTGTAACAAAAAGGGAGAATAAAGGCATTTTCCAGGCAAATGCTAAGAAACAGAAAGCAAGTACAGCAACATTCATATCAAGCAAAATAGAATTCAAGACGCGATGTTCCAAGAAGGAGAACAAGGAATATTTCATATTGATAGAACAATTCATGAAGAGGGTAGAGCAATCATAAATCCATTTTGTCTCTGATATTACAGCATTAGTAAATAAGGGAAAGACTGGTGAGCATGCAAAGGGATGTCAAAAACTCCCAATTACAATGGAAATTTCAAACATTCCTCTCTTAGAGGTGGATAAATCAGGTAGGCCAAAAGTAAATCACATCAGGTTTGAACCATGGTTGAAAAGGAGGTCTAATATGTATATAAAGAAATTTGTGCTTGAAAGGCAAAGGTTATACATTTTTTAATAAATTTACCTGAGATACTGAGAGCAATGAAAACAGGCCTTAGAAGGAGGCTTCATTTCAGAGTAAGGCATCTTAGATGGAGGGACCCCTTGATCTTATACTTTGTGTTTCAGGAATGGATGATATTGAACCCAGGCCTATCCAAAGCATCTGCCTCAAAACCAGACACTTGAAAAGCCAGATTTCTGTTTTGTATATTATACATTTCCTTCTCACAGGAATCATACCTTCCTATAACATGATATGCATGTGACAGCTCCAGGATCATGCTGCACGCTGTACTGCCAAGCAATTTTCACAGGAACTCCATGCCCCTATAGAGCTTATAAGCATATATAGTACATATGTGTATGTGTAGCTACACATGTATATATATATATATATATATATATATATATATATATTTATATGCATATATATATATGCATATATATGGTTTTAAACTTTACTATGATATACTTTATATACTACAAAGTTCACTCATTTATACTGTACAATTCAATGGCTTTAGTATACTTTCAGAGTTGTGCAATGATCAGTATAACCTAATTTTAAAACATTTCATCACCCCCAAAAGAAACCTTTAATCCATTTACAGTCACTTCCTACCTGACCTTCTGCTCCCTCATCCTCCAAAGTGGCTCCAAATTCCCATCAGCAGTGTAGGTGGGCTCTAATTTCTTCATATCCTCACCAATATCTGTTCTGTCAGTCTTTTTTATTAGAGACATTTTAGTACATTTGAAGTGGTATCTCATTGTGGTGTTGATTTGTATTTCCCTTGTGACTAATGATAAGATCTTTTTATGTGCTTATTAGCCATTCATGTATAGTCTTTGGAGAAATGTCTATTTGAGTCCTTTGTCCATCTTTAAATTGGGTTGTGTATTTATTTATTTATTTATTTTTAGTTGTAAGGGTTCTTTATATATGCTATATAAAAGGGTTTATTAGATATATGACTTTCAAATATTTTCTCCTTCAGTTTTTGTCCTTCAGTTCTGATAGTGTCCTTTGAAGCATGGACATTTTTAATTTTTGTCAATCTTCTAAGACTTGTGCTTTTGGTGTTGTACCTGAGAAGTCATTGCCTAACCCAAAGTCATGAAGATTTACTCTTGTTTTCCTCTAAGGGTTTGACAGGCTTAGCTTTTATGTTTAGATCTCTGTCCACTAGAGTTTATATTCTAAGTGTTGTCACACAATAGCCTAGGAGTTGGGAAAGGGGTCTGTTGGGTTTGGACAGGGTAATGTGATGCTGTTCAGCTGTGGTCCCTTTGCTTTCTTCCAGCTGTAGTTGAAAAGGTTAGAAAGCTATGAAAGAAAGTTCCATAGTAACCCATGGAGTAAACCTTGTAGTCATGATTTTTTAATACTGGGTCTCACTACAAAAGTCAGAGTACTTTAGGATCTGGGGGACAAGCTCTGTATTATAACTCCATAACCCAAGTTCTTACTGATTCTGATTCCAGTTGGCTTTCTAACTGATCAAAATTTCTTCTGTGATGTACTGCTCTTCAACAAAAGCTAATTTTTCTTCTGTATACTCATCTCATTCTATGAATAAATCATTCTGTATTCCAAAGCAGAACTTTACTTGAACTCTGACAGGTAGATATGATATTTATCCTCTTCTTTCCCTAGAGAAATGTGTTGCTAACCAGGAACCTGCCCCTTTGTAGGCTCTTCTATTAGATTCCATAATTGCACTTATGCTCTCTCTAGTAACTCCTCTCAGTCACTTGGACTCGACATTTCTAAAGACGACTAGTTTGACACTCTTCTATAAAACACAAGATTGAACACTCCTAGGAAACATCTCACTTTGTCAGAGTTCTACCTTATTTTTGACATGTCTCAGATGGTGAATTTTTTCCTCAAAACGTTTGCAATCTGCTTTCCTCAAGCCTCGTGTGCATTCTAACCAGGCAGAACAACCCCTTACTTGATAATCAAAACTTTGACATGTTGCACCTGTTTTCTCACAAGGTTCCTCTCGCATTCCCTTAGTGCACAGGTTCCTTTCTGCTGGTCAGAATTCAGACCAGGATGGTCTTTGGAGCCTCAGCTAAAAAAAAAGTGTATCCTATTCTCTTTTATATCTGTAATATCATGTCTTAGTTTTGGTTTTGTAATCTGCAGTAGGAAAACATCATCTATTCCTTCCATCTGGCCAGTAATTCCTTGGTCTCTGCTGTAGCAAATTTTCTATTCCTGTTTCTTTTGATACGATGCTCACCAAATGTTTTTCATCATGCTATATCTTAAATATCAATGCTATTGGACTGAACAGTTTCTGAGAATTAGGTAATAGTAATGCATCATAGTAATGGGGCATCATGTTGGCAATTTGATACCAAATGGTGGGCAGGAGTTATTATTCTTGCCCTCCCCATTAACATCTGATGCTGAGTATGTGACTCATTAAAGAGTTGTACCATTATTGATCAATGAAACCCATTATGGGTATAGAGTGTTTCCACCCATGCAATGTATTTCTGATCTTAGCCTATGGTCATAGTGACATCAAACAACCCCTATTTAACAGTGTGGCTGGCCCTGTTGGTTACCTGTCAATCCTTCCTTCAACTCTTTCTTGTTAATAGAAGACTAATTTCATTGAGATATGGGCATCCGGTCCTTTCTTCCACCGGAAAGTGAATTTTTATTGTTCTAAGATAGTCATGGTTTAGGCATGGGCATGTGATATACAGTTTTGGTTAATGATATATGTTAGACGGAAGCAGGTCCGCTGGGGTGGTAGTAGGGGTGCTTTAAGGAAAGATTTTCCTTGGTAATAACCAGAGGTCATAGAATGAAATGGCTCCTCTTCTGTTTGATGGGGTCATGCCTACAGGTAACACCCAGAACTATAACAGTCATTTTGCAACCATGTAGAGAACAAGCCTGAAGAGAAAAGACAAGATAGTGAAGATGACAGAGCAGAAAGATAGGAAAAAAAAAATTTTTTTTTTAAGATTTTATTTATTTATTTGACAGACAGGGATCACAAGTAGGCAGAGAGGCAGGCGAGAAGAGAGGTGGGGAAGCAGGCTCCCTGCTGAGCAGAGAGTCCCATGCGGGGCTCAATCCCAGGAAACTGAGATCATGACCTGAGCCAAAGGCAGAGGCTTTAACCCACTGAACCACCCAGGTGCCCCCAAAAATCTATGTTCTGGATAATGTCACTGACTGCTAAATTAAGCAACCCTGTAATCACCCTATCCCCTTGCCTGTGATATGATATAATAGATTCTGCTTATTGTTTAAGTATATATGTTTAATACCCATAAGTACATATATTCATATTAATTAATTAATATAATATATACTTACATCTCTATGAATGTTTTTGACCTAGAATTATAGATATAGATTTGGAAGTGGCCAGGGAAGTCATCCACATTCTAGCCCAACCCTTTAATTTATTTATAAGAACAGCTTAGACAAGTGAGGCACCCTGCCCAAGGCCAAAAGTTAGTAGTTGATGAGATTCTGGAATCCAAGTCTTTGGATTTCTTTCTGAGTCCACTGTGCTGTCTACTCCCCTCAAAACAGGAAAGAGTTCCAAAACTTTCAGGACATCTTGACTGAGCGAAGGGGCATGGGGTATCTAATGGCCTGATAGGGACTGGCTGACTTTCCTACAGTGAGAGTTTCATTCCATCATTTTTATATAGGCTTCTACCAAAGTAACAATTTGCCTCAGAGACCAGCCCTTGCCCAGACTCACAGAATGGCTGCAGATCTTTTCCCAAGAAACACTTGGCTTTTCTCTAATTTAAGTAAATATGTGGTGCTATTTTCCCCTCAAGCACCACAGATATTGAGAGCCACATCCGGACAGCTGGGCCTTGTTTCATATAGGAAACTTCATAGAAAGAAATTTTCACCTTTTGGGAAGTGACTTTTGAAAATAAAGAAATGCAGGCATTTACTTTTTCTTTCTCTCTTGAAGACTTTCACACCAAGGAGGCCAAACTGAAGAAAAAACAATAACAACAACAACAAACAAGAACGATAAAACATTATCTAAGGTAAAAACAGTGCTATTGGCAGTTCTATATTGTTTGGCCTTAATAGTCTGCTTCCTCGTTTGAATTTGAATAGCGCTGCCATTTTAATCACCTTAGTAATGCTTTTGTCTTGAATTTTGCACCTTTTCTACAGGTTTTTCTATCTTCATAAATGCAGCCAGTGTTTTGCAAAGATAAGGGCATTTTTTGGACATTTTGCTTTTCAAATACAAAGGATGGTAAGGCACATTTTTACATTACTATTCACTATAAATAAATACACCACTATCTTTTTTGTTAAATATATGCTGATTAATCACTACAGATTAAAATAATCCATATTGAAAACAGTAATTTTTTAAAAGTTAATAAAAATTGTGTCTATACTGTATTGTGTTTTAACAGCTTAATTTGCAAATAAAAGAGCAATTATAATAATTTACCTCTTTGGGAAAAAAAAACAAGATTTGTAGAATACTTTCCTTCATGGAAACAGCACCACCATCTGGAGGTTTCGTTTTATTTGTTTTTAGCGGGTAGAAAAGTAATTTGTCTCTTCCTGAGAGATTTTACAGATAAAAATGATACAGAAATAGCATTTTGTTATCAAGTAAGAAATAACTGTGTTTGCCCCTCTGCCACGCCACAAAGGATTCATGTAGTTTGAGTTCTATAGAAATCAACTGTTTTGAATGGTGTAAGACTCTCACACGATTTCTTTCATAGCTAATGTTATTATAAAATTAACATTTCAACAGAGACTAATTTTATATGTCCTCCTGACTGCATTTTTCTCCCTTCCCCCCATCAGACTGCATTTTCTTCACGTTAGAAAAAAAACATTTTTTCTTTAACCTCATGTTCAATAAATCTGATGTTCCAATTTCTTCTCAAGAGTAGAGCTTAATTTGTGCACATGATGAAAAACAATTGAACTGGTTTTCAAACATGAAAAAGACTGTTAAAGAATGTTAAGCACTGTACAAGTGGTCAGAATTATTGTTATTATTATTATATAAAGGGACCATGAATGGTGTGGCATATATAAGTATATGTGGATCAAATATAGCTCTCTATAGTAGTTTTACTAAACAGTATATGAAACTATGCAAACTTTAAGTTCTTCAAAAATGGAAAACACTGGGGCGCCTGGGTGGCTCAGTGGGTTAAGCCGCTGCCTTCAGCTCAGGTCATGATCTCAGGGTCCTGGGATCGAGTCCCGCATCGGGCTCTCTGCTCAGCAGGGAGCCTGCTTCCCTCTCTCTCTCTCTCTCTCTCTCTGCCTGCCTCTCCATCTACTTGTGATCTCTCTCTGTCAAATAAATAAATAAAATCTTTAAAAAAAAAAATGGAAAACACTATATGATGTTTGTTAAAATCCCTACTATTCTCATGAATGGAACAAAGCAATTCATTCAAGAGTCACAAATCCCATCCAACACTCTAAACAATCATGTTCTTGTATTGTCAGTTTAGGATGTTTTAATCAATGGCTTTATCGCCATTGTTTTCCATAAATCAGCCTTAAAACTGAGCACTCCAGTGTTCCATTCAGTTGCCAAAATCAGTCTCATCCTGCACTAAGCCATGCGCGTCCTGTAGAGTGGAACCGAGAACAATTGAAACAACTGTTTCCTGAAAAACAAAGGCGAGGCTCCTCCAGCTATGTCAGATGAACACTACAGATAAACATGCTTCTGTATCTGTTCCTAACCTCACTCTCATGTCTCGGTTCTCTTGTGAATATGAGAGTATGTTACCAGTTAGCTCATTTGATCACCTTTTCTCCTTTACCACTACCATTTGAATGATACTTAACCTCGTGGTTAACAGTCACTGGGCACTTAGAGTGCTTCAACCCCGCTCTAAGTGTTTCATAGGCATTCCTTCATTCTCGTTACAATCTTAGGAAATAGGCACTCTTACTTAACCCCACGTTGAAAGATGAAGCTGTGGCCCAGAGAAGTTGAGCAAATTTGCCCAAGGTCACACAACAGAGAAGAGGCACACCATGGATTTCAACACAGAGAGTCTCACTTCTAATGCCGCTTCTCAACCAGTATATGATGGCAGGGTCATAAGTGGTCTTTGATTTTGGCTACCACTTTATATTTTATCAATTTTAATCAAAGCTTATCTAATTTTGCAGTAAATATCAAATCTATTTGTAAGCCTTTTTTTCCCTACATAGTATTTGGTTTTGTCGACACGTTTAAATTGTTCTTTCTTCAAGAGTCTTTCAGTATTCAGTAACTATTGAATTTCTAAAATATTATCTAACTTTAAAAAAAACTTTGGGGGTGCCTGGGTGGCTCAGTGGGTTGAGCCTCTGCCTTCAGCTCAGGTCATGATCCCAGGGTCCTGGGATGGAGTCCCACATCCGGCTCTCTGCTCAGCAGGGAACCTGCTTCTCTCTCTCTTCTGCCTGCCTCTCTGCCTACTGGTGATCTCTCTGTCAAATAAATAAATAAAATCTTTTAAAAAAAAATCTTTGGTTCATTTTGGCATTATCTCTCAAAATTCATGATGCATATCTACTTTGAACTAGCAATCTTGCTATAATTTTAACATATATATTTGTGATCTTCCAATTGTCCTTTTTTTTAAAGATTTTATTTATTTATTTGACAGAGAGAGAGAGATCATAAGTAGGCAGAGAGACAGGCAGAGAAAGAGGGGGAAGCAGGCTCCTGCTGAGCAGAGAGCCCAATGTGGAAAAGGCACCCCCAATTGTCCTTTAAGACAAATGTATAAGAATGTTCATTTTATTACTGTAAAAGCAAAAGGTTAGAGGAAATCTAAATGGCCACCCATAGGGGACTGGTTGAATAAATTATGACCCTCATTGTAACGGGATACCATAACATCATTAAAAAGAATGAGGCAGAACTCTATGTATTCGAATTAAACTAGGTTCAAGATACATGAATTGAAGAAAAGATGCAGAAGAGAGACTTAGAGAGCACCTGGGTGTCTTAGTTGGTTAAGTTTCTGCCTTCGGCTTGGGTCAAGACCACGGTCTTGGGATCGAGTTCCTCATCAGGCTCACTGCTCAGCAAGGAGTCTGCTTTTCCCTCTCTCTCTGCTGCTCCCCGATTTGTGCTTCTCTCTCTTGCAAATAAATAAAATCTTAAAAAAAAAAAAATAGAAGAGAGGGCACCTGGGTGGCTCAGTGGGTTAAGCCTCTGCCTTCAACTCGGGTCATGATCTCAGGGTCCTGGGATCGAGCTTCGCATCAGGCTCTTTGCTCAGCAAGGAGCCTGCTTCCCCCTCTTCCTCTGCCTGCCTTTCTGCCTACTTGAGATCTTTCTCTCTCTGTGTCAAATAAATAAATAAAATCTTAAAAAAAAAAAGAAGAGATACTGTAAGGACCTATTTAGCCAGAGCACTTCCATCCATCCGTTAAACAATAACCTTGTTGTTTAACCCTTATACTGTCCCTGCTCCCCTTCCCCCAGGGGACTTACTTAAAAACACGTCCCAGAAACCAGCCCCAGGGAACAAAGCCCAAATACAAGGGTGGGTCAGGCCAGGTGGAGACATCTAATCTGTGGGGGGATGCATACTGTCTCCCTAGTTACCAAGCAGTATGGGTCCCGCCCTTTGGGCAACTTTTGGGTGCCAACTCTGACCACGGTGATAGGCTGGTTCAAATGTCTACTATAGGGTAAATTGTAATTCAATTGGTCACTTATGCGTGACCTAGCATGACTGTGCAGCTTTCTCTGTGTGTTACAATTTCACTGGCCACCTGTGCATGGCCAGGCCCAACCACATGACCTTTGCCCTTAAAAGCTAGTCTGTGGAACAGAGAGAGGTCGCCCTCTCTGTAAGAGGCGCGGCCCTGGCCAGTCAGTTTGATTGTTGATGCTTGGTGCGAAATAAAGCTTTGCTTGACCTTCGCTTTGCATCAGTCTCTCTCCTTTAATCACGGACCCATTATTGGGGGACCTAACACACACAAATTGCAATAATGGAAGTTCAAAGAAAAACAATGAGAAAATACTTGACCTCTCTAGTGAAATTAATGCAAATGCAAATTAACAAGAATGACAAACTCAATGCTGCAGGTAAATGTACCAAAATGGGCACTTGTCTAAGCGTTGACCCCAGTAGACCCTGGAAAATTTTCTGGAGAAAAATTTGCCATTGCTTCCAAAACTTTAAAATATATGTTCCTTTTGGTCTAGCAATTCAATGAGTAGGAATTTATACTAGGAAAACATTCAGACAAGTGCAAAATTCAAGATAGCAATCTCAAGACACTTTTTCTTTATAACAGTGAAAAAGTAGAGCAACTTAAAACGTCCATTAATAAGGAAATCAGTTCAATAATTTAAGATACACTCAGGTAAGAAATCATACTAAAAGAGATGACTCAGATGCATATTTATTAATTTGGAAAATGACAAGATTTATTTTAAGCGAAAAAAATCAGTTTGCAAAAATAGTATGGTTAATACAATCCTTTTTTGGGGTGCCTGGCTGGCTTAGTCAGTAGAGCATGTAACTCTTAATCTTGAGGTTGTGAGTTCAGAGCCCCATGTTGGGCATAGAGATTACTTAGAAAAGTAAAAATTTAAAATTAAAAAAAAAAATGCAGTTGTGTTTTGTTAAAATACAAAATACTTGCACACATACACACACACACACACACAGCTTGAAATAATACAATAATAATACAAATTGTTAAAATGGTTATATTGGGTACCTGGGTGGCTCTTTGGTTAAGTGTCCACCTTTGGCTCAGGTCATGATCCCAGGACCCTGGGATCAGGCTCCCTGCTCAGCTGGAAGTCTGCTTCTCCCTTTGCCCCTCCTCATGCCTTTCCCCCTGATGATGCTCTCTCTCAAATAAATAAAATCTTTTTTAAAATGCTTACTATATTATTGCTACATAGTAAAATTCTGGTTGTTTCACTTTCTTCTTTATAAATGTCTGTATGGTATGTATTCTTTTTTTTTTTTTTTTTTTAAGTAGGCTCCACCCACAGGATGGAGCCCATTGTGGAGACCAATGCAGAATCCAATGTGGAGCCTGAACTCTCGACCTGGAAATCAAGACCTGAACTGAGATCAAGAGCCGGGTGCTTAACCAACTGAACCACCCAGGTGCCCCTGTATATATATTCTTTTTAAAAATAATGAGGTATTATGTTCATCACAATTTTTTTAAACAATATTTTTCATTGGGGAAAATAAAACCAGAAGTAAACCTTGAAAGGTTAACTGCCTTTTAGGTCTCTCCATGATGTCTGCATGCATTTGGTAAGCAGAAGAGTGAATGCAGAACTAGGGGGGGGGGAATCTATTTTTATTACAAATGTAAATATTTGATATGAGGGCTTAAGCTCTCAAGGCTAACTTAAATATAACCATCCTAGGGATTTTTTTTTTTTTTTTTTTTTTTTTTGCTAAGGTTCAGCAAAAGAGGGTTTATTATTTCCTTAATCATCAAGTTTTTTAAAGGTTGCTGCCTGGAACAATGATATTTTTAAATAGAGCCATAAATAGGCTCATGAACTATACCAGACAAGGTCTTTCCTTCAAAGACACTTCACTAAACAAACACTTATTAAGCTCTGACTCTGTGCCAGACACAGAGGATACTAAGAAAATAAAACACAGTTTCTACTCTTAGAAGGTTTACTCTCTAGCAAAGGGCAAATAGACAAGGAAACAAATAAGAGTTAACAGTGCTAGGTGCTAAAGTAACAGTAACAAACACAGGGGTGCAAAGAGAGTCTACTTGGGGAACAAATGAAAAAAGCTTCATAATGGGATAATTCTTGAGCTGGGGCTATAGAGATTACAATATTTGTCTTTGGTGAGGAAGAAGAAATATTGATGGAATATGAGTAGCATTCCAAAGCATTATGAAAGAAAGGTGAAAAATACACCAGGATTGGAGTGCTCAAAACACAGGTTGTCTCAGCTTACAAAAGTGGTATGTCCTATGTAAAGCAAACTAAACAATCATAAGTATTTAAATAAAACGTACAAAGCATTTATTTTCTTCCTATCCCCATTCCTCCATTCTCAGTTCCTGAGGTAATAGAGTTATCAGCTTGAGTGATTCCTTCCACATTTTCTCCACCAAACACAAGCCACATGCTTGCTTTCAGTTTGGTTTACTTTGGTAAATATGGAAACAGGCTACAACATAATTGTTCAATTCTATTTTTTTTAAAGATTTTGTTTATTTATTCCATGAGAGACAGAGAGAGAAAGAGAGAGAGAGGCAGAGGGAGAAGCAGGCTCCCCAGGGATCACGACCTGAGCTGAAGGCAAATGCTTAACCATCCGAGACACCCAGGTGCCCAACTTTATTTTTTTTAAGTAGACTTCTTGCCCAACATGAGGCTTGAACTCACAACTCCGAGATCAAGAGTCACATGCTCTACCGACTGAGACAGCCAGGTGCCCCGTAATTGTTCAACTTAAAAAAAAAAAAATTATCTAACAATCTATCCAAGGATATCTCTCCTGGTTAATGAATATAGATCTGATATGTTTTTAAAATGCCTGCATACTCTTGCATAATGTGGAATTTATTCAGTCATTTCCCTGTTTGTTCGACATTCAGCTTCATTTCTTCTCGGTCCCTTTTTTCCCCTCCCAATACAAACTGCTTTTATGAACACCACCGTTTTGTGTGTCCTAACTTTTGTGTGTATTTATTTGTAAGGGATGGGTTTCTGAATATATATTTGCCAAGTCAAAGACTCTGTGGACTTTAAATCTTAATAGATATTAAAAGTATATCTAAAGGCATAGCACACTATGCTGGCATCATTTATTAAATCTCCCACCATTTAACACTCAACTGGAACATCATCTTTACCACGAATCTATTTCTGGACTCTCTATTCTATTCCAGTGATCTATTTATCTATTCCTATGTCAATATCATACTTTTTATTGTCATACTTTTTATGACTAGCTTAATAATCTTGAACAGGATGGCACTGTGGTAGGATGTGGGCTCCTGAAACCAAAGGACTAGATTGAGATCAGACTCCACCAGCTTTGTGATCTTGGGTAAGTTACTTCAGTATCTTCCTCTATAAAATGGTGATAATAATAGTATCTAACTCATGGAGTTGTGAGGATTAAATGACCAATGTATGTCAAGTGTTCAGAACAGTGTCTGGTGCAGGGTAATTGATAAGTATTAGCTATGATTATTATAACTGGTGAGGCATGTCATTGATGAGGTTCAGGACACACTACCCCCAAAACTGGCATCTCGGCATATTAAATATTTTTGAGCTGAAAAAGTTTGAGAAAACAGCAGAAGCAAGGTCACTCTGACATTTCCTGTGCCCCTTTCCCCTGAAACTCTCACGTGAGAGGGGCCCTCCCTATATTCAAAAGAAAGGAGCATCCTTATCTCTGAAGACAAGGGGATGCTGAGAAGAATCCTGACAAACAGGTATTGCTGTCTCCCCTAGTTTACCACACTTAACTCATACTCTTTGACTTATCATATTTCTTTACACCTGTCCAATCTTCAGCAAACCTACTAGCATAAAAATACTCAGGTCTGTTTCTTCCAGTCTTCATTTTCTTATGAAGGCTCTTGGGTCACATGAAACTGACATTCAATAAATTTGCATGCTTTTCTCCTGTAAATCTGTCTTTGCCAGTTTAATTTTCAGGCTCAGCCAGGGACCCTAAGAGGGCTGAGGAAAATTTTTTCTTCCCCTACATCATCTTTCACTACTCTTACACATAGTTTTCTTGTGTCTCCATTGGTTTTTAGTTTGCCAAATGAACTTAAAATCATTCTGTCCAGTCCCCCCACAAAATTTTTAGGATTCCTATTCCTATATGCATAGACCACACATTTGGAAAACATTGCAACAGACTTATAACCATACTTTCCTCTGTGGAAGGGAGTAAGTTGGGACTTCACACAACTGAATTTTTAACATGTGCATATATTATTTAAAAAAAATCTCTTCTGAGTTTTTTTTATATTAGTATTCTAATCTTGATATTTTAATTTGAGTTGCAATCATATATATTCTAGATGGTTTTGTACCCATAAGTAAGAATCTGGGTATGACTGCACACTTACAAAGAGGTTGCTGTGGCTGAGGGCTAGAAAGTATTGTGAGGAAGGATCATGTGGTCTAGACCTTGAAGGATGAAATGGTGTCTTTCTGACAGAGGAGGGTGGTAAGGACATTCCAGAGTTTGGGAAGAGCCTTGAATGGTAACACAGAGATATGAATAAGCACTGCATATGAGTAGGAGGGTCCTAGGGGCTGGGGATGGGGGGAGAAGAGAGAAGACTGATTTTGAGCAGAAGTCAGGGCTGAGTCCTGGAATGAAAGAAAGACTGTAATGGGATGGAAAATGTGCTTTCTTTCCTCTTCCCCCAGGGGATTTCAGGGTGAGTTAGAGAAGGGCAGAACCAAGATAGCCAGGAGAAAGCTACACTGTGATCTCTGTGAAGACAAGGACCACACCTGTCCCATTCAACGCTCTGTCTCCAGTTCCTTCAATAGTGTGCACAGAGGCCCCCACAAGTATTTGCTGAATGAATGAATGAATGAATGAATGAATAGCACATCTAACACAATGGTAAATATTTTGAGAAAGAAATGAAAGCAAATGATTCTGTTGAGTTAATTTTAAAAATGAATGATAACATGATAGAAGAGACCTCGTAGAGCCATCTGTTGCAATACTAATGATAAATATGCGATGATTACCCACTGAATCAATGAATGTACATGATATGGGTCTGAGAGCATTAGGAAAACAACTCATTCGAAGGAGACCGTCCTACATAAAGTTCCTACTTGAAAAATGAACTGTTAAAATGCAAACACAGTAATTGCGATGAGATGGAAAAGCGAAGTCGAGGGACTTCGGACAACGGTCAGAGATGGAGAACTGGCTAGGGACTCCATCGAGCAGCTAATTGATGGCATATTGTCACCACCGCCGGGCTGAAGAGAGCAGGTAAATCAATGAGAGGAAGAGGCTGCTGAGTCTGGTGGAAGCAGCTCTGGCACCGAGTCAGGAGACCTGGGCTCAAGTCCCAGCTCTCACACTCACTCAGCAGGTCCTGTTCTCAGTTCCTCCAGCTGTCTATGTTCTCTAAATTCCCAGCCAGCTCTAATATTCCGTGATGCTAAATCATGAAGAAAAAGGAGAGGAGAAGGCCCACACACTGGCCGTTTAAAGCTAGAACATTATCCATTAGCCACTGCAGTCACTTTAGGAGAGAAACATCCATTCAGTCAGTCAACAAATGTTTATTTGTCTCATAAGGCAGCATGCACTGTCCAAAGACAGCAAATTAGAGCAGCAACACACCCACTCTTGGGAGCTTACAATTTAGTAGAGGAGAGGAAAATAAATATGTAGGAATAAGTGCAATTCAAGTGTGGGTGTGCAGGGTGTGGCAGGCACCATGGAAGAGATGCAAGCAAATGTTACTGAGCACACTAGGGTTTTCGGGTGAGGCTGCACCCCACCCCCCACCCCACTGTGAAGTCGAGCGAGGAGGTGAGTACTGCAGAGGTCACTGGAGCCTGCCCTGATGCCCTTCTGCAGCTGTGCTCACTCATTTTGCCGACACCATTGACCTGTGCAGCTGCCTTTCTTCCCAGAGCAACAGCTGCTTTCCTTTTTCCTTTTCCTGGGAAACAGTTCCCAGGCAGCAAACAGTTAAAACTCCAGCAATTCATTTATTAGTTAGGTACTGGGTACTCAGAAGTCACACGGGACTCCTAATTGGTGACATTGATGACGAGGTCCCCAAACCAGCCAATAAAAGCCAATTTAAACCATAAGGTAACTGAAACAGAGTACTGGCAAGAGTGCTTTGACTTCCGTTAACCCCATACATTCAATATGGTACAAAATGCAATTTCAAAAATAAGAACACATAATTTCAGGGCAGAACAGGCTTCCCTAAATGCAGCTCTTAGGGACACTGTTCCACTTATCTATCGCTGGGGCACAAACTACCTTCAAACATGGTGGCTCAAAACAATAACTAGTTAGTTATATCATGATTTGATGGGTTTGAACAGATTCGAAGGAGAAATTTTTCCACTTACATTGTTCCTACTTGAAAACTTAAAGTGGGATTTTTAAATTATTTGAACCATAATAACTGAGAAGTGATAGAAAGGCAGTATTTTTTAGTGATTTGGGGTGATTTTTCTGTTTTTATGGTGTTGAAGGAGGCCACTCAGTAGTCAGCTGGCAGAGAGTAGGTTTGGAGGATCCAAGGTGGTCCTTTCGAATGTCTGGTGCCTTGGCAGGGATGTCTGGAAGGCTGGACATAGCTGGGACTGCCCACCAGATTTATGTCTAAATTAAGAGTCCTTCCCAGATTGTGAATAGAGGATTCGTTAATATCCATACCGAATCTTGATTGTGCTAAGTCCCCACCAGTTCATAAAGGAACTCCATCATGAGGTTCTCTGGGAGCCTAAGCAAATTCCCAAGGAGCCAATACACTTAAGAATTAGTCTTGGCTACCATTTGCATTGATCTCTATGACACAATTTCATGCAATAATTGTTAAGGATCTTAGACAACCTCTAAAGATACAAAACTAGATAGAGAGATACCATGGAGAAGGCATGTTATGGCATACGGCTGTCTGCTAGCTCTGGCAATCCAAGTCATTCAGTGTCACTGGCCTCAGTCACTCCATGCTCTGCACAGTTCCTACTGAAATTCAGATTACTGCTCATTGCCTTAACTACTGATGCTAGACATCTTCACTCTATATATAATGGAATACTATGCAGCCATCAAAAATGGAAATCTTGCCATTTGCAATGATGTGGATGGAACTAGAGGGTAATATGTTAAGCGTCATAAGTCAATCAGAGAAAGACGATTATCATATGATCTCTCATATGAGGAATTTGAAAGGCAGGGCAAAGATTGTGGGGGTTAGGGAAGGAAAAAATGAAACAAGATGGGACCGGGAAGGGAGACAAATCATTAGACACTCTTAATCTCAGGAAACAAACTTAGGGTTGCTGGGGCATGAGGAGGGAAGGGATAGGGTGGCTTGGTGATGGACAGTGGGGAGGGTATGTGCTATGGTGAGTGCTGTGACGTGTGTAAACCTGATGATTCACAGACCTGTACCCCTGAAGCAGATAATACATTGTATTTTAATAAAAAACATATACCTACATTCAATTTTAAACACATTTCCAAGTTCTTTTCTACTCTTTTGTGTGGATAGAGCAGATTCTTAAGGAAAAAAAAAATGTTGGTTTGTTTCATACTTTAAATGTAGCCAAACCTCAATTTCAACCCAGCTAAGATGACTACTCTGCTCCTATTATTACCCTTACAATTTGGCATCAGAATTCCTTTACTTATCTTCACATCTAGACTATGAGCTACCATAAGGGAGGAGACAAAGCCAAGTCTCTTGGGCCTTAAGTACCTTTGTGTGCTCCTGATACTTAGTGTGATCCTGGGCATAGGGCAGGTGTCCATAGAATATTTGTTGAATAAGGGACAAAGGAGAATTCAAAATGATGCCCCTAGGTCTACAAAATTATAAGAATTTCAATCATTTAAGTAACTGCCAGTAATCTATCTTTAATAATAACCATTTAAGAATTTCTTCATAAGGGGCACCTGGGTGGCTCAGAGGGTTAAGCCTCTGCCTTCGGCTCGGGTCATGATCTCAGGGTCTTGGGATCGAGCCCCGCATCAGGCTCTCTGCTCAGCAGGGAGCCTGCTTCTCCCTCTCTCTCTCTGCCTGCCTCTCTGCCTACTTGTGATCTCTGTCTGTCAAATAAATAAATAAAATATTTAAAGAAAAAAAAAAAGAAAAAGAATTTCTTCATAAAATGACAATGTTATCTTACTTAGTTAGCATGTAATAGAGGATCACAACAGTATCAGCTGGAACTCTAAGCACAACCTCACCAGAGTGTGGGGTTTAATAGTCTATTCATCTTTTATCATCTGTGAAATGTCATTGTTTCATACATATAATCAGAGCTCTTCCTACAAACTATATTTTTCCCTTTGAAGTGAAGAAAACAGAGAGCCCAAGTAGGATTAAGTTTAAGAGCAACGGTGCTCGAGGTCTCTGGATGGGAAGGAGCATGAGGACGTAAAGAGGCATCTATGATTTTTGACCAGATGATGACATATAAATTCAATGCAAGTTACTATGTCAACCAGAGTCTATGATTTCCAATAAACATCCCAAAAAGGGACTTTCTATAATAGGACTGTTAGAGCAAAATAACATTATTAATAATAATCTCTGTCAAAATTATAATCAATATGATACTTTTTCAGTGGGGCTTGGGAAATGAGACATTCCCTAGAATGAAGTCCATCAAACCAATGAAAGACAAAATGCATTGATTCTCCTGAGTGATGTGTGGGCTTCAGTGTGTGTGAACAGGGCAAGCAGTTCACGCCAGAGCAGAGGTGCCCTGGTACTGTTCACTTGGGGGCCACATGTGCAGGACAACAAGCCTCCTTACAATGGTATACCAGTGTTTCCTCATCCGGGCGCAGGGATGGAGCCCAGTGATGACTACCCTGGCCTCCTGCTGGGCCTGTCAACAATGGTGCCACTTGGTACCAGCTCTGAGGCCCTGTGGCACTGAGACAGGACCACCTCATTTCCCGTGGATGAGAGGAGTCTGCAGATGTCCACAGTCATCACCAACCTAGGTTGGATTTTAACATAATCTAAACAGCCTTTCAAATAGTACATGTTCCTTGGTTTAAACAACCCTCCTTCAAAGGACATGTTTGTTAGACAAATCTAATATAAAGGTCATCCATTTGGTAATTTGACCTCATTGGACCATAAGGAAAAGCAAGGAGACACACAAAAACCTGAAATTATCTTCAACCCCCAAAAGAAAATACAATGCTCAGCACAAAGGATAATGTATCATACTTAAAATTAAAAAAAAAAAATTGGATTGTGCATTCTTTTAAACATTCCCACACAAAACTGGAAATGTAGACAAAACTTTATTATGTTGTGGTTTGACAGAGAAAAAGAGGCTGTCTGTATACACAGGGCCACTGGATTAACAATCCCGAAAGAACTGATGTCAATTCTTTTAAGCAGCTAGGCAATTCAGCTCAACAATAAGTCATTTAAATAAATCCTTCGTCTGATTATCTCCTTTTCAATGAATTAACTGGTTGCTTGAGGAAAATGTTCAAAGGGGTCTGATATTTTAGCATTGGTGGACAGAAGTGAGAATCTTTGTTAACTTTTTTTTTTTTTCCTAAGATTTTATTTTTAAGTAGTCTCTACACCCAACGTGGCCCTCGATCTTACCACCCGGTGATCAGGAATTGCATACTCCACCAACTGAGCCAGCCAGGTGCTCTTTTGCTCACAGATTTTTAAAAAAGGATAAAGAGAAATCAAAACTGCCTAGCATATATTTTTAGGTGCCTCTGTAGGTAAAATACACTCCCATAACCACCACTTCCCACAAAAAGATTTGAAAACTTCCCCACACCTCAATTATTCAATTCAACAGCATTACAGAACAAAATGTCTGCTGTATGATCAATGTCTGATTCTACTAAGTGATAAGAAAGGGGATTAACATGAAATATACTGTAGGACAAACCACTCTCTTACACAACTCAAGTTCCTACCTTGGATCATACAGCAGGAGCTTCCTCCCTCTCTTCCATCCCTCTCATTGTCCCCGCCCAAAGGAAGAGAAGTGACCCACACAGTGAGCGTGACTGGACACTCGGGAAGCAGGAGCTGAGCGTACAGGCAAAGCCTCTGTCTCTTTTTCTCAGTCCTTGTGTCAGTCTGAATCCCCTGACCTTGGCACAAACACAGACTCAGCTCAAACATGCAGGAAGTGGAGGGGGCCTCATAGTCTGTGATGAAACAGGAACAGGATGGGTGAACCCAGTTTAGGGTCAAGGAATTAGGAAGCCCACTTGAGCACACAGCTATGCTGTGACCTCCAATTAGGTTATTAATAAGTCAATTGAGATACTGATCTTTATCTTTCCATTGGTTCCAAACTCAGGAGGGAAAGAAATGGATGTTATTTATTGTCCCTCCCAGAAAATCAGTACATTTAAACTCCAATTGCCTATTATAGTTAATATTTTGATTCTCCACTCGACTTTCTAATTCTGGTAACAGATTAATGTTGAATACAAGAAAGGGAAAGTGTATGAATATCTTTCTATGAATATTGATGTGCTGGTAAACATTCAACAATGAGCTTTCTGGGGGAAAAAAGTCCTGGTTTGTAGTACTTGATCATTTCTGTGGTGTGAATATTGCTACCATGGCCCATATCAAGCCACCAATGTGAGTGACATCACTGCTTACAATGGACTTTCACAAACTGGTACTAACCAGCTATAACCTATCACTATCTATGAAGTATCCTGAGTTTCTGTTATAGCCTGAAAATTAAATGCTGAAGACTATTATCCTACTTTTATAAAAAAAAAAAAGCGACTTTATCATCTATTGAAACTAATAAGGTGACTACAAATACTTCTTATCCAGCTGTCTTAAAGAAGAACCACCCACTTCAACACCCAGTTCAAATGAAATGTTATTAGTTGAATCAACTTTCCCTCCTTCGCTGCATCATTTGATCGATTGATTGATTGATTGCTTTCTTTCTTCCTTCTTTTACAAATCAGACTGTTTGGCTGTCAGTAGTAGCAGTAGAAACAAACCTATGAAAGACTATTCAGGGCAGTTTGAGAGATGTTAATGGCAACAACCATGAAAATTAAAAGTTGAGATTCATTAAGAAGTATTAATACTTGTGAAGTCTCCTAGCTAGGTCCTCCTGAAGTCTGAAGAGAGTATGGTGTATTGAGCAGAAGGGACTTGCAAGGAACAGAGCTGGATTTGAACATTAGCTCTGATGTTCACCCGGGCTGCCACCTTGGCAATGTGATCAGCAGCAGGCCTGTGACACACTCTCTCCCTTCACTGAGGAAATGCCCCTAGGAAGGAAAGAAGGATGATAATCTGGTCCAATTTCCTTATAGGCATGTAACCACAGACCTCAGTCAAACACACTAGTACTGTTTATCTATGGAATGCTTTGGTCAGGATGAATCTGATCTGTCTAGGATTGGTTACTATGGTAATCAAACCAGCAGCTTATGGATATTTGTAATGTCCCTCCCTAAAAAATGTCATGTGATCTATTTAACTATTGGAGTATAAAATGGAGATGTTTCATGAAAGAAACAGCTCTCTTCTGTGTAAGTGATGTGACCGTGCACATAGAGATCCTGTTCAGTAATTAGGGCCAAAACTAGTCTCAGTGGAGGAAGAAGTGACCTGGGAGCTATGTTGGTGGGTCTCAGACTTCTCCCTGCTTCACCATTGCCTTAAAATTATTTGTATCCTTGGAAACCATTAGTATGTCTTGCTACTGTGTGAGATATGTGATCCTGTGAGTCTGATTTGATTATCTGATCCTTCGTGCTATCTCACACCCTTAGCAAGTTAGGTAATCCTTTGATCCTCAGTTTTATCTGTAAAATGAGGATAATGATGTTTATCTCCCATAAATGTTGAAAAGAATAAACCAAATATGACATGGGGAGCACCTAAAGCCTTGCAAAGCACAGTAAATGTCCCTTAAATCCTCGAACTCTGACTCTACACTAATGAAATGATGTTCTTAGAAATAGATGTTAAATCTCCAGACCTCATTTAGTGATATTGTGATTTATCATAAAAAATAAATATGGATCTTCCTTGACTGATGATGGGGTTCCATCCCAACAAAACCATTGTTAAATTGAAAGTACCATTAAGTTAAAGGAAAAAAACTTCCATTAGGTCTAAAATGCGTTTACTACACCTAACCTACCAAACACCCTTGCCTAGCTTAGCCTATCCTAAATGTGCTCACAACACACATTAGCCAATAGTTGGGCAACGTCACTTAACACCACATCTACTTTATAATAAAGTGTTCAATATCTCATATAATTTATTGTTGACTGTACTGAAAGTGAAAAACAGAATGGTTGTATGGGCACAGAGTGGATGTTAGTGTGTCGGTTGTTTATTTGTGATTATATGTTTGTGACTGGGAGCTGCGGCTTGCTGTCGTTGCCCAGTGTCATGAAAGGGAATCACACTGCATATTGCCCGCCCAGAGAAAGATCAAAGTTCAAAATTTTAAATAAGTTGGGGATTTGTATACTTTGGTATTCATCCATGATTCCTGGCTTATAGCTCCCCAAACCCAGCGAAGGGAACATCTTTTGTTATAACGTTTAGTCTTTCCGTCCTCAGTTCCTGAAATAGCTTCACAGGGATAAAGGTGGAATGGGTGTTTTTGTTATCCTTTTACAAGCCCCTTTCAACCATGACTTTCGGAAAGGTCCTAGGACAGGGACTGGTTGCTGGTGGCACCAGCCACCTGGTTAGAGGGCTGGAACTTTCAGCCCACTCCCCTGACTTCTGACCTCCAGGGAGGGATGGGGACTTGAAATTGAGGTCGATCCCCAGTGCCCAATTATTTAATAAATCATGCTTCTGTATTGAAGACTCCAGAAAAAAAAACAAAAGAATGGAGGTTGAAGAGCTTCTGGGTTGGTGAAGTAGAACACATCCACGTGCTGAGAGGGTGGGATGACCCAAACTCCATGGAGGCAGGAGCTGCTGGGTTCAGGATCCGCACAGACCTTGTCTTATGTGTCTCTTCATCTGAGTGTTCACTGGTACCTTTACTATCTTTTGTAGTAAACCAGTAATCTAATATGTAAACTTCCTTTCTGAGTTCTGTGAGCTATGCTAGCAAATTTTTTTAAAAGATTTTATTTATTTATTTGACAGACAGAGATCACAAGTAGGCAGAGAGGCAGGCAGAGAGAGAGAAGGGGAAGCAGGCTCCCCACTGAGCAGAGCCAGATATGGGGCTCAATCCCAGGACGCCGGGATCATGACCTGAGCCAAAGGCAGAAGCTTTAACCCACTTAGCCACCCAGGCCCCCCTGTGCTAGCAAATTAATTGGACTTAAGGAAGGTGTCAATTTATACTTGGTTGGCCAGAACCACAGGTAACAGCCTGGATTTAGAAAGTGGGAGTGGGCAGTGGGGGCGAGGGGTGGAGGAAGCAGTCTTGTGAGACAGCCTTTAACCTGTGGGATATGATGATATTTCCAGATAGGTAGTGTCAGAATTGAGTTAAACTGCAGGACACCCAGCAATTTAAGAAAACCCCAGACTTGTTGGGCTGGTGTCGGAAGTATTCAGAGAGTACAGTGTAAAACGCAAATGAAAACAATAGAACTTCTCTTTACAATTAACTACTAATAAAGTATCCAAAGAAAGAGAAAAAGTGTGTCAATTACACAAACAGTGGAATATGTCAACTCTTTTGTTTATATTCCCTATTCTCCCAAATTTTGCACTCAATGGAGTGTTAACTGTAAACTTACTTTTCGTCTTCTCTAAAGAAGCGGCCCCCTCTTTCCAGCTCCCGAGGGCTCAGCAAGAGGAGCTGCCTCTGTTGGGTATCTGTCGGGTATCTGCAACAGCTGTTCCAGAGGAGCAGGCAGCTACATAGCACCACACACAGCAATCCGATGTCCCCCACCTCCTGCTGTTAATGGGTGGGACTCACTGCCAGACGGTGGGCGAGGAGCCACGGGGGCAAAGGGGCCCCTGGTGTTCATGAAGGGGAGATCCGGCTGGGAAACCTGGCCACCTCCTACTTGGGGATCGCTATCAGCAAGAGCTCCCAGGTCACGCTCAGCAGCATCTGGCCCATGACCCATAGGAAACAGAACTACTCCCCATCGTAGTAGCAATATCTGCGCAACTGAAGCCAGTGATGTTGAAGTGGGAGCAGACCCCCAGCCAAGGGCCCCTGAGACTGCCTCTCCAACCTCCAAAGGAATAGAGATGTCAGCTGGCTTGTCAAGGAAGGAAGGAAGGAAGGAAGGAAAGGAAAGAGTAGAGAACAGAAGGGAAGGGAAAGGGCAAGGGCAAGGGAAAGGAAGGGAAGGAAGATCCTGAAACACTAATCAGTTTAAAAACTTCTAAATTATTAAAATTGAAGATTTCTGGATTAAAATTCTGTCTAGCATCACTAAAATTTTATAATAACATAGATGGTCTGGTAAAAGTAAAAACAAACAAACAAACAACAACAACAAAAAAAACTTGTTTCCCCAATAAGAATTTATTAAGCACGTATACATGCCAGATACATGCAAAGCCCTAATAATAGAGAGGTTAGCAAAATAACACAGACCCTGCTCTTTCATACAGAGTTTAATCTGGTAGAGAAACCACCTTTAAACAAATAACACACAACTAAAATGGTTATTACAAATCCTATTTAGTGTCAAGAAGAGAGTACAGACGGTATGAGAGTATAGACAGGAGGACTTTTTTTATATTGGGGCTGAGAGAGCAGGACCTTTAAGCCAAGACTCTAAGGACTAAATTAAGCTAAGGCTCTAGGGACTAAGAGCATTAATCAGGAGGTAGCTGAGGTGTAGGGAGGCAGAAGGAAGAGCCTCCCTGGTTAATTCTAATGTCAGGCAGGATGAGAACAACAGCATGGGGAATTTCCTCCTCCTTGATTTCCTCTTCTCTTGGACTCTACATGGCCATACTCTCGGTTTACCTTGTACTTCACCGGCCACTTCTTTTCAGGATTTCTTTTGCTGGTTGTACCTTCTCTACTGATCTCTACATGACAGAACTCTACGGGATTTTCCCCGTTTTTTCTTCTCTTTACTCTCTACATTTGTGATTTCATCCACCCATGGACTTATATGCAATCTATTCAAATAAATTCAAATAAATTTTGAAGACCTTATTGGCTTTATTCAATGATTCATAAGTTTAGCACCATCCAATCTAGAAGACAGAGAGGAACTCTGGGGAGCTGTACAAAATGAAAGACTTTTCATAGGCAGAAGAGAGAAGAAACAAGGACGTTACACTACACAAAAAGCAGATTGTTTGTCGCAAGTTTACTTCCCTTTGGGGGATGGCAGAGGTCTATCATACAGCTTGCCTAACTAGTGCGGTTCAGGAATTCCTGATGGCCTGGCTTATGATTCCATTTCTGGGAGAGCTGAAACTATGATTAAGTTAAATCTTGGTTTGGTGATGTGCTTAGCATAAGCAGTTCTATTTTGAGCCTGTTGTCTTATTTTTAACAATGCTGACAACTTCTGACTTCTTTCTGACCTCCAGATCTGAATATTCAACTGCATGCTTCAATCTCTCCTTGAGTATAGGCAAAAACATGCCTGACTTAACATGGCAACACCAAGCTCTCGATCCCCATTGGCCACTCTCCCCTATCTGCTACCTCTCCAGAGTTCTGTATCCTAGTAAATGGTCCCACCAACTACCAATCACATATGCCAGAAATCTGGGAATCATTTTTGACACCTGCCTCTCCCCCATCCAATCAATTACTGAATTCTATTGAACCCATTCTCAAACGTTTCTACCTCTCTTCATCTCCAAGTCTGCAATCCTAGTTCAAGTCATCATAATCAAATTATGTTATTATCCTCCCTAAAGCCCCTGAGTACTACCCACTGTGTTAATAAAGAAATTCTACCCTAGACCAATTAAACCACAATCTCAGGGGATATTATTCTCAGGGAAAATATCTGAGGCTTAGATATTCTTTTTAAAACACTGCTTTCTGGATGATTCTAAAATGCAGCCATTGTTAGAAAGTGTTGGCCTACCTTGTTGAAAGATGTTGAAAGTTCCAGTGAAATTCCTCTCATTGATATAAGGTTCTTGGTGGCCCAAGCACCAGTACCTTCAGTGGCTGGTGGGGATAAAGCCCAGTGGAAGGGAGTGAGGAGTGAATGAAAGTGAGGAAGGATGACCAAGTATGGAGGTCATTCTTTCCAGAAACTTGGCTAAGAAGAAGATCAGAGATACTGAATGAGAACTAGAGGTGGGTTTGGTTTTTCACCTTTAGAATTTTTAAAATGGGTAGGATCTGCACTGATTCATACATGAGATGAATTTTTAGTTAAATATAAAATATAGGCAAAGTCAAATTCCCAGCAGAAGATGGTGTAGAAAAGTGGGAGAGCCCTGGATTGGCATTCAGAAGCTCTCCGATGATATCCTGGCTTTACCACTTTCTAATGATGTGCCCTTGGACAAGTTAAGTTCTCTGAGCTTCAGCTTTTTTTCTTTTTAAAATAATGATCACAACACGTAGCTCACAGAAGGTTGTTGGGAGATTTAATGAAATAATAATCGCAAAGTTATGTAGGACTTGAGAAATCAGTTCCCAAGTTCTCCACAGTCCTCTGGTGCCCTCGAGTGGCTTCCTAGACAGTTTAGAACCCCACTCATGCATCCCACCATAGGACCCCCATAAGGCATCAGCATATGCCCATACAGGCAACTCAATATGTTTTGGCACTTCCTGAGCCTCTCCTCTACCACCAAACTTCATAATCTCTTAAATCCCTTTACTCCACAATCTTAATCTAGTTGGACAGACATAAACTAGGTAAACTGATGCCCCAAATGAGATCCATCAGCATCCCAGATAACATAAATGCACTGAAAATGGGATATGCCAAACCTTATTATAAGGGTTGTCTAACATGCAAATTTCAAGCACTGAGGCCAGAAAGAGCCGGTTACTAAACTGAGTGAACTGTTTAGCAACCCCAAAATTGCACTATGAAGTAGTCCCCTACGCCCCTACAGTTCCACCAAGGTTATTCTTTCTGTGACACATGGGATCACTCCTTGGCTCAAAATCATTTAAAGTTTCTTTTACTTCTCCCATCCTACTCCCCTTCAGCTAGCAGAACACTCCTTGCCAGTGCCCTCATCCATACCACTGTGGACAGCTGTTAGCACCAAAGAATATAGTATAGTCTTACAGTTCTTCCCTTCCTATTCAGACGTTACAGAAGGATTTTCTGCTTGAAAATCTGCTGAGGATCCAAAAGTAGAGAAAGAGTTCTCCTTTCCTCCTCATCCTCCTCCCCCATCCTCCTCCCCCTCCTCTCTCTTCTCCACCTCTTCTCCCTCTTCCTCCTCTCCTCTTTCTCCTTTTCTCCTTCTCCTTCTCTTTCTGCAGAGGGGGGAGGTTAAGGGAATTTTCCTCCATTTTTTAATTGAAATGTTTCCTGAGAAAATTGTAGATTCACATGCAATTATAAGTAATAATTGAGAGAGAGATCCTTTGTACAGTTTCCACCAGTGGTAATATTTTATGAAACTATGGAATAATACATATCCAACCAGTATACTGACATTGATACTATCTCCCTATCTTATTCATATTGGATTTCTCCAGTTTTACTTGCACTCATTTGTGTGTGTGTGTGTGTGTGTGTGTGTATTAAGTTCCACAGAATTTTGTCACCTGTGTGGGTTGAAATATCCACCATAACAGTCAAGATAATGAATAGTTCCAACACTATAAGGATCCCTCTTGTTGTCCTTTTACAAGCATACCCACCTCTCTTTCCCCAGACCCCTATCCCTAAAGCCCAGCAATTACTAATCTTTTCTCCATTTGTAAAATTTTGCCCCTTGTAAATGTTACATAAATGAATCATACAGCATCTAATATTTTGGGATTGTTATTTTTTTCTTTTACTCAGAATAATTCTCTGGAGATGCCTCCAAGTTATCACAGATATCAATAGCTCAATACTTTTTATTGCTTAGTAATATTCCATGGTATGTATGTACCATGGTTTGTTCAGACATAACCTGCTAAAAATCATCTCTGTTGTTTCCAGTTTTTAGCTATTACAAATAAAACTGCTATGAACATTGTGTATAGGTTTTTGTATGAACATAAATCCTCACTCTTCTGGGACAAATGCCCAAGAGTACGATTGATGGGTTGAATGGTAATTGCATGTTTAGTTTCTCAAGAAACTGTTAAACTGCTTTTCAGAATGACTGTATCATTTACATTCCACCAGCAATGTGTGTGTGATCCATGTTTTTACTTTCAGATCTTTAGTCCTTTTTTAGCCAAGATGTGGTGTCAGAAGGTGGATGGCTCCTTAATGGCCCTCACTCAAGAAGTTTCTGGATCTTCTGATCAAATTCTGAAAGCAGGAGGAAAAATAAGAGGAAACTGCTATTCTTTTGGATGATAATAATCGCTGGCATTTATTACATCCTCAACCGTGTGCCAGGCACTGTGTTTAAAGTCTTCCTATGTACCAATCTACTTCTGACTCAAAACAACTCTGTGGATAGGTTCCCTCATCATCTCCAGTTTGGGAGCTGAGGCTTAGAAACAGAAGTACCTTGTGCATGGCGACACAGCGAGTTAGCGGCAGAGCTAGGATTTGAACCTAGTGGGCTGTGCTCTCAACCATCCCATTATACCATCTCCTGAACAATAATAAAAGGAGCATCATTATGTTTCCAGAAGCGGCTGTAGAGGTTATGCTGCAGTGAGTACAATGCTTTCCTTTTTAAATATAAGTACGGATTTTACCCTCTCTGGAAATTAAAGTATACCCTTGTAGTGTGTGTGAGTGTGTGTGTGTGTGTGTGTGTGTGAGAGAGAGAGAGATTCAATAGGTAAGCATTAATTTTCCCTCAAAGCCTCAGGTGATGTCTATTCCCACCCCCTGCACACCCATGCATACCTCAAGCAGCAGGAGGACCGTTCCTCATGTGCAACTCGGAGGGGACAACAACACATACTAGAAGGAAATTAAGAAGAATTTACCCATAATACCTCAACCTAAGTAGGAGGTCTTGGTAAATGCTTTTTCTGTTGAGCATGAGTGAGAGGAAAATAATGGATATGATGGTGATGCAAATACACCACAGCACAAAATAATAATTAAAAGGGAGAACAGACAAGGACAGATATGAATAAAAGGTGAGGGACCAAGTCTGAAAGAAAAGGGGATTCAAAAATTGAAAAAATTCCACTGTCAGTGTTTTGTACTCTATGAAAACATAATAAAACTTCGAAGACAAAAATGGTAAAACAGCAGAGGTAAAAAGGAATACAGAGAAGAATGCAACTTGAGGACCAAAACCACACAGTGAGAGAACTAATACACATGAAAGGTAAAGATCAAATAGACTGAGAGCAGAATTGTTGTGCTGAGAGGAAGGCTTGGTGACATCACTGCAAATTCAGAAAGAAAGGATAAAGGATTTTGACAATTAGAGAGGAAGTCACAGATGTGAAACAGAGCTAGTGATGATCCTATACAAGGATAAGTGGTGTCTCTGAAGTAGAGAACCAGACAAATGAAACAGAAAACAAATATTTTTAAAAGAAAATTTCACTGAAACTAATGAAGAAGTAATTTTGCATGTGAAATAGGCAGTCCATGTTCCAGGAAGAACTGATATAGGATTTATTAAAACAGATACATAGCCTCATTAGACTAAGGACCTTGGGGGATTAAAAGGAAGGGTTAAAGGAATCCAGGTAGAAAAAAACCCAAGTCACCTACAAGAGAACAGAATTAGGCTGGCTAGACTTCTCCACTACAATCAACAATGACAATAGAGCTCTGTTAACAAAATTCTGAAGGAAACAAACTGTGACTTAGGAATAACCAGTTTTGTTGTTTGAGAATAAAGGTTTTGTTGTTTGAGAATAAAGGTGATAGGTACACATTTTCAAACATGAGAGGCTTTAGCAGATCCAGTCCTTCTTGGGAAAGACTAACAGGGAGGAAATCTAGCTACACAAGAAACGAGCGGATATGCCAGGGGAAAGGCACTGGTATTCCATTCAGTATTAAAAGGAGGCAGTGTAGGTGGTGGGTATGTCAGAAATTAGACCACCTGAGTTTAAATCAGGGCTCTGTCAATTCTTACTTTTGGTCTCTGACAAAGTATTTAACTATCTTAGTTCCCTTGCCAGTAAGATGAAGATGATAATGTTGTTGTGGGTAGCAAATGAAATAACCCATGTAAATTTCTTAGTATAGTGCCCAGCATTAGAAACTATTATAAAAAAAATGAAAACACAATTATTAAAACATAATGGCTCCAAAATTGTATGGTTTTTAATAATCTTTTATAAATCTTCAATAATCATTTAATCCTTAATTTTAGGAACTATAGTATCTTTGTGGTAAATAAATTTTAAAAACACTGAACTCTGAAAAGGTGAACAGTAAATTGTTACTATGGATACCTCTGGGGAAGAACACTGGATAGGTGGAAGATGGGCTGGGAGGGAGAATTTTTATGGCTTTTCACTAACATGTAGCCTTTGAAATGTGTACCACATGAATATATTACCTATTTTTTTAAAGGAACTAAAATTAATGAAACATTTATCTAAATTTTCCGTATTCCCTTTATTCTTATCAGTTTCTTTCTCTTCTTTTTAAAATCAAGTTGAAATACATTTAATAATTTCTATAAAATTAGCATGTACTATGGTTCCATTTTTGCAAAACCATTCCTCACCAGACAGCCCTCCATCTATATATACGCAAAGGAAAGGATGTGAAGTGATATTGAACATTAACAATGATTATCTCCTGGGAGATGAAATTCAGGGTATTTTTTTCTCACCCCTTTTTCTTTTTTCTCTTTTTTAAAGAATTGTTTGAATTTTAAATTAAGTACATATCATTTTTAATGTCATTTTTCTAAGTAAATAAAGAAAATTTTTTACCAATTGTTACCTTGGTTGACAAGGAAGAACAAGGGGTTTGTCCCCACCTCATAAGAGACTGGGCTCTGAATGTCAAAGGCCAGCCTGGAAGGCCCTTCATCCAGGACTTAACTCTTGATTTAGTAAATGCATTGGCAAGAAGCTATTATGTCCTACTGTGTGCCTTGCTGATTTTTCAAGTGGGAGGCTGATGACTTGACCTACCTTCCTGCCAAACTAGACTCCATGTTGTTTCCCAATATGCTTTTGCTCCTGGAGTTCCAAGTACCTGAAAAGTCTCTGCCTCCTTGACCCTTCAATTGCATTTGTCCTCCAAAGCCATGGCAGAAACTCCATCTTCCATATACCGTTTCCTAATAGGTCCACTCGATTTTCCCTGTTAAAGTCCCATAGCCCATTTTAACAACTATTTATCGCAATTCGTTCATTCAACAGATATTTACTGAACGCAACCCTGTGCCTTATATTGGTTAGTATTCCGTGTCTTACCCTTTGTCTTAGAATAATTATCAGAGGGCAGGAAGTATGTCATACTTATTTGGTATTTCTACAGCAGTCAGCATAATACCATTTAAAGAATAAAAGAGAAAAAAAGTTTGTTGAATAATTAAATAAAGGAGCATTGTAAGATAATAGAAAATATATATATTGGCTTCTACCCCCCAGTCCCTAACCCAGAGCTCCTAAAACCTTTATAAATTCCTAAGTGAAAGAGCACTAGGAGCATTTTTGTTCCAATCAGGTGACTCTGGGTAAGTCCTGGGTGGCTCCTGGATGGGGGCTGGTCACCAGAAAGACCAAGCCATGATTATTAGAAGCTTAGAATTTTCATCCCTGCCCTCATACTCCAGAGAGAGGAGAGGGGCTGGAAATTGAATTAATAATTGATCATGCCTACATGAGGAAACTTCCATAAAACTGAATAGGGGGTTTGGATAGCTTCCAGATTGGCGAACATATCCATACCAGGAGGGGGAATCACCCCATTCCATGAAGACAGAGCTCCTGCCCTTGGGACCCTCCCAGACTTTGCCCTTTGTATCTCTTCATCTGGAAGTAGTAAACAGTTAAGTGCTTCCCTGAGTTCTATGTGCCACACTAGCAAATTAACTGACCTTGAGGGGAGATTGTAGGAACCCCTGATTTGTGGCCATGTCAGACAGAAGTTATGAGAAACCTATGACTTGTGACTGGTATCTGCAAGAGAATGGGACCAGTCCTCTGGGACTGAGCCCCTCTGCTGTGGGATCTGACACTCTCCCCAGGTAGACAGTGTTAGAATTAAGTGTTGTAGAACAACCAGCTGGTGTCCCAGAGAACTGCTTGGTGTGGGGAGAAGAACACACACATTTGGTGATCAGAAGAGTCAGAAAGAGGAGTTCTGTGTGAGTAAAAGAGAAAAACAGAGTCTTTCCTAGCACAAGCACTCAGTGTTTGTTGAATTGAACTGTTTTGTCCTTATACACTTTTTACATGCCCATTATTGTATTTTTTGAAGATTGCAAGTCTTTTAGCTTTAAAAACCAAGTGGTTTACATTCCTTCAAAATTATCTGAAGTTTTTCTAAAGAGCAAATATGTTCCCTTTCTCTAAAAACACTGGCATGTGTCAAAATCCTTGGAAAGAGGTAAGGTTTAAATAGCTAAATAATTAATGATTTTTATTTTCCTCTGTCTTCCCTGAGGAGGCCCAACAACAATCCTGAAAACTGACCTAGGAAGACAACTTCTCCCTAGCCCCCCAGTCCCTAATGTCCAACATCTGCTCAGAGATCGCTTTCCAAAACAAGTTCACATAACTCAGGGTTTTCATTCCTTAACTGGCTCTTTAGTTACAAAAAGCTACTTTCTCGAAACCTAAATAAAACTAATTTGGTACATATAGTTGCATGGCAATGATGAGATAATGTGGATAGAATCTGAAATAAAAGCACAACAAATATAAAATAACACACAGAACTAAAGGAATACTTTTATGAGACAAGGAAGGTTATATATGGAAACTATTTGCCTTTGTTCTAGTCAAGGCTGTCTTTCCAAAATAGGGTTTGTAGAAAAATCTATTTCCCCCTTGCTCCCTCAGTGAACAAAAAAATAATGTGCTGCCACCTACTGACGCCTGGATGAAAGTGTAGCTCAGAACCAAAACTTCAGAATGGGTGTTTATAATCTTATTTTAAACACAGTAATTAACAACTGCAAGACTCTTAACTCTGGGCGGGGGTGGGGGGGGTGGGGGGGTGGGGGGGTGGTGGTGGTTGGGGATAATCATCATGCAGATTAGTTAAAATGAAAAAGAAAATCCATGGATGTGTGTGAATGACCACACAAATTTAACAGTTAGAAAGCTCAGCTGCACCCTTCAGTGGAAGATTGAAGCAACAGTTGAATCATTCTGTTAACAAGAAAAAGGAACAGGGCAACATAAACATTTCTATACTAATATAAACTCATGGTCCAGTCAGTCTAACATTATGTCACTGAAGAATTTTGTGCAGGAGGGATACGGTCATTTGTGAGGACAGTGTAGGCTATTACTCACAGGAAGAGTGATATGTTCCTAAACAACTCTATTTCCCTCTTAATGACCCTTTACATATCTATGGAATGAACCTAAATCCTTTTTTGAAAGCATGTTTCCAGTTGGCCCAGTTTTGGGATGAGCAAAGTCTCCCAAACAATACCCATGAATAATGTAAACAGAGGAGAACAAGGAACTGAAATTTTACAATGTATTTCTGGCTCTTTGTGTGGTTCTGAGGACTTTATCAATAGCAGTTGAATGGACAAATAAACAGTGTCTCTTTCTATTTCTCCTTAATTCTTCATGTTGGAGCTGCAAGGAGTGCATCAGAATCCAAATGATCCTGTTTATATGTTGCTTTGGTTATTTGGGTATTTCTGGTGAAAAATTAGCTTGGGCCTGAATCATTAAGATAATGCCTCAATTTTCCACTTCAGTCAACATCATTTATCAATTAAGTATTTAGTAAATTGTAAACTGAAGTGTAAAACTTGACTCACTGCTGAAGGGTAACTTTCAGTGTGTCACCCAGGAATGACAAAATCTGGGAAGAAAGTTGAAAAGGAGCCTATATCTGATTAGGAGGATTAGAAAGAGCTTTAAGAACAGTTTGCTTAGCCTTCATGATTAAAAGAAAATTATTTTTTGGGGGGAGGCATGTTCTTTTTTTTTTTTTTTTTTTTTAGTCCACTAAAACTAGACTCATATAGCCAAACCCAGGAAAGGGCAAAGTACTTTTACATTAAATTCATGCCCCTATAATCATGTGTTCACATTGGCCAGAAGCCCAACAGATTATGGTCTGGATGTGTACTCTAGGGGCCCTCGGTTCTAAAGTGTGCACTGGCTAAGAAGTACATAGAGACATGAAGCCCGGAGGGTACACCTGGAGCCATCGTGATTTTTCTGGGGTCTTTGTATCCAACTGAACGCACTTCACAATGTATATGTTAGAAAAGAGCACCTGCCTTAGAAGACAATGGGGTTTAACCAGCAACAATAAATAAAGTGAACAAAGATTATAATATCTGAAGACTCTTAAGAGTCAAAGGAGTATAAAATCACATCTCTTTGGAGGGATTGTGAATGACATCATGAAGGCAGTACAAATTGATTAGGTCTTTAAGAATAAACAGAATTTTCTGGTTTTGTGTAGGGGAAAAAAAAACCTCACAACATTTAGGAGACACCAAATATGTCCATGAAGTGGATGTGTTCAGTTTGGCTACCATTAGCCTAGTCTTCACTGCCAAAAAGTGGCAACTAAGTTGGGACACCAATGCAAGGTACAGGCTCTGGAGTCAGGTGCCTGCATCAAGTCCTGGCCCCATCACTGGTCTGCTGTGTGACTTAAGTGAGTTATTTAGCATACCTGGTCCTTTTCTGTAAATTGATGCAATAGAAGGCCCTACATTGTAGAATTGTTTTCTATTTCAACTAAAGAATCCATGTGCTGCAATCAATGCCTAGAATATAGTAAATGCTCAATAAATATTATTTATTTATTTGGTGAGTTTGTACTTGATTTACTGAGCACTGGGAAGCTATCAAAGATTTCTGAGCAGAAGCGCTGTATTTCTGAAGCTGGAACATTGGGATGATTAATTTATCAATGAGACTTAATATGTGGAATTTAAGAAACAAAACAGAGGATCATAGGAGGAGAGAGAGAAAAATAAAATAAGATGAAAGTAGAAGAGACAAACAGAAAGACACTCTCAACTATGGGAAACAAACTGAGGGTTGCTGGAGGCAAGAGGGAAGGGGTATGGGGGAGAGGGTAACTGGCTGGTGGACATTAAGGAGGGCACTTGATGTAATGAACACTGGGTGTTATATAAGACTGATGAATCACTGAACTCTACCTCTGAGACTAATAATACACTACATGTTGACTGAATTTAAATTAAAAAAATTTATCAATGAGACAAGATGAATTAAAGGAAGTTGAAGAAGCTACAGTTAAGGATACCAGATGAAGAATTTTACAATTGTCCACAGAAGCAGTGAGAATCAGAATTATAGGTAAGGTGGTAGAAGACAGAAGGAAGAGGAGAAGAAAAGAAAGGACATTTCTAAGAACTTTGAGAGAAATAATTCATAGGACTGAGTGTGAAGTATAAGGGACAGGGAGGAGGCCTTTGAACTTGGGTGCTAAAAAAGCATTAGTGAGGAAAACAGAGATATGAGGAAAGTGGTTCAGAGGAAGGTCACCCAGGTGGAGATCCCAATAGACAGTCACAACTTTATTTATTCATTTGTTTGTTTTAAAAATATTTATTTATTTATTCATTTTAGAGAGAAAGAGGGGGAGGGCAGAGGCAGAGGAAGAGAGAAAATCTCAAGCAGACTCCCCGCTGAACGAAGAGCCTGACTCAGGGCTTGGAGCTCACAACCTGAGCAGAAACTAAGAGTGGACGCTTAGCTGACTGAGCTACCCAGGTGCCCTGGGGCTTGTGTATGTTTAAAAGTGAGGTGCAACTCCTGAATTTTCCATCTATAGTGACATGTCACTCTGGGATTCTGCTTCCTCATCTGGAAAATAAAAACAATGTTCATACTTTCCTTACTGAGTCATTCTGAGTATGACAAGGTCCTGGTCTCCTTCTGCGAAGTTCAACATGATCATCCTCTGATAGGAGATGATGTTCCTTTTCCTGAAGGTCCCTATTGCCCTGAGCTTGTTCCTAAATACCACAGTGCTCACAGTCTCTTTCTTTTCTTCACCAGTAAACCCTTGAACTCTTCTCCCAAGTCTTTCAAGCCTTGGTAAAATTCTATAAGCTGCAATGCCAACCTCTCCTGACTTACTCCAAAGACCCTGCCCGTGGACCCCCTCTGCCTCACTGCTTCCACTCCCACACAAGTGCAGACGCTTCCACCAACTACCAACGACCAAAGATAATTCTTTTAACTTATCATTCTCTCCTTTTTCATTTTGTTTTTTCTCTCCTTTTCCACTTCCTCTTTCCATTTTCCTTTCATTATAAAAATTCTCATCCCATAGTCATATCTAAACTTAGCTCATCAGCCCCATAACTAGAGTTGTCTATCAGTTAACCTTCACCCTTCCACACCCTGAGCCCCTTCCACACACTGAAATGCACCACACACACACACACACACACTCACATGTGCATGTAACAGAGTTATCTTGTCCATAAAAAAAAGAGCTATTGATCTCAGAACAAATTTTCTCTACTCTTTGGCCCATGGGAAGAGGAGATCCAAAGATGTCAGTATGAGTCGATTGGTCCACTGATCCATTCTACCTTTCCCTCATCTTATACAACAAATTCTAAGCAAGGAGTTTTGTTTTGTTTTTTTAATCCTAGTTTTTTTAAATTAACATATAATGTATTATTTGCTCCAGGGGTACAGGTCTGTGAATCATCAGGCTTACACACTTCACAGCACTCACCATAGCACATACCCTCCCCAATGTCCATAACCCAAACACCCTCTCCCTACCCCTCTCCCCCCAGCAACCCTCAGTTTGCTTTGTGAGGTTAAGAGTCTCTTACAGTTTATCGCCCTCCTTATCCCATCTTGTTTCATTTTTTCCCTCCTTACCCCTCATGACCCCCTGCCCTGCCTCTCAAATTCCTCATATCAGAGAGATTATATGATATTGGTCTTTCTCTGATTGACTTATTACACTTAGCATAATACCCTTAGTTCTATTCATGTCATTGCAAATGGCAAGATTTTGGGGGTTTTGATGGCTGCACAGTATTCCGTTGTGTGTGTGTGTGTATATATATATATATATATATATATATATATGCCACATCTTCTTTAACCATTCATCTGTTGATGGACATCTAGGTTCTTTCCATAGTTTGGCTATTGTGGACATTACTGCTATAAACATTCAGGTGCACGTGCCCCTTCGGATCACTACATTTGTACCTTTAGGGTAAATACCCAGTAGTGCAGTTGCTGGGTCATAGGGTAGTTCTATTTTCAACTTTTTGAGGAACCTCCATACTGTTTTCCAGAGTGGCTACACCAGCCTGCATTCCCACCAACAGTGTAGGAGGGTTCCCCTTTCTCTACATCCTCACCAACACTTGTCGTTTCCTGACTTGTTCATTTTAGTTATTCTGACTGATGTGAGGTGGAATCTCACTGTGGCTTTGATCTGTATTTCCCTGATAAGCAAGTAGTTTTTTAATCTGCTTAACTTCATCTTGAGTGGGTCCCAGGATCTCCACAAATGATATTATTATACAAGACAGCTTAACAAGGCACCTTCAAATTTACTGTAAATTGCTACAGACTTGGGGTGTCTTTCAGTTTCCAGGAAAGCCAAAATGCTCCTTTCTATATTCTCTCAGTATGGTGACCTATAATTTCAGAATACTATGCAGCCTCTATTTTGGTTTCCCTGCCCATTCATTAGTCTGAAAAATGTCTGTTATCATCTGAAGCATTTACATTCCAAGCCTAAAATCAGTCTTCTGCTCAGCATCTCTTTGTTCTCTGGAAAGCAACTGCCTCCTGCCAATGGATTTTCAAGGAAAAGCAGACATTATAATGTATCTGGTACAGTGGAGCCCTGGACTCTCACTCCAGACGTCAACACCAGCATCAAGTGTAGCCTTGACACATATATCCTCATAGGATAATCAACATCATGTGTAATATTGGGTGCCTGTCATGGGCTCTGCACTACTTCATGTGATGTGGAAGAGTCAGAAGTAGAAATAATGCCTGTTTTTCTTTTGAAAATAACTTTATATATAGCCCCTTGTATTGGTCTTTGGCAAATAAGAGATAATAAAAATATTACTTGAAAAAGAGTCATAGGAGCTCTGAGAAAACTAACATATGAGAAGCTAGAGAGTGCAAGTTAATTCACAGTTAATGACTCCCTTAGGTGGTGGTGCAGCTATCAAGCATATAGGAATTCAAAGAAGAGAGAGATTAATACAGACTGGAGTTGTTACGGTGAAGCATGCACACATTTCAGTGCATTAAGTGCTATTGGCGGAAGCATTAGAAAGAGAGCTTGTATTTCAAGTGAAAAAAGAAGATCACAAGTAAAGGCCAAAAGATAAGGTATTGAGTCAGTGAAAAAACTGGCTAACAAGAAAATGGAGATATGGAGTAGAGTCAAAAACAAGTTAGATAAAAAATGGGACCAGGTAATAAAGGCTGTTAAAAGACAGAGGAATCATCAGTGGATCTAGTGCCAAAGTTTGTTTCTTGGTTTATTATTTATAATTCAGAATATTTTTCTCCCTATGAAACAAGGACACAAATTGTGATCTAAGTAATGAGTAGCCCTATATATACACCTTCCTGTCTTCAGGAGATGACTAGATTAGACAGATCCATAATTATCAAGCATATCTGTTCTTTCTTGGAGAATTTGTTTTCATTAACCTTTCATAATACTGGAATAAGTTCAGCTAAGCCCCAGAAACAACTCAGCAAGGCTTATAACTGGTCTGTAGTCAGCTCCCCTTCCTTCAGTCCACAGTAACTATTAAAACATCATCAGTCTCCTTGGGATCCTTGCCACTGTGCTTGGTAGCAAATGACTTGAACTGTTGCTTTGTGATCAAATAAAAACCATCAGGGAATTCCCTCAGCATATCTCACCAAAGTGTATATATTTCTCTTTTTTTAATTTCCCTCCCCATACCTTCTATCGTTGACTTTCCCCTTCTTGATTCTCCCTTTCTCTTCCTTTCTTCTTTTCTCAGTCTATTCACCCTTCCATCATGAGTTCCTCCATATCCATAGCTCCAACTACAAATATATCAACACCTCCTAAAATATGTATCGCCACATTTTTTTAAACTGAACTCTGGGTTCCTCTTTATAGCTACATATAAGAAATTTCACTTGTATATACCACAGATACCTCAAACTCAACTTGTCTAAAATGTAATTTGCCTGACATATCAGATAAAGGGCTAGTATTCAAAATCTCTAAAGAACTTATCAAACTCAACACCCAAAAAACAAATAATACAATCAAGAAATGGGCAGAAGACATGAACAGACATTTCACCAAAGAAGACATCCAAATGGCCAAAAGAACATGCAAAAATGCTCAACATCACTCGGCATCAGAGAAATACAAATCAAAACCACAATGAGATACCACCTCACACCAGTCAGAATGGCAAAAATTAGTAAGTCAGGAAATGACAGATGTTGGCGAGGATGCGGAGAAAGGGGAACCTTCTTACACTATTGGTGGGAACGCAAGCTGGTGCAGCCACTCTGGAAAACAGTACGGAGGTTCCTCAAAAAGTTGAAAATGGAGCTACCATATGACTCAGCAATCGCATTACTGGGTATTTACCCTAAAGATACAAATGTAGTGATCTGAAGGGGCATGTGCACCTGAATGTTTATAGCAGCAATGTCCACAATAGCCAAACTATGGAAAGAACCTAGATGCCCATCAACAGATGAATGGATAAAGAAGTGGTATATAATGGAACACTATGCAGCCATCAAAAAATGAAATCTTGCCATCTGCATCAACATGGATGGAGCTAGAGGGTATTATGCTAAGAGAACTAAGTCAATCAGAGAAAGACAATTATTATATGATCTCACTGATATGAGGAATTTGAGGCAGGGCAGGGGGTCATGGGGGAAGGGAAGGAAAAATAAAATAAGATGGGACCAGGCAGGGAGACAAAATAAGAGATGCTTAATCTCTGGAAATAAACTGAGGGCTGCTGGAAGGGAGGGCCAAGGGAGGGATGGGATGGCTGGGTGATGGACACTGGGGAGGGTATATGCTATGATGAGTGCTGTGAATTGTGTAAGACTGATGATTCACAGACCTGTACCCCTGAAACAAGTAATACATTATATATGTTAATATAAAGCCTGGCAGGGACCAAAAAAATAAGTAAATAATAAAATAAAATGTAATTTGCCATATGTGGTAGACAGAATAATGGCCCCTCAAAGATGTCCATATCCTAAACCCCAGAACTTGTGAATATGTTAGGTTACATGCTCAGGGGAATTAAACTTGCTAATCAACTGAACTTAAACTGGAGACATTATCCTGAATTATTCAGGTGGACCCAATGTAATCACAAGAGCTTTTTTGTTTTGTTTTGTTTTTGTTTTTTAAATAATCTCTATAGCCAACTGGGGCTTGAACTCACAACCCTGAGATCAAGAGTCATGTACTCTACCACCTGAGGCAGCCAGGTGCCCCCGCAAGGGCTCCTAAAGGTAGAAAAGGGGAGTTGCCGGGAGATTGGTGGGGAAGAATGGTCAGAGACAAGCAGTGTTACTGGTTTTCAGGATAAAAGGAAAGGGAGTCAGACACAAGCCAAGGAATGTGGGCATCCTGTACAAAATGGAAAAGGCAAGGAAATGGATTCTCTCTTAGAGTCTACAAAAATAATACAGCCCTGCTGACATCTTGATTTTAGTCTAGTAAGACCCATGCCAGATTTCTAACCAACAGAACTGCAAAAATAATAAAGTCATGTTGTTTTAAGCCATTAAGTCTATGGTAATATGTCACAGTAGCAATAGAGAATTAGTATACCATTTCTACCCCAAATCTCGGCCCTCATGTATTTTGTTTGTTTTGGAGAGTAGCACTTTGATTGGTCATATTAACTTTTTTTCCTCTCAGAAGATTTTAGAATGTCTTCAAGTTCACAGAATGTAAAAATAAACTATCTGTATATAGTTAAAATTTCAAGATAAGAATATGAACATACAATTCTTAAATATAAAGAGGAGGGGGACAGAAACTTGGCAATATTTCTTCAGAACATTCAAGGTCTAACACTTTCACAGATTTTCTTTCTCTACTAAAAATTCATGCAAGCTTATTTGTTTTTATTAAATTTAACACAGTTATGAGAAGGTAGCATTCTTTTTATTAGCTAATAGATTTGTAACACCAGAGTATAAACATTGTTTTTCCCTGTGTTTTGAGGTAGGCTGGATGAAATTGAGTTAACAGTATGTTGCCTAAACTGCTGCTTACCTAAATTCTGTTTCTTACCTGATTCCTTACCATTTTTCAGTGTACCGTCCACTTTAAATTAACTATCTTTCTTAGGAAATAGTTTATTTCCTTGTGTAAAAGGCATCTTCTTTGTTTCAGTAGTTAAAATATTGAGTAGCTACTGATTCTCTTCATCTCTACATTTTGCATTTTTTACTTCTATCTACTAGTATTTTTGAGGAAAACAGAGAAATAGAAATGTGGTAAGATGGTAGACCAGGAAGACATGGAGAATTCTTTCCAAAGACATTTAGAAAACAAAAATAAATAAAAGTAAGTGTGCTTCTGAGCTTGAAAAAAAAAAAAAAAGTAGTAAATTCCAGGTGCAGAAATGAAGCAGGAACTGAAAACTAGAGCAGTCCTTATGTAATCAGATGTGGCAATACTCTGGGGAGTGTTTATTAATCTCCATAATCCTTTTTGTTTTAACATCTCAAGGAGCAATGGACCATGAATTTTTCAGGCCCATGTGTGTGTGTGGCGGGGGTGGGGGTTGGGGGGTGGGTGGGTTGGGGGGTTGGTGGTTGGAACCTAAATCTCTTCACCAAAAAAGCAGGAATCTCAAAGAGTTACCCCTCAGTGAAACTGCATTCTAAAAAAGCAGGGGGCAGGCAAGGAAGACATTCTCTCTGGGTGAAAATAACATGCCCCTGAGAAATCAAACCCCTGGTTCTGTGCCTTGTGCAACCCAGGACGGAAATCGTTCAACACTCACGGTCAAGAAACTCCCATGCCAAGAAATCAGCTTTAAAGCTGTCCCATGCAAGTGCTTCCCTGTTTGTGTGGCACACACAGCTACTGTAGAGAGACACTCCCTCAATACACATCGTATGTGATTATCAAAAAGCAAACAACTCCATAATAAAAAATAACCAAGCATAAGAAACAACCTGCCACTAGTGAGTGGCGAAAGACACAAAAAATAAGACTCACTCAAAGACTTGAGATGAAAAGATAGCCAGAAAAGGACTGCAAGACTATCAAACCAATAAGTTTAAAATCATTAGAATCATGTATTATTAAAATACTAAGAAAAGAAGATCCTAATATAAAATTTGAGATCTTATGAAGTACTAAATAGAACTTTCAGAAAGAAAAAAATATAGAGTCCTTGAGAACAGGTAAAACATGGCACACTTAACACAAGCCTTTATGTCCACTCCTGAAACCCCACCAAAAGGAAAATAAAGAAATTTAAAGGGCTTAACCATGTAAGGACAAGAGAATAGGAGCAAAGATAACAAGTGCCAACAGAAATTTTATAAGCTGGAACTCAGATCTATGAATAGCAACTGGGTTGGTTGTGGGTTAGAGACTACCTACATCCAAATCTATGGTGTTGGTGGGAAGAAGAAGACCGGTGGGGAGGAATAGCTACAAAGAAGCAAGATAATGCCACCGAACCCCAAAAGTCTCAGTACTGAGGCACTAGGGTGTACTAAAGGGCCTGAGGGACTGGTTGGAAGCCTTTGAAAGGTAGGATTCAATCCCCCAAACACTCTCCTAACACCCAAGAAGTCAAGCAATTACTTTTAAGCCATCAAGCAGAAGAGGGAAAATTAAACCAAATAAGCTCTGAACTAGGGGACACCAGGCCTGCTGAGGGCACATACTGAAAATAGAGGAATTACAAGAAAGTTTACACACAGGGCAGTGAGATGCTGCTTCCCTCCAGTACCTGCCCCTGCCCACTCCAGTTCTCAGAATGCTGGCAACCAAGCTTATACACACACCAAAAACAAAGAGAAAACCCTTAAAGTAAGAATAACCAAAAAATACAGAACAAGGAGTAAAAATTAGGCACATATCAGATTTCCCAACAGCAACATAGATGATCAAACATTAGAGGTTACCCAGGACTGAAGGGACACCCAGGACTGTGGATTTTTAGTTCTGAAACTGGCAAGTCCCACTAACTAGTACAACTAAGTTGCTGTAATTCAAAGCCAGAGGACAACAAGAGTATTTTGAATGTGCCAGAGGAAAATAACTGCATACTTTGAATTCTATACGGCTCAAGTACCTTTCATGATTGATTGGGAAACGAAGACATTTTCAGACAACTACAACTAAGAGAGTTTACTGTTTGGAGAGTCTTCCTAAAGAACTACTAAAGGGTATATATTTTAGAGAGCAGCAAGTTGAACCCAAAAGAAGGAAGTGAAATACAGAAGAAATTCTGAGCAAGTAAATTGTTAAACATTTATCTAATCTAAGTAACTATAGACTGTATAGAATAGTCATAATAAGAATGACTAATTTAAGGGGTATTAAAATATGATGATAATGAAGTATTAAAAGCCACAGGGGTGTCCTTGGATCTTTCCAATAGTGGAGTAGAGACGTTGATTAAATCAGACAGTACATCAACTATGCATGCTAAAATTTTAAGAGTGATGAATAAAGACTAGACATAGAACATATAGCTTCTAAATCAAGGAGCAAAAAGGTAAAAGAGGGGTAGATATAAAAAAACTCATTTCGTAGAATGAAGGAAAGATGGGGGAGAGCAAAGAAAAAAGCATCATAAGTAGTAAGTGAAATTGAAGTGGCAGAAAGTAAATACTTACGTTTCACCAGTCAACATATATACAAATGCACTAAATTTTAGAGTTAAAATACAGATTATAAGATTGGGTTATAAAAATATATAGCTATACAGTGTTTATAAGTTACTAAAAGCATAAGATATGGAAAGGCATACAGTCAATTTGGCAAACAGTAATCCAAAAAAGGCACTGCTATAGTAAAACTAGATAAAATTATTTTCAAACCAGTATGGTATTGGCATAAAAACAGAAATACAGATCAATGGAACAGACCAGAAACCCAGAAATAAACCACACATATACGGCCAATTAATTTATGACAAACGAGTCAAGAATATACATGAATACAAGAGTGAATATACAAGAATATATGGTGAAAGGAGGCACCTGGGTGGCTTACTTGGTTAGGAGTCCAACTCCTGGTTTTGGCTCAGGTCACATTCTCATGGGTTGTGAGATTGAGCCCGGATCTGGCTCCGCACTCAGCAGGGAGTCTGCGTGAAGATTCTCTCCCTCTGCCCCTCTCCCATCTTGCACATGAACTCTCTCTCTCTCAACTAAATAAATAAACAAACCTTTTTTTTTTTTTTTTCAAAGAATATACGGCAAAAGAACTATCTCAATAAATGGTGCTGGGAAAACTGGACAGCCACATGCATCAGAATTAAAGGGACCACTGTCTTCTACTATCTATACATACACACAAAAAAACCTCAAAATTGATCAAAGTCTTGAATATAAGATCTGAAACTATAAAACACAGGCAGTAAGTTCCCTGACACTGGTCTTGGAAATGGCTTTTTGGATTTGACACAAAAAAACAAAGGCAACAAAAGCAAAAATAAACAAGTGGGACTACATCTAACTAAAAAGCTTGTGCACAGCAAAGGAAACAATCAACAAAATGAAAAGGTAACCTATTAAATGGAAAGTATATTTGCAAATCATATAACTGGTAAGGGGATAATATCCAAAATATAGAAAGAACTCATACAACTCAATACCAAAACACCAAACAATCCAATTTAAGAAAGGACAGAGGATCTGAACAGACATTTTTCCAAAGAAGGAATCCAGATGGCCAAAAGGCACATGAGAAGGTGCTACAGCATCATCAATCATCAAGGAAATTCAAATAAAAGCCACAGTGAGATATCACACATACCTGTTAAAATGACTATTGTATATATATATATAATGATATCTACAGCCCCATGTTCATTAAAACATTATTTATAATAGCCAAGACATGGAAACAACTTAAATGTCCATCAGTGGGTGAAGAGATAAAGAAAATGTGAGATACATATATGTAAAATGGAATGATGGAATATTATACAATAATTAAGAAGAATGAAATCTTGTCATTTGCAACAACATGGATGGACCTTGAAGGCATTATGTTAGGGGAAATAAGTTAGACAAAAATAGATAAATACCATATAATCTCACTTATATATAAAATCTAACCCCTGTCCTCTCCCTCTCCCCCCCCCAAAATAAAATGAGCTCATAGATATAAACAACTGGATTGGTGGTTGCCAAAAGCAGGGAGACGGAGGTGGGCAAAATGGGTAAAGGAAGTTAAAAAGTACCAAGTCAAAAATTTCTAATTATAAAATGCATAAATTATTGGACTGTAATGTACAGCATGCTGATTATAGTTAATAATACTGTGTTGCATATTTGAAAGCATCTGGGAAGGTGGATCTTGAAAGTTCTCATCACAGGAATATTATAACTATGTATAGCGACAAATACGAACTAGACTTACTGTGGTGGTCATTTTGCAATATACACAGGTATTCAATCATTATGTTGTACATTTTGTTAAAAAAACATAATTCAGCTGAGTAAATTGAAGATCTAACTGGCTTTATCAACAATGCATGAATTGGGAAGCATCCCATCTAGCAAGTAGAAAGGAACTCCAAGGAGTTATGTAAAACAGAAGGTTTTTATATGAAGAGGAAGGGTGGGACAAAGAAATTAAAAGAGTGGACTATTTCTGTAAGGTTACCTTATTTTAGAGGTAGGCAGGGTTCTTATCATGCAGATTACCTCACTAGTACTAATCATGAAATTTTAGACTGATTGGTTTAAAAATTCTATTCCTGGGAGAGGGTGAAACTGCATTTAGCATTAGTATTAAGTCTTGGTGGGACTTAGTAAAAGTGACTCCATTTCTGGCCTATTGTTTCTTTTTAACAATCTGAAACTAATATATATTATGTCAATTATGCCTTGAAGTTTTTTTTTAAAAAGACCATAAAATGGATCTTAAGGCGAAACCATCATTAGGAAAATCATCAATAAACATAGAAGAAGTTCTTAACTTCACTAGTCATCAGGGAAATGCTAATTAAAACAATGATTAGATACCATTTCACATCTTAAAAGACTGGCAGAGATTGATGTCTGATAACGAGAGTTGGAGGAGTTTATAAGAAGTGGAAACTCTTGGCGCACACTGTTTGGCAGAAGTATACTGGGGCAACCACGTGGGAGGCAATTTGGCAAGATCTAGTAAAGCTGAAGATATAAACTCTTTTAATCATATATGCTAAAGCAATTCTGTCCACTAGAAATAGAATGTGAACCACAATCATAATTTTAAATTCTGTAGTAGCCACATTAAGGGAGTAAAAAGAAACAAGTGGAAGTCATTTTAATATTTTTATTTAACTCAACATATTCAAAACATCATCATTTCAATATGTAATCAATATTAAAAAGTATCAATGTATTTTATGCATTTTTGTACAAAATCTTCAAAATCTTTTATGTACTTTATAATTAGATCACATTCAATTTGAATTTCCAGCCACATGTAGCTAATGGCTCCCACACTGGACAGAGTAGTCCTAGAGAAATTCTTATGCTTGTAGACAAGGGTAATACAAACGAGTTTGCAATAACATTTCTTTAATAAAAGTGTGTGTGTGTGTGTGTGTGTGTGTGAAATTGGTAAATAAATTATAGTTTACCCATAAATAATACTATTAATAGTTAAAATAAGTGAACCACAGCTACATGTACAAGTATGTATACATCTCAAAAGCATAACAATTAGTAAAAAGAGAAAGTTGCAAATACACTTGAGCTGTAAATCATCGTATATGTGCCAATTCAAAACACATAAAACTCCAGTATATATTGTTAGTGGCTGGATGAAGTTATGTAGTATCAATGCATGGGACTGAGACACAATGACTTCAGGAATATGATTACCTTTGGGAAGTGAAGGGTGTGATGGAGCCAGAGGACTCTACAGATAGAGTTATCTGCAATGTTTTATTTCTTTAGGAGAAAGATACAAAGAAGATAAGGGGAAAATGTTAATAATCTATTAAACCTCAGCAGTGAGTACACATAGTGGATTAAAAATGACCAGGAATTCTTTGATGCTCTTCCCTTCAATAGATTGGGGTCTTTGTCCCTTCCTGTTGACTCTGCATGGGCTCCTTTTTAAGCCAAAGCTGAGTTTCACATATGTCTCTTGGAATGTTCCATTTGGGGAAAAACCAGAAGTTTGACTACTCTAAAGATCACCATACTGTGAGGAAGCCCAGACTAGCCATGTGGAGATGACGTGCACAGAATGAGAGAAAGAGATGCCCAGCTGTTCCCGACCACCTAGCCCAGGCACCACCAAGCAAGTTTGTGAAGGAGCCATCTTGGACATCATAGGTCCAGCAGATGCAATGCAAGCAGAAGTGAGGAACCCAGATGAAAGATAACATTGAGGCCCCACCGAAGCTGTTCCAGCATTCAAAAGCTGTTGGAGCCACCATCATAAAAGCTGTAGCCCTTTCAGACAAGCTATCCCCTCTGTGCCTAGTCAGAATTTCTTCCCATCTGCCAAATCATGAGCACAGATACGATTTTAAGTCCCTATCTTTGGGGATGGTTTGCTGTGTAGCAAGAGTAACCAAACAACACATGAGTTGTGATATTATATTCTGTACTTCGTATTTAAAATAATTGATACTTAAATTTCTTTAAAAAATGTTTTCAAAGTAGAAAAACACATCAGATTTTCTAAAGAAGAGTAAGACAAAAATCAGAGGGCCAGAACTGATTGAGCTAAACACACAGCAACTGGCTGTCTTGCCAAAATTAAATGAATGATTAAAGTCCCTAAACACTAGATTCCCTTTGTCCCCCTTCTTCTGTGCAGATATTGCTTCAATTTTTTTTCCTCTTCTGTAGCTCCAGTTGTGTCATTAAATTACAGGAGTATTGGTTCTTGTTCAACTTTCAGTAAGTCCGTTAGGGAAGCAGGCAGAGCTCGAATCAACATTAATTTCTTTCATGAGTTTTTTTCAAAACTAACACTGCTACTCCACCGTCTATCCAGACCGAACACTTAAAAACTATCTTAGATTCTTCTCTTTCCTTTACCCTCTAAATACAGTTGATTCTAATTATTTGCAGATTCTGTATCTGCAAATGTGCTTACTTGCTAAAATTTATTTGTAACCCCCAAATTAATATTTGTGGTGTTCTTGTGGTCATTTGTGAACATTTGTTGAGCAGCAAAACATCTGAGTCACCCCATGAGCACATTCCCAGCTGAGGTCAAATAAGGTGACACTCTGCCCTCTTGGTTTAGCTTTCATACTATAAACAAGTGTCCTTTTTGCAATCTATTTGGTGCCATATTTTTCTCATATTTTTGCTTTCTGTTAGTGATATCACTGTTTAAAATGGTTCACAAGCACAGGGCTAAAGTGCTGTCTCATGCTTTTGGCACAAGGCCATGATGTGCCTTATGGAGAAAATACATGTGTTAGATAAGCTTTATTCAGGCATGAGCTATAGTGCTGTTGGCCACGAGTTCAATGTTGATGAATCAACAATATATAAGTTATCTTTAAAGAGAAACACACATAAAACAAGGTTAAGTATTGATCAGTTGATGAAAATGTTGTGACCCAAGTCTTATAGAAACTTAACCCTGTATTTCCCCTAGGGGCAAGGGTTCAATATTTACTCATTGGCTGTTCATGATGACTTCATAGAATAAAACTTCTGTAAATAACAAGAACTGACTATAACTTATTATTAAGGCTCAGAGGACCATGGCAGGGTGTTTGTAAAAGATGGAGCTTTCTGGAGATTCGGAGCAATTAATATTTGCATATTGAAGTGAACAGGAATATATCTAAGCTGCACTCATGAGAAAGGACAGCTGGCATCACATTCCTGCCCACTAGACTGCAAATATCATGAAGACAGAGAACAAGTCTGTTGCGTCACAGTCATGTCCCAGAGTCTGAGTATCTGACACACAGGAAATGCTCAATCAATATCTGATTCAATCATTCATTGATTCATTTAAAAATATTAAGTGAGCCTCTGCTATGTGCCAGACTTTATATTAGACAATGTATACATTAAGCAGTAATATTCTTGTCCTCAGGGAACTTACATTGTAGGGGTTGAAAACAGACAATAAGCAACACTGAGAAACATAACATGTAAGAAAATTAAATGAAGAAAGATAGAAAAGCATCAACAGAATAAGAAGTATGGGGTTTGAAGAAGGTTGCTATTTTCTATAACTTGGGCAAACGTCCTTTCTGATAAGGAAATTTTTGAAAGGAAACCTAAAGGAAGTAAGGGGGTGGTCCATGTAGATATCTGGGAGACGTGCAAAGAGCTTGAGCCAGTACAGAAGCTGGCATGTTTGTGCAGCAGCAGGGAGGATGGGGTTCCATAGTGCTGCTCAGAAAGAAAAGAAAAAGTCTGCATAATACACAAAATACAATCCTTGGAGGATATTAACTATTTGTGAACGCCAAATACCTGCTTTTAACCTACGACACTTGAGTTCTGAGCAACAGCTGTTTTCCCATTACTTTGTTTCCCAGGAAAGCAAAAATAAATAAGAAAGGATACAAGGAAAAACAGAAAGCAATTATAAGCTAACCTTCTACAATGTTTCTATTCCATTAGATACACACATCTTTAAAATAGAAGATAGAGGTATATTTCTAGAGGTTCCTATAGCTAACACAATGCATTGTCTTACCATTTCTTACTTAAGAGATCAACAAATATGCAACTCGAAAGCAGTCTAGACTTCCTTGTTTCCCTGGGCCTTTACACATCTCAAAAGAGTAATCTCCGAGAGACCCTCACTTCTGATACACAAGAGAAGGAAAACAGTAGCAAAGGGACACTGCATTTTTGAAGAGACTGCACCCAGCCAGTCAGTTCATCTAGCAGAATAATCCATTAAAGCATGTTACTTCTCTGCATATAAATTGAGGGGGAGAGTCACAAACACTGAATTACAGCTTGAACAGAAATTGTGCATTCATATTAGGAAAAGGAATTGAATTTCAAGCCTAGAGCTAGTAAGTAGTTAAAAGAATTCAGGTCCAGGCACCATAAAAATCTACCTAGCAATTCCACCCAGATCTTTAGGGCAGAACCACACACACCAGACTGATTGCCCATCAGCCAATGGCTAAAGGAAATCCATTTTCACTCCAAAATATTGCCACTCTAACCACACTGTGTACTTGAAAGAGGTTCTAGAGAGCTAAGTTGCTGAGACATGTGTCATTTTGTGAAAATAATAATGAGCTAAGACAGACATGTATTCTGACCCCAAATGCAAATTTTATAGAAAAGGGAGTAAGGCCATTTATATTTTGTTTTGGCTTCTTCCCCTCCCGCTCTGCCAGTTTTCTGACACTATGTTTGCCTTCAGGCTTCATGGCAGCAGCGTCTCTGTGGTCTGCCCCGTGCATATGAGTCAAAGTTAGTTTGCCATTTGCTAAATCATTTATGAGCTCAGCTGCTCTTTGGATTTTTTATTGCATAATTTTTAAGTAAATATTTTATAAGCAGCCAGAGGCCATTGGTATTTGACATGTTTCAGAAAATTAAAGAATACAATTTAAATTGTATAAAAAGACAAAAGGATCGCTATGTCTTTGTTGATAGAAGACTCACACGGCACCCACAGTGGATAGATTTAAGCATCGTTTAAATAGACTGATTACCAAACCATGCTTTTGCATGTAGATAAATTCTCCTTTAAGAGAGAAATAAAAAAACTGTAGCACTTTCGTTTCTTCTTTGATATTTAGTACTAAGTTAGATTTCGATGTTCTTGTTGCTTTCAGAATTAGATGTAGGTCAGTGTTATGCTGCACCTCAAATTTGCTAGTTTGCATTGCTTTAAAGCCATTGTTCTAGTAGCAAATTTTATCATTAATAAATTGCCAACTATTTTCCAAATTTCCTATATTTTGTCTAAAACTGGAAGTCTGTATCTCTTTAAAATGTGAATCTAGTACTTGCCAGCTATAGGGTGAACTAAAAAAGAGGAAGACCCAGAAGTGAAGTGCCTTTAGAAGCTGACTGAATGAGGACAAGAGAGAAATCAAATACAACACTGAGATCTCAAGCCGGTCTGGGAGAATGCTTTGCAGAAGAAGAAATGGAAACATCAGGAAAGGATTTCACCTGTAGGAGAGATGATGATTTATTATTAGGCAGGTTGAAGACCAGATGAGGTGCTGACAGAATGCTCAGGTTGTGTCCAACAAGTACCTGCTAATGTGGGGCCACGGCTTTGAATTGTGGACAAAATAAATGAATGAATGAAACAGATTAAGCAAATATTCATATTATCAGCAAATCATGTGGCAGTTAATACTGATTTTTTACCTCCACTGCCCTGGTTGCTGGCATAGCATCTTTCACAATGTGGCATATGCTTAGTTTGTGCCAAACTTTAAGTCAAATAGCTCGTATTTAACCTTTAAACTGACTGTTAACCAAAAGGCTATTTCTTCATGTATATTTTAGTCCATGTTTTCACCAAAAGTGTTATGTTTGTGTTTATACAAAATACAGATACATAATGCTTGGTATTAACGTGGCCCTTTCAGCCTAGGGATAAAAGTATGCTTTATTTCCCTGGCTACATTACCTATTGAGAACTGAGTTCCAAGACTGCAGACTTTTTTTTTTTTTTTAAGACTTTATTTATTTATTTGACAGATAGAAATCACAAGTAGGCAGAGAGGCAGGAGAGGCAGGCAGAGAGAGAAAGGAGGAAGCAGGCTCCCTGCCGAGCAGAGAGCCCAATGCGGGACTTGATCCCCGAACCCTGAGATCATGACCTGAGCCGAAGGCAGAGGCTTAATCCACTGAGCCACCCAGGTGCCCCAGGACTGCAGACTTTTATAGAAATTTATCTTGTGCATTTTTCCTTTGCCATTGCCTTGCTTCTCCAGGATCTGCCTGCCTTCCTAAGGCTCTCTTATCTTCACAACCCTAGCCTTAGCCTGTTCTTGGGTCCCAGTTCCACACAGGTCAGAGACAAAGGTCAGGGTTCTTAGTTAAAAACAACAGAGTCCCTTCTAACTCATTTAAACAGAAAATTACTTTATTAGAGGATGAGTAGAGGGCTTGGAGAAACAGATTTGGACTATATCTCCAGGAAGAGCACCCATACCATCCCAAAGAGTGGGTCTCATGAAAAACCATCACTACTTAGCGCTGCTGCCACAGACGCTAAAAGCCAGGGATACACCTTCACTTAAATCACTACTGTTGCTGCTCTGTTACCAAAATCTCACTCTTGCTGCTACACACCTGCAAAATAGAAGTGCTAAATGGTACGCCTTCCCCGTTATTACTCATTTCCAGTTGAAGTCTACCTTGGGGCCATCTCTCTGGTGAAGAGGAGATCATATACCTGCATCCCAGGTGCATGGACAACTGGGATTCACAGTCTTCGGGATGACAACTGAGCTTCGATGATAATCCCCTGCTGAGTCACAGCTTCTCCTGCTTCCAGGCCCAAGTGCCCAGGACTGGGCTTCTGCTTTGGGACAGCTGTACTGGCTGTTTCTGCTTATTTATTCCCCTGGAGATTAGAATCCTGGCCTTTTGATTAGGCCAGGGCTTGGAGTTCTACCAACCCACCTTGCTCTGGCCAGTCTCTTTCATACAGACCTCTGAACCCCAAGGCACATAATAAGTGTACAATAAATGTTGAATTAAGGAAACATTCTACCAAAAAACACTTCCTAGATGATAACTACATATCTTTCCAAATCCTTTCTACTGGGAACACTGATACCTCTCATCTAGAACCACCAATCTGCTGTGTCACTTGGACAAGGCACCTCCCCACCTGTTACTTTCCAGCAGTCGCATTTCTCATCCCCTTAACCAACAGAGAGTTCAACATGGGGCTTAAACTCACCACCTGAGTCAGACACCAAAAGTCAGAGACTTAACCTGAGCCACCCAGGGGCCCCTGAACTAATTTTTTAATTGTACACAGTGTCTATATGTGATATCACTGTAAAATAGGACATGTCTCTTTCCTTCCCCTCTAATATAGTGAAGATCTACAGTATTCAAATAATATCATATTTTTAAAAACAGGTATACAGATGTTCCTTAACTGGAGTAATGTCCTGGTCAACCCATTATAAGTTGAAAATATTGTAAGTTGAAAATGCATTTACTACACCTAAACTATCAAACATCATAGCTAGCTTAGCCTTCCTTAAACATGCTCAGAACACTTAGACTACAGTGGACAAAATCATTTAACACAAAGCTTATTTTATAATAAAGTCTTGAGTATCTCGTGTAATTTATTGAATATTGTGCTAAAAATGAAAACAGAATGGTTGTAAGTATATCAGTTGTTTACCCTGTGATTGTGTGGTTGACCGGGAGCTGCAGCTCGCTGCTGGTATGAGAGAGAGAGAGAGAATATCATTCTGCATATTGCTAGCCTGGGAAAAGATCAAAATCCAAAAATCAAAGTATGATTTCTACTGAATGCGTATCACTTTTGTACCATCATAAACTTAAAAAATTGTAAGTTGAACCATCATAAATTGGAGACTGTCTGTTCTGAATTTTCTCCAAAAAGGGGGTGAGGCCAACTACAAAGAACCCTGTAGTTGTAGCTAGAACATCTTAGTACAAGTCTTAACTTCTCTACTTGCTAGTCCTGTGTCATTGAACAAGTTATTTAAAATTTCTGAGTTATCTTTTAACTCCTGTGAAATAAGGATATTAAGCCTGTAATGTTGTGATTTTTAATAAATACACTTTTGGGATTTTGTCCTCAGTTCCTGAAATTGCTTGAGAGCCATGATTGAAATGGGTGTCTTGGTGTTCATAACAAGCCTCTTGCAACTATAATGGAGTTTATGTTAATGAGGTGACTTTGGAAAACCCCTAACAATGGGGGGGCTGGTTGCCAAGGGAACAAACCATGAGCACAGGGTTAGAACTTTCAGTTTCACCTCCTGTTCTCTGGGGACAGAAGAGGAACTGGAGTTTGAATCAATTGCCAGTGGCAAATGATTTGATCAATCATGCCTATGTAATGAAACCTCCCTAAAAACCCCAAAGGAAAGGATTCAGAGAGCTTCCAGGTGGGTGAGCCAGAATGCTACCACAAGCCCCTGTGCTGGTCCCCAGAGTCCATAGGGAAAGAAGTTCCTTTGTTTGGGACTTCACTCCATGTATCTCTTTATCTGTCTGTTGATTTATGACCTTTAATATACTTTGTAATAAACCAGGAATCTGGTGAGTAAACTGGTTTCCTGAGTTTTGTGAGCAGCTCTAGCAAATTAAGTGAACCCAAGGAGGGGGTTGTGGGAACCTCTGATTTATAGCCAGTCAGTCAGAAGCACGAGTAACAACCTGGATTTGCAACTGGCATCTCAGTGGAGGGCCGTCTTATGGGACTGAGCCCTTAACCTGTGGAATTTGACGCTATCTCTGGACTGTCAGAACTGACTTGAACGCCCAGCTCGTGTTTGAGAATTGCTTGGTGATGTGGAGGGGAGAATCCCCACCACAATGGTATTTGGAGGAGAATTGTCCCCCAAACTCATGAAGTTATTGTGAAGCTCAAATAAGACCATTTACATGAAAATGCTCTACAAATATAAAAAGCATAAAACAAATATAAGATGATACTATTAATGTTGATATCAAGAGTTTATAAACATCCATATCTAAAACTGCCTCCAAAATGGGAAATGAGATAGGAATTGACTTCCAGAATAAAGTCTCTCCTTCTTTTCAGTTCATACCCATGACCTCTATAATAGGAATCTGAAACATCTACCTTATTTGTGAACCTCCTTCTGGAAGCCCGGGTAGGAAATAGTCACAAAAGAGCATGCAATGATTGCTATGTACCTATAGATACTCATCAGGAGATGGAAACAATATTTAAGCTGGTAACAGCATTTGCACTGAGTCCTCTTAATTAGCTCACACCAGGGGAGTGAACATAATCCACTCTCCCCATTTCCAGAGACTTCCAATGTGTCAGGAATCTATCTACTTTTATTACATGAATTGCTTTACAAATAAGCACAGTGTGAAGCATCAGTGCTTTATAAAAACTACATTAATGCACCAACTTGTTCAGAAGCCAAGAAGAGAATAAGAACACAGCCTAGAGAGAATTTAATGGGCCCAGCTTGAACTTTTTTTCCAGCCAACACCATTGAACACCTGTTAACAATCATGAAGAAGTTACAGGGAATATTGAGGTCTAAGCACATTGCTCTAAATTCCATACTCCACCAATGTTGATTTATTTTCTCTGAGGTTCCCATGGCTAAACTTCCTTACCAAAGGTTTATTCTTGAAAAAAAAAAAAAAAATCTCTCCCTACAAGACTTTCAGAGACATGTAGGATGGACTAAAACTGAAAAGTAACCAGCTCAATAAATTGAGCTGTTACGAGTTGAGGAATTGTATACTAATAAATATCTCTTGCTTGGAAAGAGACACTATAACCAAAGTTTAAAAAATGTCAAATGAGGGTGCATGGGTGACTCAGTGAGTTAAGCCTCTGCCTTCGGCTCAGGTCATGATCTCAGGGTCCTGGGATCCAGCCCCACACCGGGCTCTCTGCTCAGCGGGGAGCCTGCATTCCTCCTCTCTCTCCGCCTGCCTCTCTGCCTACCTGTGATCTCTGTCTGTCAAATAAATAAACAATATCTTAAAAAAAAAAGGGAACAAAATCTCCATTAACCCTAAGAGAAAAATGGGCTACAACTTAAAAAAAAGAAGGAAAGAAAAAAAGAAAACCATTCTCAACCATAAGAAAAATGCAAATAAAAACTTTTACTGAGATCATTTTTTAAATATCCAAATTAATATACAAAATATATTTGTTATCCAATGTATAACAAAGTGGCCTGTTAGAAAGACCTAAGGAAATAACTCTCATGTTTGGCAATATCTAGAAAATCACATATGAACTTATCCTTTATCTAAGAATCCACATCTAGAAATCTATCCCAAAGACAACACAGCAACATTATGAACAAGATATGTGTACAAGGGATTCATTACAAAGTTATTTGAAAAGAAAAATACTTAGGGGTGCCTGGGTGGCTCTGTCATTAAATGTCTGCCTTGGACTCAGGTCATGATCCCAGGGTCCTGGGATTGAGCCCCAGATCAGGCTCCCTGCTCAGTGGAAAGACTGCTTCTCCCTCTCCTACACCCCTGGCTTATGTTCCCTCTCTCTCTCTCTCTCTCTCTCTCTCTCTCTCTGTGTCAGATAAATAAATAAAATCTTTTTAAAAAGAAAGAAAAATACTTAATGGAAATCTATTGTGCATCACAAGAGGAATGACTGAATAAACTATGATCCAGTGGTTCTTAAACTTTAGGTGCATCAGAATCACCTGGAGATCTTTTTAACACACATATTGCTGGGCCCCAACCCCAGGGTTTCTGATTGAGTAGGTCTGCAGTGGAGCCTGAAAATTTGCGTTTTTGCCAAGTTTCCAAGGGATGGTTGGTGATGCTGCTGGTCCAGGAGCCACAGTTTGAGAACCACTGCCTAAGTCCAAACAATGGGATACTTCACATCTGCAAAAAGGAAGGGTATCTCTATATATCAATATGTAGTCATCTTTGGGTTATAGTTTTTAGTGAAAATAGGAAAAATTTTTTTAAAACTTGCTGCTATTAAAAGAATAGATAATAAAAAATTTTAAAGTGGTTATATCTATGGGAGAGTAAATGGAGTGGTGTTAGACTTCTCAGTATAGATTTGTTTTATAAATTTGACTTTGGAAGAATGTAAATATTTTAGTTAATTATCAAGCACAATAAATTTTCAATAAAATCTCTAAAAATAAAAAGTAGTATGATATTAATGGACCTAAATGTATTTCCAGTTGGTGGCAGAGCTACACAAAGAAATAATTCCAAATGACTTTAAAACAGTTATTTGAATGTACAACCCTAGTAGAATATGCCTGACAAGAAGATGTGTCAAAAATGAAATAAAATTTCAGGGATGCCTGGGTGGCTCAGTTGGTTGAGCATTGGACTCTTGGTTTTGGCTCAGGACATGGTTTCAGGGTCATGAGATTGAGCCCCCTGTAGGGCTCCCGTGCTCAATGCAAAGTGTGCTTGAGATTCTCTTTCTCTCCCTTACCCTGACTCATGTGTGTACTCTCTTTAAAAATAAAAAAAAAAAATCTTTTTAAAAAATGAAATAAAATTTCAAACTCTTCAGTAACCATATTGTTGGCAATAGTGTAGATATTGTCATTTAGATACTGTTATATGTAATAAAGAAAATTAGTAATTATGGGATATTTTAAGGTATTTTTCATTCTGCCATCCTCGGTGTCCTTGATAAATGGGATCCTTGGCATGAGAGAAAGGAGACGCGACATTTCATAGAAGAGTTTCTATACAAGCATTATAATCTTGAATTTTAATTTGAAGTATCAGTATGAACCCATAGTTCACTTTATCTTTCAAGAAAAAACATGTTTTTAAAATAAAACATTTCGTAGCTCTGTTCTCTAAAAAAGGCTACCCAAATTGTGACCTTTTTTTTCTTATTTTTTTAAAAGATTTTAAAAATTTATTTATTTGACAGAGAGAACGAGAAAGGAAATACAAGCAGGGGAAATGGGAGAGGGAGAAGCAGGCTTCCTGCTGAGCAGGGAGCCCAACGCGGGGATGCTGAAATCATGACCTGAGCTAAAGGCAGATGCTTTACAACTGAGCCACCCAGGCATCCCAAATTGTAACCTTTAAATACCATTTCCTACTAAAAGGAAACAGGGCTCCTGGGAAAAAATGGTTGATTGCAGGTTAAAGTTAGAAAATGTGTAAGATCTCAGGGAAATGCTCAAACACATCTGGGGTCACATCAAGAGGACTCTAGCCACCTAGAAATGCCCACTAGCCAAAGACAAAATACCTTGAGGCTCAAAAGAATCATCATAAGGGATTGAAGGGCATCAGCTATGCTTAAATCCATGAGTTCATAATAATACTCATAAAGAAATAAAGAGGAAAGAGGAAAGAAAGAAAAAGAGGGCTGAAATGATCACCACTGGGACGTCCCAGTGAACCAACTTGTTACAGGCTTCCCCTGCTTTCTGAAAGTAGAGCATTTCCTATGAAACTTTTTGTAAGCTGAAATGTCATACAGTGAACAATTACCATGAATTTATATGGAAAATCTTTGAGCATTCTCAGACTCACAAAATAGCCTCTCTTAAGGACACATCTTGCTAACCGATGCACGAAATAAATGGAGACAAAGCATACACGTCCAGACACGAAAGCTAGGGCAGCTTGATGCTGAGCTGTTGAGTGTAGTTTCCAGGGAAGGCGCTTGGGGGCGCCATTCTCGCTTCTGTGGAGAGTGCCGCTGCTGCAATGGCTTGCAAAACAAATGCCTTTCTTCGTAAAAGCAAAAGTCCTCAACAGATTTCTCTGAATTAGCAAAGACAGTACTTATATAAGTCATAAAAGCAAAGTGGTGTAATGTGAATGTTCAAAACACAGTTTGAAAACTATTAAATAAAGACGGATTCAAACACTTGTCCTGCCTTTTTTATAGAAACTGTACTCTCAGCTTACTAAGAAGAAGATGAAGGGAGAAATCTAGTTATAAAAGTATTCTGCAGTGAATTAGAATTAGAACAGCAGCATTTGAACCCATAATGAGTAATAGATTTGGTAGTCATCATCACCAGCTGACAATATCACCAAAGTAGAGATCCCCAAATATGTACTCCTAATGAAATAACACACCACCGTATGAAGCAGTCTGTTAAAAAGCTGAACCTGATTCTGATTAAAACTCTAGATCCAACAACCAATTTACAGGACAAGTAAACATGTACAACACTATTTGAAGGACAAATAAACATGTATAACACTATAGGAATACAACAGCAAAATTCACACTGCAGGGAATTACCTGAGAAACAAATTGGTGTCTTCAACAAATTGCAAAGCAGAAAAGAAAGAAAATGGGGGTAGAATCTATATATCTTAAGATAGATCTCTTAAGACTTATCTACCAATTACAATCGGGGAAACCTAATTCAAACAAACATTAAAAAAGAGATAACTAAAAATTTGATCACTGATGGGCAATTTGATATTCAAGAATTACTATTAATGTTTATGGTTTATGGTTATGTTGATTATGTTTAAATAAGAAGAGTCCTCTTCTTTGGGGGCTGAAATATTTATAAATGAAGCAATATCATGTCTGGAACTTGTTTCAAATGAATATGGGAAGGAAAAGTGAAAAGGGTAGTGGTCTGCTGGTAAATGTTGGCTTGGGGGTGGGTATCAAGGAGGCCTTATTCATAGCATTTGTATCATCTCCGATTGTCCTGGTGTAAAATACTCACACCATGACAGATTTCAAGCTATCAAGCTGTGAGACAGAACTTGGTGTTGCAAAAAGTTGTTTACGATCCACTCTTGAAGAGGTATGAACTGATCCCAGCACACCACTGGAGAAGGTATACAGGTTAAAGAAGGCTGGCCAAGGGCTGGTAAGTTGCTCGCCCTAGGGGTGGGTACAAGCAACTTGGTTACATTATCCTGCATGTTTGAAATTCTCCATAACAAAATACTTTATTTATTTATTTATTTTAAGATTTTATTTATTTTTTTTGACAGAAAGAGAGAGATCACAAGTAGGCAGAGAGGCAGGTAGAGAGAGAGGGGGAAGCAGGCACCCCAATGAGCAGAGAGCCCGATGCGGGCCTCAATCCCAGGACCCTGGGATCATGACCTGAGCTGAAGGCAGAGGCTTAACCCACTGAGCTACCCAGGCACCCAACAAAACACTTTAAAATGAAATGATTCACTTTCCTTCTCTCAGAAAATGTGCAAAACAGACCACATTAGATAACAAAGGGAATAAGAAAACTCCATAAGAGTTTTTTTGTTGTTGTTGCTAAGTGCTGTTTTGGACTTAAATTGGCTCTTGGCCAATTTATTGAATTATCGTCTGAATTAAGTAAAAGATTCTTGCTTTTTCTTAAATCACAGGGATGAAAGTGAAATAATATGTTGAAATATATATGTATATATATGTACTAACATGTGTGTGTTTGTGTATTGTATCTTCAATCCTCCATGAAGCTTCGAAGTCCTTCCCTTAGAACCTATACCTGATTAAGGCAATGATGATTATAGACTACTTTTACTGGCATTTAGATGTGAAATATGAAGAAAATAAATACAAAGTTTGCCAGCTAAAAATAACTTGGAATATCTTTATGATACTTTCTCAAGTAAAATAATGCAGTAAAACTTATAAAAGTATAATTTCATAATACTAAAGTGTATTTGGGACATACTAAATGACACAACTTCATTGGAAAGTAAATTGCTCCTTTGTTCATAAATTCCAAGAACACTTCTCAAAAAACTCTATGATGTTTTATATTAAACTTAGCAGCATCTAGACTTTTAATCACAAACATAATAATAATGGCATTTATTTGACATTTACCATGTCCCAGAAAACTGTGCTAGGCATTTGACACAAGCTAACTAATTGAATCATTTCAATAACACCATGAGGCGGGTATTATTATGATGCCCATTTTACAGATTAGTAAATAAGTAAATATTAGTAGAATAAGGTCACACTACTAGTAAAGGGTAGAGCCAGGATTTGAACCTAAGTAGCAAAACAGCTGGGCTCCCAGAGTTGAGCAGTTACATCACCATTTACTCAGAGGCCAGTTGTGGCGGAGTGGAAAGCATTGGAGCAGAGGGGATACTCCACCTTAAAATGGCTACATCACTCTGAGCAAGTTACTAAATCTCTTTGCCTTTCAATTTCTCATTTATAAACTGCAGATCTTTAAGGGGTTTTTTCCAGGTCAAAAATTATAATGTAATCAAATCATGATTTTGATGGGTGATATTGATTATTAGTACACATTTAGTCTATTTTCAATATTCAAGCATATTTCCCCAACTTTGTCTATAAGGAAATATGTCCAAATTTATAAAACCAGTTATTTCAGAGAGCTCTTTTGCAATATAGATCCTGCATTTATTGGACTTTATTTTGTCACTATTTTCCCCTAAAATGTTCCAATGCTCAATTCTAATCCAGTATCTCTGATACTTAATTTTTTTAATTGTTATTCAAACAAATAAACAAGAAAACACTGTTGTAAACTGAGGCAGAATAACAAAAGGAATTCTAGACTGATGATGAGAAGTGGCTGGGAGAAAAGATGGGTGTGTTGTTTACCCTGCCTTATGGACACAAATGAACTTCACCACCTGGTATTCATGCCCTGGAAAGTCTCTTCCAACATTGGGTCAGATATGACCTAGGTGATCAATAAAGCGATGCAGAAATTATAGGAAGAAAGAAAGGATGGGAGGCAGGAAGGGAGAAAATAAGGAAAAAAGCAGAAAGAAAGAAAGAAAGAAAGAAAGAAAGAAAGAAAGCAAGCAAGCAAGCACTGTTTCTTTGGAAAGTTAAATCCAGGCTTATCAATTAACTTACATAGAGCCTTTATTTTATAATGCTATTGCCAGTCAGTTAATATTTTAATGTCTAGTTCCTAATTTCTCCCATTTTACAAAGTACATGGGCATCTGCATTTGGTTGAGAGGGTTAGGATGCAGAGAAATTGTCATCACGAATTTATTTCAAATTTCCTGCCTGTCATTATCCAATTGCTACGTAGGCAGATATTCTTAATAAACCCTGTGTATCAGAATACTTTCTACCACCTTATTTACATTGAACTTTACAACCAAAAGGGTAGCTTTTCATTTTCTGCTGCAATTTTTAATTTCTATGGGTCTCTCTTTCCATTGTTCTTTTTTCTTTATATTCAACCACTCTCCTGAAAAGAACCTAATGTAACATTTTATATTGCTATTCCATCACCCACTCTATTAATCAAGATATTAAACATGCAATGAGCAATCCCACTCAAACCCCACTTGGAGCTTCACATATTATTACCATGACCTCGTTATCTACAGACCCTCAGCCAGTTTTCATTGACTCATTCCATTTGTGATTGCTCATGTTTAAGTCTAATCTGAGTTATTTAAAATTGCATGAGGAATTGGCAAATGATTTGATAATGTTCAAATATAACTGCTGTCCCATAAGGGAATGATTTCATAATTCTATCAAAACTGCAACTGGTTTTGTCAGAAGCAATTTGTTTTATAGAACCCATTGCTTACTCCAAATTACAATTCCCTCAGCTTTTAGATATTTGCATTTTCTTTTAATGTTTCTGACATTATGTGATGGTGCTGGGCTTAGATTAAAAAGATTTATTGCTGTCCTTCATATTTAAATATGATGGGACATGATGTATTAAAAGAGCTAAAAAAAAAAAACAACACACAAGGTGAGCTGCAAGGCCTAACTGAGTGTTACACACAGAGGATATTTATCAAATATTCTCTTCATATATTTGGTTTTGCTCTGAAGTCTGCATGGGATTTTTGCTGGACTTGAGCCACCCTAATCTCCAATTATAGTATCTCAACCTAATCTGCCTGCTATTGTTAATTCCTTATAATAATCTACCGGGCTCCATTACCCACAGCGGGCTTTTTCCTGGGCCACCTGCTTTTTTTTTTTTTTTTTTAAAGATTTTATTTATTTATTTGACAGACAGAGATCACAAGTAGGCAGAGAGGCAGGCAGAGAGAGAGAGAGGGAGAAGCAGGCTCCCCATTGAGCAGAGAAGCCCAATGTGGGGCTCAATCCCAGGACCCTGGGATCATGACCTGAACCGAAGGCAGAGGCTTTAACCCACTGAGCCACCCAGGCGCCCCTGCTTTTAGGTGTAACATTTCTGCGGTATCTTGTGAATCACTGCTGCCGTTCTTACCATTTCATTGTCATTACAATCACAGTCATCAGGTAGCATATCTTGAACTTCTATATATGCTAGATTGGCACATATCACAAAGAAGTCTTATTCTCTGCTCTTGAAAGAAGATGAAATGGCAACATAGATTTTTCTTATCACTAACCTTGTTTTACTGATAACTACCATTTATTATTATGTGCCAGACACCATGTTAAGCAATCTATAAGCATTATTTTATTTAAACCTTGAGATAGGAACTTCTAGCTGCATTTTACAGATGATAAATTGAAATTTAGTGAGGGTAGGTAATTTGTTCAAAATCACACATGCTTTGATGGAGCCATCCTTCAATTCTTGGAAGATCTATAGAGATGGAGGGACTTCTGACCACAAGAGGACAGAAGAAGGGAGCTGAAACCTATGTCACATTTGTAGATTGTTAAGCATGAGGCAGGTTGGAGGCTCAGGGAAGGGAGGGAAAGCAGAGTCTCCTAAGTGGGTGGATGGAAAAAGAACAGGAGGGATACAGAAAAGAGTAACCTTGTTACAGAGCTCTTCATTTCATTAATATGAAATACCCTCCTTGGTTTTATTTAATACTTTTCACCTTGAATTCGAATTCATCTTATTTTAATGCAATAGCTGAATGAGCTGAGCTTAATAGGATAGTTATAAAGCAAATTTATTCTTTCCCACCACTCCTTTTCACTACACTTGCTCTATCAAACAATCTATTCCTTGTCCTTGGATGAATTCTTGGACAGGTCCCATAGTTCTTTGGATCACTCTCAGATAATATATGAATTATCTTTTTGTTGTGACATGCAGAGGACCAACCCAGTGTGATAATGAGAACTCCAAACTCCATCTTATGCAGTCTCTCCCTTACACAGATCTGAATTTGCTCCAGTGTGGAAGTCTGCACCAGGGAAGAGGGATGTGGTTAAAACTTCTGTCTCCTTTGCTTCCTCTTTCCACCAGGGCTGGGCCTGGAGGAGAAGGACAAGGTATTATCTGTCACTCTTGTGATCTAGATATTCCAAGCTGACTCTTGGAAACAGTTTTGTGAGTTTCTTAGAGATTGCCCCAGTGAAACATGCCATTGTTGATCCCTTGACACCAGCGGGTTTTTTTCCCCCACTTCTTTCTCAGCCCCAGGATTCCAATGGATTACCCTTCAACTAGGGACCATCATACCTCTCACCAGCCCATTTGGGGGAGTCCTCTTCTAGACTACAGGTCAGCTCCCTCACCCTCTCCCCAATCCATGGGTTCATTTTTCCCAGGAAATACACACCCTGCACCAGCCATCATATTGCCATTAACAACTGTGGCTTACTCCTTGAGTAGCCTTGCTTTCTCTCCTTTGCTGCTTCAAGCCAATCTAGCCACAGCTTTTTATACAGCCCATATGCCCTCCTAACTCCAGGAACTCCAATCAAACTCTCCAAAGGAAGGCCTCTTCTCTTGGCATGGGGTGAAGGGGAATCATACCCCCTCTTTGCCCATGACAGTGGAAGAAGCACAGAATTTCCAACAACTCTCTCCAATATACACCTTTCACCCCTGTATTCTTTTGGAGGCTGAATAAGAAGTCTTACCATTTCTTTCTTTTTAAAAAATTTTATTTATTTATTGAGAGGGTGGGGGGAGAGAGAGAACAAAGGAGCAGGGAGGAGGGGCAGAGGGAGAAGCAGACTCCCCACTGAGCAGGGAGCCCAGCTCAGGCTTGATCCCAGGACCTCAGGATCATGACCTGAGCCAAAGGCAGACACTTAACCAACTGAGACATCCAGGTGTCCCAGTCTTACTATCTCTTAGCATGTCCTATTTGGAGAGTTTTGATACCTCACTTTAGACTGTGGGGTCCCTGGTACCCACTGTTTTTAGCATCTGGGCCCTCAGCCAAAATGGGGACACAGAAGTCATTTCAACATTCTCTTACATCGGTACTGCTATTCATGTCTTCTTTTTGTTAGTATTTGCTCATATACCTTCTCCCATCCTTTATTTTCAACTTCCCCCATGTCATTTTGTTTTAGACACTTCTTATAAATGGTTGATTTTTTTTTTTAAGATTTTATTCACCTATTTGACACAAAGGGCAGGGAAGCCCAAACAGGGGGATTGGCAGGCAGAGGGAGAGGGAGAAGTAAACTCCTCACCAAGGAGAGAGCCTGACATTGGGCTGAATCCCAGGACCCCAGGATCATGACCAGAGCCAAAGGCAGATGTTTAACTGACTGAGCCACCCAGGCACCCCTACACAGCTGATTTTTTTAACCCAATATATAAATCTCTGAATTTTGATTAGGTACATTCAGTTCATTCATAATGTATTGAATTTATTTCTGCCATCTTATCTTTTTTTTTTTTTTTTCCCATGCTTTCTGGTTGTTTCTTCTCCCTATCTCCTTTTCTTGGCTTTGGATGAACTGATTGAATTTTCCTTGGTTTTCTTTTTTTTTTTCCTCAAATCATTTGAAAGTTGTACAGTTTATTTCTCTTTTAATGGTTTCCTTTATTTAAATATTGAAACTTTTTTCAAATAATATCTGTCATTAATCAGAATCTATATCCCTTAAACAATATAAGAATCATATTGAGATTTTATTGCCCTCTATAGCTGACCAACCCTCCCTCCCATCACCCATGTTGATTTAAATCTTCTTGGATTTTGATTACAGATTGTTATTTTAACAACCTATGCCAGATTCTAGGCTATCAGGCCAATTTTATGATGTCATTCTCCTAAGCAGTCTCTTGAGCAAATGATCATCATCTTTGTCTGGACTCTGCACACTTTCTCTTTGCTTTGAAGAATTTCTAAAGCAAACTGGGGCAGTTCTCATTGGGAGAGGCAGAAAGCAGAGTGGGAACGCCTCTGTGGCTAAGCCTCAGCTCCTGCTTTGCTCTCCATTGCTCACTTGGATAGAGCATTTTTAACCTTCCCTTGTTTCCTTACCTGCTTTCATCTTAACATGATCCTGACCACTCTCTATCCAAGCCCCTATACCTTAACCCAAGTCTTTATTTTACTTCATTTTTTATTTTACTTCTTAGCACTTGAAAGAAAAATACCAAAAATGTACTCAATGACTTCAACTTAGGATCTGCCAAGGCAAGGAGTAAGCTGGTTTCACTGTAGCCATGAGCGATTCTCACCCCAGCTCAATTTTATGAGATGCTAGCTTTGGTCATCATCTCCAGACAAAGTTGGAAGTCACTTGGTCCGTTGTCCTTTAAGACTCTGGATTCTTGGAGAGCCTGCTTGTGTTGCTCCCCATGGTCAGGCAGAGCGGTAGCCTGACGGTCAGTTGTCATTGCTTCTTGGCTGACTTAATAACTCTGCAGGCTATGATGAAAGAACGCTTCGGGCTCCCCAGCCTCAGGCTATGGCGCCCTCTAGTGGCCATTGGCAGGCTACACCGTCCCCACTGAGTTCTAGCACTCTGACCCCTGCCCAGTGCTCTGGCCACCTGCAGTGGCATTCCACCTTCTCGTGACATTGTGGTTATTCAAGAGCCTTCTCCTCAGTAGGAAGAGACTCAGAGAGATTGGGCAGGTCTGCACCTCATGTGACAGGAGACTACACCACTACAGATGAACACTAGCAGTGGGTAACAGAGGGTGCCATTGTGGGGAAAGGAAGTGCTGCTTTTGCTATCTTAAAATGTTGGCCTTGCTTGACTACAAGTCTGTGATCACTGAGCTTCTAGGACAGGGTTTGGGAAAGTACAGCTCATGGGTCAAATCCAGCCTACCTGTCTTTGTGCACCCACAGGCAAAGAATGCTTTTTATATATTTTTTAAAGATTTTTTAAAATTTATTTGACAGAGAGAGAGAGAGGTCACACGTAGTCAGAGAGGCAGGCAGAGAGAGAGGAGGAAGCAGGCTCCCTGATGAGCAGAGAGCCCGATGCGGGGCTCGATCCCAGGACCCTGAGATCATGACCTGAGCCAAAGGCAGAGGCTTTAACCCACTGAGCCACCCAAGTGCCCCTGCTTTTTATATTTTTAAATGGTTGAGAAAACAAAAATCAAAAGAATAACATTTCATATGAAAATTATATGAAATTAAAATTTTCAGGGGTACCCAGTTAAGCATCTGACTCGATTTTGGCTCAGGTCATGATCTCGGGGTCATGAGATGGGAGCCCTGTGTTCAGTTCTGTGCTCAACTGGGAGTCTGCTTGAGATTCTCTCCCTCTGCCCCTCCCCCAGCTCATGTGCCCTCTCTCTCTCTCTCAAATGAATAAATAAATCTTTAAAAACATCTTCCATTCCATAAATAAGGTTTTATCAGAATATGGACATATTCATTAATACATTAGCCTACAGCTGCTTCCATGTCACATCAGCAGAGTTGAATAGTTGTGACAGAGACCCTATGGCCAACAAAACAAAAAATATTTACTATCAGCCCTTTACAGAAAACGTTTGCTGACTTCTCTTCTAGAAGATCCATGTGTTCTAGTTCATCACAGACTGCAGGGACCTGATTGAATAGGGTAAGAATGTCTATGGGGCCTTGCAGGGAATGAAGGTGAATTTACATGCTGAAGGTCCTAACTGAAGATTTTAGATTTAATCCACCAGGCTATGAGGAGACTTTAAAGTTGGTGCCAGTAGTACCTGGTGGCTCAGTCGGTTAAGTGTCTGCCTTCGGCTCAGTTCATGATCTCAGGGTCCTGGGATTGAGTCCACACTGGGCTCCCTGCTCAGTGGAAAGTTTTCTTCTCCCTCTCCCTCTTCCCCTACTGTGTTTTTTCTCTTTCTCTCTCTCTCTCTCAAATAAATAAATAAATAAATAAAATCTTTTTAAAAAAATTTAAAGTTGGTGCCAGGATCAAAGCAAGTACATTCTGAAGACTCAACAGGGCATGAGTGGTAAGGACTGAATGAGAGGAGATTCTGAGGTAGGGTGGCCAGTGATGAGGAGTAAGAGTTGAGGGCCTACAGTAAGGAGTGTTCAGGTGGAGGAAGAAGTGGTTACTGGTGGTGCCTTGGTTACCATTTCAGAGGGCAGCAGACAGGCTGTCATCAAAGAGGTGGAGACAAAGAGGCCAAGGCCATCAGTAGGATAGAGTCAGGAAACACCAACAACATATATCCACAGGACACAGGAACATTTCTGAGGATGACCTAGTTTTGCCAACGGGTATCATTCTTACCCAAATGACAATGCAGGTAGATTTACTTTTGCTTTCCACTAGCATTTTTTTTTAAGATTTTATTTATTTGCCAGAGAGAGAGAGTACACACAAGCAGGCAGAGAGGCAGGCAGAGGCAGCGAGAGAAGCAGGCTCCCCAACGAGCAAGGAGCCCGATGTGGGACTCGATCCCAGGACCCCAGGATCATGACCTAAGCTGAAGGCAGTGCTTTAACCAACTGAGCCACCCAGGTGTCCCTCCACTAGCATTTTAAAATACAACTTGGCACATAACAGATTATGGACATGGAAGAAAGAGATGGACACATAAAGTAAGTAGTTTGAGACTGATGAGTATCATTGTATAAATTCATGGGTAGAAATAGCTGGGGAATTCTCCAAGCTAATGTCTTTTCCTAATTCCCGTGAAGTAATAACATTTCTGCCCAGAAACCTCTGGGCTCCTTGCCGTGTGTTTCCATTAGATTGAAATTAATTGGTATGATCAGAGTTATTAAGAAGAAATCAGCATCAGTTTCCAAAGCAAAGAAGGCTATGTAATTATTCCTATAAAGTTATATCAGAAAATAAACTATTATTTCAGCCTTGAAAAGCTCTGTAAGTAAACCTGTTTACTGTAAGAAAGGGGAAAGCCATGAATTTAGTATTTTTTAAAAGGAAGTGTATTGCAAAATGAAGAGAACTTTTTTACATTACATGAACTTGGCATATAATACTATCCACACCACTCAGAACTGATCTTCAGTTTGTGAATGTATTAGCAATTATAAGGTCAAAATTAAAATTTGAGTTTAAGACTTTGGTGAAGTGAAATGTAGTGGAAAGAACAGTTGATTTTTATCTTTTACATTTCCATTTCAGGGAGGAGAAATTTTTCTACAAGAACAGTTTAATGGCATCAGAGGTTTTTGAAATAGATATAGGATGGGATTTTTTTTTAGATGGAAATTCACTGTTGTAAAATAGTTACATAGGACAAATTTGAGAGTAAGCCCCTGAAATTTTGTATGTTTCATTTTTCTCTTATCATCCTCGAATTTCTATGTTACTCTTAGTTCATTGCTTCCTATTACACAACTTAACTCTCAAAATAATTTTTAAAACGATGTTATATTTAAGAGTCTGTAAGATGGGAAGGCTGTCTGAGATTTTTTTTTAAAGATTTTATTTATTTATTTGATAGGCAGAGATCTCAAGTAGACAGAGAGAGGAGGAAGCAGGCTCCCTGATGAGCAGAGAGCCCCATGTGGGGCTCGATCCCAGGATCCTGAGGTCATGACCTGAACCCACTGAGCCACCCAGGCGCCCCGGCTGTCTGAGATTTTTAGCCACAAAAAAGTCAGTAATGCTACACTAGAAACCATGGTTAGGATCAAATTAAGACTTATAGACCTTATCTACACATATGTGAAAGAGTCCAAATGACTTAAAAATCATTATTACAGAAGCAATTCTTAACAAAACATATGTACTACAGAAATGATACATTAAAAGAGGGAAAGAAAGAGCAATTTCAAAAGAATAAAAAACAAAAACAAAGCAGTGACCTATTCTTGGTGTTCTTTCTGCCCTGCCTCTCCCAGCTCTGACTGATTCACATCCATTCTTCTTCCTCACAAAAGGCTGTCAAAACTTCTGGTTTCTGACTCCTGCTGCTTATTGGTCCAGTTTGGCTATTGCTTAAAACACAATATTTTCTTTGGAGAAAAGCAGATAAGTAAATAATAAGTGCCAAGATAATCTATGGGAATTTGAGAGTACTCAGAAGAGAATGTTACCCAGACTACTATTTTAGAACAATATAACACACCTAAATAGAATTAAGTGTTCATACTTTGGGGCCAGAAGGTTTTATTCTGAATTCTGTCACTTCCTAGTTCATCTGAATGAGTTAATTTCTCTAAGCCCAAGACTTATAATCTATACAGGAAAATACTATGATGTATTATATATTTGCTTGGCACACATAAATATATAACATATGTTAATGCTTGCTTTTATAAGGTTATTTAGAGGAAGAACTGAAGTAAAGCAATAATGCTTACCATGGTGTTTTGCATATAATAAATACAGAATAAATGTAATTTATTATTAGCTTCACTTTTCTGACAGCCTCATTTAAAGGGTAATGGTGAGGCAACTTGTTACGTTTGGATAAAAGGGTTTTGTCTCTAATTTTAATAATAGGCACTGCAGGGCCACCTCGGTGGCTCAGATGGTTAAGCATCTGCCTTCAGCTCAGGTCATGATCTCCGGGTCCTGGGATGGAGCCCCATGTTGGGCTCTCAGCTAGGCGGGAATTCTGCCTCTCCCCCTGCTGGTGCTCTCTCTCTCTCTCTCTTTCTCAAATGAATAAATAAAATCTTTAAAAAAAATAGGCACTATAATTTACAAGTGTCTACTATATGTCAGGTGCCTTATATACAACATCTCACTTAATTGTCAAAGGATCTTGCTGAATATGTATTATCATTCTCACTTTATAAGTTCAGAGCATGAACTGGACATGTTAAGTAACTTTCCCAGAGTTTCACAGATATTATTACTGTTAAACCTAAATAAATCCATATATATCTGGTTTCATAGCCTACATTCTCAAGCACAGATGGCAAGTAAATTTTGATTCAAATTTTAAGTTAAGAATACAAAAAAAGCTATCCAAGACTACTGGGTCATATCAAAAGAACTTGAGATCTCTCTTGGGAGCCCTCTTACTGGCCGGATATAAGACGACTTCAGCATGAGAAACAATAATGACTGCCTTAAGTTGAAACACACAAGATGTATTAAAAATTATGAGTTCGCTTTAATTCTTTAATTTAAAAAAAGTTCATTTGACATTTTTGGAGGGTTCTAGAGTACTCGCTCGTTATTCTGGAAATAAAAACGAATAAAAGGAAAGTATCAAGCATTTATCTTGCTTTCCCACTATAAACCCTCTGGGTAAGATATGCAAATATCTGATGAGTCCCAGGTGAGTGCAAAGGTCCTGAAAAGGCACACGCCTGCCATATTCAAGGAACAACGGAGAGGCTGTGTGGATAAATCCTAGTACAAGAGGCCAAGAGTACTTTAAGATGAGATCAGAAGGAAAACTGGGGTTGGAGCTGGTGTGTAAAGTTCTCTAGGTCTTTGTAAAGTCTTTAGTATTGACTTTGAGAAAAACCACAAGATTTTGAACAAAGAAGTGACAAAATCTGATTTTTGGTTTAAGAGTCGCTATGTTGTGTTGAGACTACATTGAAGGGGGAGCAAGAGTAAAATCAGGGAGACCAGGTAGGAAGTTATTATAATAATCTGATGTGAGGGGCACCCAAGTGTCTCAGTTGGTCAGGCGTCTGCATCATGATCCCAAGGTCCTGGGATGAGTTTCACGTCGGGCTTCCTGCTCAGCAGGAAGCCTACTTCTCCCTCTCCCTCTGCTGTTCTCCCTGCTTGTGCTCTCTCTCCATCAATTAAATAAATAAAATCTTTAAAAAAAAATAATTCAATGTGAGACGATGGTGGCTTGAACCAAGATGGTAGCAGGGAAGAAGGTGAGAATAGTTGAATTCTAGATCTAACTTGAAGGTAGACCTGGCAGAAGTTGATGATGGATTGGATGTGGAAAATATGAGAAAGAGGAAAGACAAGGATGACTCCTGGGCTTTAGTTCTGAGTAAATGGATATATGGTGTGCCTTTGATGGGATGGAGGAAACCACAGGAGGAGTGGGTTTGGGAAGGAGCTGGGGTGGGGAATAACAGGAGCTCAATTTGGATATCTGAAGTTTGTGAAGCTTATTATACATCTGAGTGAAATGAAAAATAGATATCTGGATTTATGTTCAGGAGAGATGTTCGGGCTAAAGACACAGTCAAGAAATTGTTTTAAAAAGAGAGCATGTCAGGGCGCCTGGGTGGCTTGGTGGGTTAAAGCCTCTGCCTTCAGCTCAGGTCATGATCCCAGGGTCCTGGGATTGAGCCCCGCATCAGGCTCTCTGATCAGCAGTGAGCCTGCTTCCCCACCCCACCCCCCCCGCCCGCCTGCCTCTCTGCCTACTTGTGATCTCTGTTAAATAAATAAATAAATAATGTTTAAAAAAAAATAAAATAAAAAGAGAGCATGTCATTTGTGTCAAATCCTGCAGAAAGGTAAGAAAGATGAGGACTAAAAGCTGACCACTGGATTAAGCAACATGAAGGCCACTGATGACCCTAGTAAGGGTAGCTTCATGGGCACAGCAAGGCAAAATTCTGATTGGAAAGAGGTCAAGATGAAATGAGAGAATCTGACAAGAGTCAAGGAATTCCTTTTGCAGAGTCTGCTTAAAAAAGAGGGACAGAAATGGGACACTAACTGGAAGGGGAGATGGGATCCAGAGGGAGTTTGTTTGTTTTGTTGGTTTGGTTTAGTTTGTCTTGTTTTTTTTTTTTTTTAATTGGAGAAATAATAGCATGTATTATTATATCCTCATGAAAAAGATATAGTAGAGAGGGGAAAAATTATCAGCATAGGAGAGGAAAATTGCTAAAGTGATGTCATGGAGCAGGTGCTCATGGATGGGAAAGGCAGCTTAGCCAGACAGAAGCAGATGGTTTGACCATGATACTGGAAAGAAGGTAAGAAAGTAAGAGACCAGACATGGTGATACCAATTTTAAGGGGCCTGGATGCATAAAAGGATGACTAAAGCTTCCTTCCAGATGCCTTCCAGAACCTCAAGCAACTACAAATTTCCCAAAAGCAGTATTGCTGTTTTAAAAGGCAGCACTGTCCTAGAACCAGAACCCTGCTGTCAGTTTTAGGCTGCTTCTGGACCTGGAACTTACAGGTCAAGGATACATGGCTCCCTGGAATCTGTGCCCACTCACCCTCTCACCCAAGAACACCTTCCAGGTGCATGAGACTCTAGAATTCTCCTCACCTAAACAAACATCTTCCAGAATCTGTATATGCATCTTCCTCTTGTCTGTCCTGATGAGAACAGAAGTGACTTCTTGGACCTATCCCCTCTTGGGATGACTTGGGTGACTTCTGGGAAGTGGGGAGGAAAAGAGCTTAGACAAGTGAGCTAGAAGGTCCGTACACACCCCTTAATTACAGAGCAGGGCCATAGAACTTCAATTGGCACCTTTTGCACAGGGAGTAGGGCCACAGAACTTCCATTGGCACCCTTTGCACAGGATGGGTCTGCTGAAAGGAATAGCTGGTTATTCTTGATCAGGAAGACAATAAAATCTAGTGGTCTCAGTCATCTCTGAGAACAGAGGGTGCCTATAGAGACCCAATTTTACAACTGACGGTGAATTTTACAAATGACAGTGAAGCAGAAGAGACCATGTTATTTCTAGTACCTAAGTCCAAGCCATCTGACTTAAATTCCTCACTAAAATGAGATAGGATAAAGGAAGAAGACCCTAGGAGCCTTTGCTATAAGGCCCATCAATCTCTGGAAAGCCAGAAATAGGTTAAATGGGCCCCTGGGCAAAAATAACCCTGGGAATAGGTTTGCCAGATAAATTATAGTATGAAATATTCATTATGTTCTTATACTAAGAAATTATTCATTGTTTACCTGGACATCCTGAATTTTAATTTTCTACATCTAGCAATCCTATCTAGGAGAGGCAGCAGGTCTGCTCTTGCTCATGCCTCAGCATTTTACCTACTCTGCTCCCATCATCTCTCCTATATTATTCACAAACATAAATAACAGTCCCAAAGGCAGACAGAAGGAAGTGAATAAGGGGGAGACAGAGAGAAAAGAGATGAAGAGAAGGAGGAAAGAAAGGAAGGAAAGCCAAGAAAAGAAAAAAAGAGACAGAAGAAAAAATACAGGGGGTACCTGTGTGGCTCAGCTGGTTAAACCTCTGACTCTTGATTTCAGCTCAGATCATATTATCAGAGTCATGGGATCAAGCCCCACCTAGGGGTCCATGCTCTGCAGGGATTCAGCTTGGGATTTTCTCCTTCTCCCTCTGTTCCTCCCCCAACTTGCATGCGCATGCTCTCTTTCTTCCCTGCCCCAACCAAAATAAATAAATAAATATTAAAAAAGAAAGAAAGAAAAAGGAGAAATACAAGGAAAGACAGAAGGCATGTATCTAAGAAACGAAAACAAAAGCAATTACAGGGAAACAGATTTTTTAAAGTTAAAGAAATAGCTTCAAAGAAACTACAAACACAACTTCACATTAAGAAGAGCTGAAAAGGGGTGCCTGGGTGGCTCAGTGGTTTAAAGCCTCTGCCTTCAGCTCAGGTCATGATCCCAGAGTCCTGGGATCAAGACCCGCATCGAGACCCGCATCGGGCTCTCCGCTCAGCAGGGAGTCTGCTTCCCCCTTCTCTCTCTCTGCCTGCCTCTCTGCCTACTTGTGATCTCTGTCAAATAAATAAATAAAATCTTAAAAAAAAAGAGCTGAAAAAAAGAGGTAAAAATAATTCAAAGAGCTTCTATGACAATAGAAGGAGATAAAAAGTTAGCCAGCAAAGCTTAGGAAAGAAATGAGAGGAAAAATTAAATTGTCACAGAGATAAAAAGTCACATTAGAAATAGAATAAACAAAATTTAAACACTGTTCTGGGGAATGAAACATAAGAGAAAATTAAACAGAACAAACTACAGGGATAGTTCTTGTGAACATGTTATGAATGGAAGATACAGCAGATACAAAATAGCTATCATTTGTATTTCTGAAGCTGAAAGATAAAACAGAAAAAATTTTAAAACCTAATAACATTAATGATAATAATGATCATTATAATAGCTACTAATTATTTGAGCCTTTATGTGCCAGGCACTGTTCCAAAACTTCTGACAATTATCTCTTTTAATCTTCATAACAATCATACTAGCTACTATTATTCTCCCCATTTAATAGATGAAGCAACTGAAATGGAGAGAAGTTAAGTAACTTGCTTAAAGTCATGCAGTTAGTGGTAGAGCCAGGATTTAAAACTGTCATATTTAACAATTTGTACCCTTAAACACTCAAAGTATTTCTAGAATAAGGAATTCTTAAAACAGCAGATCTATAAAACAAGAAAAATTTGATTGCTGGTATAGTGACTAAAATTTCAGGATAAAGATTGATGGGAGCATCCAAGCAGAAAAAGCAGATCCTAGAAAAGGGAAAAAATTGTATTGGCCTCAGACTTTACCATAATAAAAGTCAATGCTCTATGAGAGTGTTGTAATGCCTATAATGATCCAAAGGACAGGAAGTGGAAGATGAAAGACATACAGGAAGGTGGGCTGTCTTGTAAGTATAAAAGTAATGAGAAATATTTTCAACACGTAAAATTTTAGGAAATTCAGTACCAGTTAGCTTATATCATTCTTCAGCCTTAGACTATTCAAGACTGTGGGTTGAAGCCCAAACTCTATGGTTAGCCTTTATAAATTCCTTTATAATCTCTCTTCTACCTGCTTTTTCAATCTCCTCTACAGCCACTCATTCCAGAGTTCCTACTCTACTGAACATCATGTTCAGTACTAAATCTTTCTTCATTGTTTTCAGTTCAAGAAATACTTTCCAAACACCTCTGATGTTGCAGGCCCTGTGCTAGGTAGGCACTGGGATACAGCAGTGCTGTCCTTAGGCTGCTTGCTCTCTAGTAGGGAAGTCTGATTCAGTAAGCAATTACAGGAAAGTGCACTTCAACACGGTGGCACAGGGAAACCCTGAACTCACCTCTGCCCAAGGACACAACAAATCCACAGCTACACATAGGACAAGGTTTTTTTTTTGTTTGTTTGTTTTGTTTTTAAAGACCTGAAAACTAGCTTAACAGCTACTCCTTAAAAGGATGAAAAGGACACAATGAGACAGACAGGAGAGGCAGGGATGTGGTCTGGCCAAAACCCCAACCTCAGCACGATGACCCACAAGTAGGAGAAATCTCACAACACAGAGTATATTCCTGAAGAAAGAAGTTTTTGAGAACCACATCAGGTACCCCCAATCCTTGGGACCTGCACCAGAGAAGTGAGCCCCCAGAACATCTGGCTTTGAAAATCACCATAGCTTATATCCAGGAGATCCAAAGGGATGGAGCAAACTAAGAGTCCACTCCTAAAGAGCTTGTGCACAGACTCACTTCCCCGGTAACCTAGTGCAAAAGCAGCAATTTGAAAAACACTTAGACTGGGATGCCTGGGTGGCTCAGTCATTAAGCAGCTGCCTATGGCTCAGGTCATGATCCCAGGGCCCTGGGCTCAAGCCCTGCATCAGGCTCCCTGCTTAGTAGGAAGCCTACTTCTCCCTCTACCACTCTCCCTGCTTGTATTCCCCCTCTCTTGCTATCTCTATCTCTCTGTAAATTAAATAAATAAAAATCTTAAAAAAAAAAAGGAAAAAGAAAAACACTTAAACCATATGTAAAGAAGATTCAGTGGCTAATTGTAAAGTATCTGCTGGAGGGCAGAGGTCCATTGGAACTGTCCAGGGACAGTGGCCCTGATAAATGTCATTTTTGCACTCTATCTCTACCTTGCTAGTGCTGCTTGTTTTGGCCCAACACCACCACCCCCACTAGCCATACTCCACTAAACCTGGCAGATGGGCCTGCCCTAGCCAAGTGCCTCAAGCAACCCCACCCTGCACGTATAACGTGGTCTGATACCCATGCGCCCAACTGTGGTTCTGCCCCACCAAAGCCAGCAGGTGGGTTTTCTCCAACTCAGGATTCCTTCGTAGCCCCACCAAAGCCATAATGGACATGTAGCCCAAACAGGGATCACCCCTTGAATTCTGGCTCTGGTGCCAGGGGCCTTGTATTTCTGGGACCCACACGACTGAAACAGAGTTATTGGCAGGCTATAGTTCCCAGGGTACTGCAGAGACAACAAACAGAAATGCTTCCTCAGTGTTCCTGTGACCATTCTTTATACACTGAGAGAGATAGCTGTTTTGCCTAATACATAGAAACAAACACAGAGAATCAAGCAAAATGGGGGAATGGAGGAATAAGTTCTAAATGAAAAAAATATTAAAACCCCAGGGAAAAAAAGTGAGATAATTTACTTGATCAAAAACTCAAAGTAATGGCCATAGAGATGCTCATCAATCTCAGGAGAAGAATGGATAAATACTTGCATAAGATATAAGAAAGTACCAAACAGAAGTCACAGAGCTGAGGAACGCAATAACCAAAGTAAAAAATACTCTAATGGGGTTTAACAATAGGCTGGACAAAGCAGGAGAAAGGATCAGTGACATGGAAGACAGGGTAATGGAACCCACCCAAAGAGAACAGCAAAAAGAAAAATTAATTTTAAAAGTAAAGATAGCCTAAGAGAGCTATGGGAAAACATCCATAGGAAAAATATTCATATTATAGGAGACCCAGAAACACTTATTTGGAGAAATAATGGCTGAAAACTTCCCCAACCTGAGGAAAGAAACAGACATCTAGATCCAGGAAGCCCAGAGAGTTCCAAATAAGATGAACCCAAAGAGATCCACATCAGGACACATAATAATTACAATGTTAAAAGTTAAAAATAAAGAGAATCTGAAAAGCAGCAAGAGAAAAATAACATTTTACATACAAGGGAAAACCCCATAAGACTACCAGTAGATTTTCAGGAGAAACTTTGTTGGCAAAAAGTGGCCCAATATATTCTGAGTGCTGAAGGCAAAACCCCTAACCAACAATACTCTTCCCCTCAAGGTTACCTTATGGAATAGAAGGATCAATGAAGAGTTTTCTGGACAAGGAAAAACTAAAGGAGTTCACCGCCACTAAACTGACCCTCAAGAAATGTTAAAGGAATACCTATAAGCTGAAAAGAAGAGACACTAATTAGTAACAAGAAAATACATGAAAGGAAAAATCTCACTGGTAAAGGTAAATATATAATAATGATAGTGGATTAATCACTTACAAAGCTAGCATGAAGGTTAAAAGACAAAAGTAGTAAAAATAACTATAATGACAACAATCAGTTAAATGATACACAAAATAAAAAGATGTAAAATTTGACATCAAAAATATAAAATTTGGTGGGGGCAAGAGTAAAAATATAGTTTTGGAATGCATTCACATTTAACTTGCTATTGACTTAAAATTGTAAGAGTTATATATAGCTGATATATGTAAGCCATATAGTAACCACAAAGCAAAATCCTATAGTTGATACAAAATATAATGAAAATGGAATCTGAATACAACAGTAAAAAAAGACATCAAACCAGAAGGGAAGAGAACAAGAGATAAAAAAAGATACAGAGAGCTACAACACAACAGCTAGAAAACAAGTAACAAAATGGCAATAAGCACATAACAAAATGGTTATCTATAATTACTTTATATGTAAATGGCTAAACATTCCAATCAAAAGAAAGAGTAGCTGAGTAGATAAAAAAGACAAAATCCATCCATATATTGCCCACAAGAGACCTCAGAGGGAAAGTGAAAAGATATTTCATGCAAATGGAAACCAAAAGAAAGCTGGAGTACCTATACAGACAAAACAGACTATAAAATAAAGCCTGTAATAAAAGACAAAGATAGTCATTATGTAATGATAAAGAGTCTATCCAGCAAGAAGATACAACATTTATAAATATTTATGCACCCGACATAGAAGCAGCAAAATATAAAAAGAGTTTTGTGAGGTGGGGAAAATGGGAAAAGGTGGTCAAAAGGTATAAACTTTCACTTATTAAAAAAAAGTCATGAGGATATAATGTATATAGCACGGTGACTAGAGTCCATAAGATTGTATTGCATATTATGTAAATTTAATGGTAAGGGGGGAATTTAGACATATTGTGGTAGTCATTTCATAACATATACAAATATTGAATCATTATTCTCAACAAAGGAATATAAAGGAAATATATAAAGGAAAGGTATAGAGGAAATACACCTCAATATAATAATGGCCATATATGACAAGTCCACAACTAACGTTATATTCAATGGTGACATACTGAAAACTTATCCTCTAAGATCAGGAACAAGAGAAGGATGATCATTCTCACAACTTTTATTCAACATAGAATCGGAAGTCCTAGCCAAAGCAATTAGGCAAGAAGAAATAAAATGTGCTGACATTGGAAAGAAAAGTAAAATTGTCACTATTTGTGGACAACACATTTTTGTATATCTAGAAAACCCTAAAGACTCCACCAAAAAACTGTTAGAATGAATAAATGAATTCAACAAAATTGCAGAAGATGAAATCAATGCACAAAAATCTGTTGTATTTGTATACACTAACAATGAATTATCAGAAAAGGAAATTAAGAAAAAAATCCTACTTGCAATTGCAACAAGAAGAATAAAATGCCTGTGAATGAATTTAAACAATAAAGTGAAGAGTTGTACACTGAAAACAACAGGACATTTATAAAGAAACTAAAGAAGTCATGAATAAATGGAAAGATATTCCATGCTCATGGACTGAAAGAATTCATCTTGTTAAAAATTGTGTATTACCAAATGCTATATATAGATTTAGTGCAATCCCTATAAAATCCCAATGCCGTTTTTCACAGAAATGCAACAAACAATCCCAAGATTTATATGAAACCACAGAAGATCCTCAATAGCCAAAGCAATGATGAGAAATAAAAACAAAGCTGGAAGCATCATGTTCCCTGATTTCAAACTATATTACCAAGCTAAAATAATCAAAGCAGTATGGAACTGGCATTAAAAATAGACACATACATGAATGGAACAGAACAGAAAGCCCAGAAAAAACCCACACATATATGGTCAATTAATTTATGACAAAGGAGCCAAGAATATACAATGGGGAGAGCTCACTCTCTTCAATAAATTGTGTTGGAAAAACTGGACAGTCACATGCAAAACAATAAAACTGAGCCATTTTTTTTTTCTTTTTGTTGTCTGATTGCCAAGGCTAGGACTTCTAGCACTATGTTGAATAGCAGTGGTGATAGTGGACATCCCTGCCATGTTCCTGACCTTAGGGGAAAAGCTCTCAGTTTTTCCCACTGAGAATGATATAAGGTATGGTCTTTTCATATATGACTTTTATGATATTGAAGTATGTCCCTCTATCCTTTCACTGTGAATAGTTTTAATCAAGAAAGGATGCTGTACTTTCTGTCAAAAGCTCTTTCTGCATCTATTGAGAGGATCATAGGGTTTTTGTCCTTTCTTTTATTTATGTAATGTATTACATTGATTGATTTGCAGATATTGAACCACCCTTGCAACCCAGGATTAAATACCACTTGCATGTGGTGGATAATCCTTTTAATGTATTATTAGATCCTATTGGCTAGTATTTGGGTGAGAATTTTGGCATTCATATATTGGTCCATAATTCTCCTTTTAAGTGGGGTCTTTGGTTTTGCGATCAAGGTAATGCTGGCCTCATAAAATGAGTTTGGAAATTTTCCCTCCATTTCTATTTTTTTGAAACAGCTTCTGAAGAATAGATATTAATTCTTCTTTACATGTTTTGTAGAATTCCCCTAGGAAGCCATCCGGCCCTGGATTCTTGTTCATTGGAGACTTTTTATTTCTGATTCAATTTCCCTGCTGGTTATAGGTCTATTCATGTTTTCTATTTCTTCCTGTTTCAGTTTTGGTAGTTTATATATTTCTATGAATGCATCCATTTCGTCCAGATTGCTCAATGTGTTGGCATAAAGTTGCTCATAATATGTTCTTATAATTGTACTTCTTCAATGTTGGTTGTAATCTCTTCTCATTCATTCATGATTTTATTTGGGTCCTTTCTCTCTTCTTTTTCATAAGTCTGGCCAGGGGTTTATCAATCTTATTAGTTCTTTCAAAGAACCGGCTCCTAGTTTTGTTGATCTAGTCTACTGTTCTTTTGGTTTCTATTTCATTGATTTCCACTCTAATCTTTATAACTTCTCTTCTCCAGCTGGGTTTAGGCTTTCTCTGCTGTTCTTTCTCCAGCTCCTTTAGGTGTAATGTTATGTTGCATTTTGGGGATCCTTCTTATTTCTTGAGAAAGTCTCCTATTGCTATACACTTCCCTCTTGGGACAAACTTTGCTGTATCCCAAAGGTTTTAAACAGTTGTGTTTTCATTTTCATTTGGTTCCATGAATTTTTTAAATTCTTCTTTAATTTCCTAGTTGACTCATTCATTCTTTAGTAGGATACTCTTTGGCCTCCATGTATTTGAATTCTTTCCAAATTTCCTCTTGTGATTGAGTTCCAGTTTTAAAGCATTATGGCCCAAAAATATGCAAGGAATGATCCCAATCTTTTGATACCAGTTGAGACCTAGTTTGTGACCCAGTATGATCTATTCTGGAGAAGGTTCCATGTGCACTTGAGAATAATGTGTATTCTGTTGCTTTAGGCTGCAATGTTCTGAATATAACTGTGAAGTCCATCTGATCCAGTGTGTCATTCAAAGCCCCTCTTTCCTTATTGATCTGCTTAGATGATCTGTCCATTGCTGTGAATATAGTGTTAAAGTCCCCTACTATTATTGTATTATTATTGATGTGTTTCTTTCATTTTATTATTAATTGGCTTATACAAATCACTGCTCCCATGTTAGGGGTATAAATATTTACAATTCTTAGATCTTCTTTTTTGATAGACTCTTTAATTATGATATAGTGTCCTTCCTCATCTGTTATTACAGTCTTTTGTTTAAAATCTAATTTGTCTGATATAAGGATGGGAGACAATATTTGCAAATGACAGATAAAGGGCTAGTATCCAAAATCTCTGAAGAACTTATTAAACTCAACACCCAAAAAACAAATAATACAATCAAGAAATGGGCAGAAGACATGAACAGACATTTCACCAAAGAAGACATCCAAATGGCCAAAAGAACATGCAAAAATGCTCAACATCACTCGGAATCAGAGAAATACAAATCAAAACCACAATGAGATACCACCTCACACCAGTCAGAATGGCGAAAATTAGTAAGTCAGGAAATGACAGATGTTGGCAAGGATGTGGAGAAAGGGGAAACTTCTTACACTGTTGGTGGGAATGCAAGCTGGTACAGCCACTCTGGAAAACAGTATGGAGGTTCCTCAAAAAGTTGAAAATGGGGCTACCATATGACTCAGCAATGGCACTATTGGGAATTTACCCTAAAGATACAAATGTAGTGATCCGAAGGGGCACCTGCACCCCAATTTTTATAGAAGCAATGTCCGCAATAGCCAAACTATGGAAAGAGCTCAGATGTCTATTGACAGATGAATGGATAAAGAAGATGTGGTATACATCTACAACGGAATAATACACAGCCGTCAAAAATGAAATCTTGCCATTTGCATCAACGTGGATGGAACTAGAGGGTATTATGCTAAGCAATATAAGTCAATAAGAGAAAGACAATTATTATATGATCTCACTGATGTGTGGAATTTAAGAAACAAAACAGAGAATCATAGGAGAAGAGAGGAATAAATGAAACAAGATGAAACTAGAGAGAGAGAGAAACCATAAGAGGCTCTTAATAACAGGAAACAAACGGACAGTTGCTGGAAGGGAGGGAGGTAGGAGGTTGGTGTAACTGGGTGATGGACATTAAGGAGGGTATGTGTTATAATGAGCACTGGGTATTATTTAAGACTGATGAATCACTGACCTCTACCTCAGAAACCAATAATATGTTATATGTTAGTTAATTGAATGTAAATTTTAAAAATAATATGTGTTTCATATTATGTAAATTTATATGGCAACAGAGGGAACTAGACTCAGAGCAAGGCCCTGCTGGCGTGGCTGGCCCTTCAGAACCCCCGCGCCACCTCCTTCACCCACTGAAGACTGCAGAGTCTGAGCCGGCTGTGAGAGCCCTCCAGCGAAGTCGGGGGTGTCTTTGAAGACGGTCTTGGAACATCTTTGTGTACACACTTCTCAGTGTATCACTTCTCAGTGTATACAAATACTGAATCATTATGTTGTACAACTGAAACTATGTTACATATCAATTATACTACAATTAAAAAGAAACAAGCCAGTACAAATAGGATGCATGCCACAAATGGAGAAGTATAGTGTATTGTCTAGGATGTCAGGAAGACCTTCCTAAAAATATGGCATTTCAAATGAAGGATGAGTTAGAATTAACTGGGTAAACAGGGTAAAGGTGGGTTTTGGGACTTGGAAAGAACTGCAAGTAGAAGAAAGACACAGAGGTGAGGGTGGGTATTTATATCTATGAGAAACTGAAAGAAATCCAGTGTAGCTATAGTGTAGCAATCAAGAAAAGACTGGTATGAAATGTGGCTGCAGAGGAAGCAAAGGAAAGCTGACCAGCTGTATCTACAAGTCATATGAACATCTTCGTGCGTGTCTATGGTCACAGCTTTTCCTGATTGCGTTCAGTAAGTGTTATTAATGATGAAGTCTACTACTACTGTTGAGGGCAAGGTTCTAAGCCCAGAGCCCCCTATCACTTCAGAGTCTCTTCTGACTCAGTAGGCACAGTCTCACTAGCGCTACTGATACCTAGGTCTACAAAGGGACAGCTGGAATACCTCAACTTCTTTTTTCACCCATAAATGCTTATGTAAGTTCTACATATTCTTAAAAAATAGTTTTCATTTTAGAAGAGTTTTATATTATAAAATAGTAGCAAAAATAGAACATGATTTTCCATATGCTTCCTATATCCTTTCCCCTTTCGTTATCATATTAGTATGGTACATTTAATACAACTAATAAACCACTATTGACATATTATTATTAACTGAGTCCATATCTTATCCTGATTTTCTTCATTTTTACCTAATGTTCTTTCCATGATCCCATCCAGGATATCATACTACATTTATTCATCATCCTTCCTCAGGCTCCTCTACAGAGTGACAGTTTCTCAGACTTTCCTCATTTTTAATGATCTTAAGTTTTGAAAAGTACTAGTCATTATTTTGTAGAGTGTCTCTCAATATTGGGGTTTGTCTGTGTTTTTTTTTTCTCATGATTGGACTGGTGTTTAATGCCTTTTGGAAAAATCACAGATGTGAATAAAGTACTATTCTCATCATATCATATCATGGGTACATACTATCAACATGACTTCTTACTGTTGCTATTGACCTTGACTATCTGGCTAAGGTAATATTCACTAGGTGTCTCTACTGTGAAGTTACTCTTTTTCTCCTCCTTTTCATACTGTATTCTTTAGAAAGAAGTTACTAGATATACCCACCTCCATAACAACAAAATGTTTTTGGAATGTTTCTGTATAGAAAAAATATATATTTTCTCATATTTACTTATTTATTCAAACATTCCCTAATATGGGCTCATGGATATTTATTTTATACTTTGGGTTGTAATCCAATTCTACATTATTTATTTTGTTGCTAAAATTGTTCCAGCTTTGGCCATTAGTAAGTCTTTCAATTGGCTTCTGTGTCCCTTTGACACACATTGTTATAGTATTTATTTCTTTGAGAACTACCTTACCTTTTGGAACTACAAAACACTACAGGAGCATCTTGTATATATGTGTTGCCTCAGTTCTACTATCAGCCATTTCTCCAAGAAACCCTGGTTCCTATTGTCGAAGAACAGTATTAGAAACCAAGATCTGGGTGTTGGGTGTGTTCATTGTTACTAGGGTGTCATTGCTTCTTAGCCTTCTTAGAGGACAGAGAAAGGACAAAATGTGTGTAGTGGCCCACATTACATACATACTTAAAAATATTTATATACCCATATGTATTTATATGAAGTTAAACATGAGGTCAAAGTGATGTCATATGTTCATGAGATACATCTTTACCAACTAGAGTACAGTGCTTATGTACAATTTTTTTTTTTGCCTTTAGTCTTAGTTCCCACCCTTTACAAGGGGGACCACGCCCTACCCCAATTTTCTTTTCTGAGTATGCATTCCATCCTGAGACTGCCCAACCTCCTAAATGCTATTTTAAAATTTACTACATTGAGGTTTACTCTGTGCTGTAGTTCTATGGGGTTTAACAAATACATAATGTCATATATTCATCATTACAGTTGCATACAGAACATTTTCCACCATAAAAAAATTCCTGTACTTCACTTGTTCAACCCTCCCTCCTCCAAAAACCTTTGGCAACAACTGATCTGTTTACCATCTCTATAGGTTTGCCTTTTCCAAAATGTCAAATATATGGAATTATACAACATATAACCTTTTCAGACATTTCTTTTTCTTAACAATATACACTTATAATTCACTCACATTTTGCATGCTTGATAGCACACTCCTTTTTACGTCTGAATATACCATAGTTTGTTTATGCATTCACTTATTGAAGAATATTGAATGCTCCCACTTTTTAGCAATTATGAATAAACTTGATTTAAACACTTGCTTGCAAGCTTTTGTGTGGACATAATTTTTCAAATCAGTTTGGTAAATACTTAGGGAGCATTATTTCTGAATCAGAAGATAAAACTATGTTTAGCTTTATACACTCTAACCTTTATTATGTTCTTCTGCTTGCTCTGGGTTTAATTTATTCTTCTTATTCTAGTTCATTAAGGTTGAAGGCTAGGTTGTTGATTTGAGATCTTCCTTCTTTTTTTAATATATTCTTTAGAATTACTGAAATATACATCTGAAACTAATGATGTTCTATATGTTGGCTGATTGAATTTAAATTAAAAAATAATTATATAGCTGTTTAAAACTAGAAATTTCCCTCTTAGCACTGTTTTTACTGTATTCCACAAATTTGGGTATGTTAATTTTTCTCCGCATCCCCAGTTTTATTGAGATACAATTGATGTATAATGTGGTATAAGTTTAAGGTGCACAATGTATTGATTTGATACATTATATATCACAGATTATATATAATCTGGCATCTCTATCAGATTACCCTTCATATGACCTTAATTATCCTCTCACTAAAAGTAAGCTTTTCTTTTTTATTAAGGGTTGCTCTATTTGTTGCAAGCTTTTGTTTAGATTCCAGAATCCCCCGAAAAGGTTTATGGTTACAGGTTTTTTTTTTTTGCCACTTAATCACTGCTTTTGCAGACAGATGTACTTTTTGAGTTCCCTACTATGCCATGTTGCCGATCTCTCTCTCTTTTGCCTATTTTTAAATTGTTTTGTTTCCTTATTACTGCCTTTTAAGAATTCTTTATATATTATAGGTATAGTCCTTTATCTGCTATGTGATTTGCAAATCTTTTACCAGACAGTGATTTGTGTTTTCATCCTTCTAATAGGATCTTCTGCATTGCAAAAAAAAATTTTTTTAAGATTTTTTAATTTATTTGACACAGAGAGAGAGATCAAAGTAGTCAGAGAGGCAGGCAGAGAAAGAGGGGGAAGCAGGCTCCCTGATGAGAAGCCCAATGCAGGGCTCAATCCCAGGACCCTGAGACCATGACCTGAGCTGAAGGCAGAGTCTTTAACCAACTGAGTCATGCAGGAACCCCTGCATAGCAAAATTTTTGAATTTTAATAAAGTCCAATATCCATGTGTTCTTTCATGGATCATGCTCTTGGTGTTGTACATAAAACCACATCACTGGGACACCTGGGTGGCTCAGTCAGTCCAACTCTTTATTTTAGCTCAGGTCATGATCCCAGCATCGTGAGAGCAAGCCCCAAGTCTGACTCTGTGCTGGGCATAGAGTCTGCTTGAGATTCTCTCTCTCTCTTTGCCCTTCCCCCACCACTTACATTCTCTCTCTCTTAAAATAAATAAATAAATAAATAAATAAATAAATAAAATCTCATCACCAAACTCTGTCATGATTTTTCTCATGTTTTCCTCCATAAGCTTTACAGTTTTGCATTTCATATTTAGATCTATAATCTGCTTTGAATTAATTATTGTGAAGGGTATAAAGTTGGTGTCTATGTTAATATTTTGCATATGGATGTCCAATTTTATAAGAAATATTTATTGAAAAGACTATTATTTCTCCATTGAATTGCTTTTGTACCTTTGTCAATAATCAGCTGACTATATTTGTGATATTCTATTTCTGGGTTCTCTATTCTGTTTCAGTGAGTTATGTGTCTATTATTTTGCCAATGCCATCCTGCTTGATTAATGTGGCTTTATAGTAAGTATTAAAATATGGCCGTGTGAGTTCTCCAATTTTATTCTTTTTCAGTTTTGTGTTGATTATTATATGTTCAGATCTGTATCTTTGGCCTTAATTATCTTTTTAAAACATACCATAATAGAATAGCTGCCAGGTATGGTGACCTTTAAAGTATGTAATATTGAGTAAATGTGTTTGAGAGAAAAGAATAGACATGTTCCAAGGATTCCTTGCCATACAATCATGAAAAAAAAAAAGAAGTGTGTTCAAAAGACATAAGAAAAGGCAGAAAATTTATGAGGATTACTGCTCTACACCACTGGAAAATGTAGTTATTAACACTATGATCCTAGATCCCCAAGTTGTACACAATTACCAGTTAAAATATTTATTAGTTCAATGTCTGAATTTGTGAATCTACTCACTATCACCAAAACCATTTATAACACTTTGGTCATGACACCTTGATCTAATTTTACTAGAATTAACATATAAAATCTTCCAAATTAGCCTATCCTTTAAAAAGAGAATAACTAAGAGTGTTCAGATTTTTATTTAAAAGTAAGGTCTGTGACAAAAAGCACATAAGAGACAGTCTGTCATATTCCATACTAATTTTTCCAGTGAAGAAATTTTAAAGTGAATTTGTTGCTAAGATGAAAGAATGCCCTATATATATTCCTGTTGTCTCTGGAAAACTTGAGTAAATCTGAGAAAAAGAGCCAACATGACAGAAGATTCTTTTAAAGGACTATAAAAGGTTCTTAAGCTTAAGGGGCAATTTAGGGCTGCCACAGAATTAATGCTCCTGATTCCAAATTAGACCAAGTACTCAGAATGATGGATTTTCAAACAAGCAAGAAAACTCAGGAAATTTTATTTTTTTTATTTTTATTTTTTTTTTTTAAGATTTGATTTATTTATTTGACAGACAGAGATCACAAGCAGGCGGAGAGAGAGAGGGAAGCAGGCTCCCCACTGAGCAGAGAGCCCGATGCGGGGCTCAATCCCAGGACCCCGAGACCATGACCTGAGGCGAAGGCAGAGGCTTTAACCCACTGAGCCACCCAGGCGCCCCAGGAAATTTTATTTTTATAACCATTTAAAAAGAAACATAATGCTCATTTCTTCCCTTGAGTAATATAAATTTTAGTGTCTTCTCTTTAGTACTAAGTGTTTCAGAATCTTCAGGAAATGTTAAATGTTAGAACTAAAACAATATGATATTAAAATAATCAGTGGGGATTCTACTTGAAATAGCTTGGTCTCTACTTAAGGAAAACCATCTATCCAATATCATCCTCAGGAGACAATATGGAAAAATAGCATTATATGTTCAATTATCTAACATCTCATTTCGTTGTTCCTCCAAAACCCTCAACTCTTTGTTATAGGTTCTATAATGAGATAACTTTTTTCTGTTGGATGCTATTAAAATTTCCTTTGTGTTTTTTAATTTGAAGGGACCAGTGTCAATGTTGGTGTCTCTAAATTAAGACTGCATTTATTTTTAAATGTATTTGCAAATGGAATGGGTCATTCTTCAATTTTGTTAAACAAAGTTAGAATATATCTTTTCTTTAATAGGTATTAATATAAAACTCATTTTGAAAATGGCATATTGTGACTTATGGATAATAAATATTGGCTTGTCTTACCCCTTTGACACTATGTGTAAGCCAACATGAGTTTCACTTTATCCTCTTAGCAGTTCAGTGATGACATTTTAGCAGAGGTTCTTTTATTTATTCACTTTATACATTCACTGATAACTATAAGGCTACAAAAAAAAAAAACCTGCTTCTTCTCACTAATGGTAACAAGGGTAAAAAGAGCTTATGTGTTAAGATATTGAATGGATATTAATATAATATAGCCAAATTTCACTTGGCACCACAAATTATGTCACAGTTTTATTAAAGCCCAAAGTTTAGTTCCTAATTGCTTCCTACTGGTGATACAGCATCTTGGATTCTTTCCAAAGTATCTCCTAAGTATTCCTATGATGTCTTGCTTGCCCTAAACTTCCACCATATTTGTTCTACTGGGCTACAAAAAAAACCCTCTCTTACAGTTCCATCTAGCAAAGCAATTCTTTGCTGGTGTCTACTGTTGCTCTGTTGAGAACTGGTGGGAACTTAGCACCATCACATGCTCTTCCTTTGCATGTCACAGTCCCTCCTGCTGCCTTGCCAGGCACAGCAGTTCTCTAAAGACAACTACATTTAGCTCTCAAGGTACCCAAACTACACTGTTGTCCATAGCAGGGGTGGGCAGATGGCTCCCTCAGATTTCTAACTTCAAGTGCAGTACCAAAGATATTTGGGACACAGTGGGTAAGGATTTTAATGAAACAATCCTTTTGGTTTCTACTTAAAGCCATTTAGTTTTTTTCCCCTGGGACTCAGAAACATGTTCAGGGGACTAGACCCAAAACAGATTGAGTAATAATCACTGAACTGTACTCAGAATCCTTATTCTACCAGCAGAAAATATGGCCAAATCTAAAGCTGAGAATCTACCAAGTTTAATTAGAAAGAAGCATTAACAAGTTATTTTTTCTTATTAAATATACAGGGTATAATATTTGAACTGAATATTGATGATATTTGAATTCAAATGTACAAGAGATAATATTTGAATTTTAAATTACTTTATTTTTCACTCAACAATTCTTTGCTATTCCTTCAGTGTTTTTCATCATTAAAATGACATCACAGTACTTCTAGTTTTCAGTCCAACATATAAGCAGCGTTGAAGTCACCACTCAATGCTGATGAGTAAAAGCTGAACAAATTGAAAAAACAAAAACTCCTCTTATGACTGTCAGAGAAGTGAGGTCAAGAGGCAAATCACTGTTCCCCCAAATTGGAGAGACACACAGATGAATATAAAGAATTATAACTTACCAGAGCAGAAACCCACAAGCAGAAACCTCAAGGGGAGCCAGGGCCAAGGTAGGAAAGCCTAAACTGTCACTGGTGAATTTCTGGAAGCTCAGTGTGGACAATTCTGATAGCTAAAAACTCCAGGAAGACCCACTCAGAAGAGCTCTCATACTTTTGGTGTTTTAACTCCTAGAGCTGTACGTAGTTCTCACACTGACTGTCAGAGAAAAATACATTCATGCTTCCATCAGGGAGAGTGGAAAAGGAACCATTTTTTAATATATGCTCTGGCATATCCTTAGTAAGGCCTATCCTCAAGAGAAACTACTTTAGCAGAGCATGAACTACTGGAATTTCATCAGAGACTAACTGACCAGGAGGAAAGGAAATACCCAACTCCAGCCCACTCATCCCACCTAAAGAGGAAATGGGAGAACTAAGAAGCACTTGTGAAGCCCACAGTCCAGAGGTATAATCTTTACTGAAAGATTAGATATAATTGGGGTGCCTGGCTGGCTCAGTCAGTATAGCATGTGGCTCTTGTGTCTAGAATTGTAATTCCAGTTCCATGTTGGGTGTAGAGATTACTTAAAAGTAAAATCTAAAAAAAAAAAAGGAATTGAGACCTAATCATAGGACTATAGAACATTTCCTACCCACCCCTCCCCCATAACTTACTATCATATTCCTAAAGACCTACTTAAACCAGTTACTTTCACCTAGTATGTCTCAGTCCATTGAGGCTACTATATATATCTATATAGATACAGATATATATCTATGTATAGATAGATATGTGTATATATACATACATATATATATATAATTGTAGTAGTAGTTTATAAACTGGGTGGGTTATAAACCACACACAAAAAAAATATTTTTCACAGTTCTGGAGGCTGGATAGTTCAAGATCAAGATCTTGTAGGTGCCTACTTCCTGGTTCATAGATAGCCATCTTCTAGGTATGTTTTCAAATGGCAGAAAAGGCAAGGAAGTTCTCTGGGGTCTCTTTTATAAGCTTTCTAATCCCATTTGTAAGGGTTCCCCCCTCATGAACTAATCACCTTCTAAAAGCCCTACTGCTAAATATCATCCCATTGGGAATTAGTTTTGAACATTTTGGGGGGAATTTTGAATTTGGGGGGGATACAAAATTCCATCTAAAGCAGAGTACATCATGAATGGCTAACAAGAAAAAAACTACAAGGCATACTAAAAGCCAAAAAGCACAGTTTGAAAAGACAAAGAAAGCATCAGAACCAGACTCAGATGTGGCAAGGATAATGGAATAATTTGACAATGAATTTAAAACAATTAATATGCTAAAGGCTCTACATAAAGTAGACACATGCAAGAACAAATGGGCAATGTAAGCAAAGAGATGAAAGTTCTAAGAAAGAATCAAAAGAAATGCTAGAGGTCAAAATCACTGTAACAGAAATGAAGACAGAGCTGAGAAAGAGATAGTCAAGCTTGAAGAGATCACAATAGAAATTTCCAAAAATGAAAGGAAAACAGAAAAACAATACTGAAAAAACCAGAATAGTCTATCCAAGACCTGTGGGACAATTATTGTGACATAATTGAAAATATACGTATGTTGGTCTCTGCCCTTAGTTCCTGGTACAGAGATTTAAAAAAAAAAAAAAAAACTTGTACTTTCCTATGTGATAAGAATATTAGGAGCATATTTTCTTCTAATACTTGTTCTTTGACCCTAGTCAATAACAGAAAGCTCCTAAATTCCCTAGAATTCCTGGGTGACAGGAATGTCTTTTGTTCTAATGAGGTGACTCTTGGTGGGCTCCTGGATGGCTTTAGGATGAGAGTTGTTCAGCAGAAATAAATAAGGAAATTCCATCCTGCCCCCCCCATCCTCCAGGAAGGAATGAGGTACTGGAGACCGAGTTACTGACCAATCATACTATATAATGAAGCCTCCATAAAACCCCCAAAGTACAGGGGTAAGAGAGCTTCCAGGTTGGTGAATACATCCATGTGGCAGGAATGTGGTACACCCAACTCCATGGGGACAAAAGTTCCTGCACTCAGGACTCTTCAGGACCTCACTCAATGTATGTCTTCATGTGGCTATTCATGTGTACTTTTCTATATCCTTTATTACATAACAGACATATAGGTAACATATAAGTGAAAGTGAGTTCAGTGAGCTGTTCGAACAAAGACTGAATCCAAAGGGTGGGGCATAGAAACCTCCAATTTATAGTTGGTTGGTGAGAGGAAAAAATGACAAGCTGGGACTTGTAAATGACACCTAAGGTGGGAAGGGCAGTCTTCTGAGACCAAGCCCTTAACCTGTGGGGTCTACACCAACTCCAGATACTGTCAAAACTGAATTGAACTGGGGTGCCTGGGTGGCTCAGTGGGTTAAAGCCTCTGCCTTCGGCTCCAGTCATGATCCCAGGGTCCTGGGATCGAGCCCCATATCAGGCTCTCTGCTCAGCATGGAGCCTGCTTCCTCCTCTCTCTCTCTGCCTGCCTCTCTGCCTGCTTGTAATCTCTATCTGTCAAATAAATAAATATATAAATAAAATCTTCAAAAAAAAAATTGAATTGAACTGTAGGACACCCAGCTGGTGTTGCTGAAAATTGCTCAGTTGTGTAGGGGGGAGAGTGGGGGGTAGTCCACATATCTGTCGTCAGAAGCGAAGTGCGCTAGTGTGGTGGTAATGTGAGAGTAAAGAAAAACCAAGGATTGTTTTGTCCTAGACAACTACCGAAGGTGTAACATACATGTAATAGGAATATTGGAAGGAAGGAAGGGAGGGAGGGAGAAAGGGAGAGTGGGAGAAGAAAAAAAAAGGGGAAAGGAAGAAAAAGAAAAAAATATGTGAAGTAATAATGACAGAATTTTCCCCACGTTAATACCAGACACCAAACTCTACATCCAGGAAGCTCAGAGAACACTAAGCAGGAAATGTGAGGGGGGAAAAAAAAAAAAAAAAAAACCTACAAAAACAAATTATACTGAGGCATAGAAAAAAAACTGTAGAAAATCAAAGATAAAGACAAGATCTTAAAAGAAGCCAGAGTTTAAAAACAACAACAATAACAAAAACTTTAGTATCTATAAAGGAGCAAAGATAAGAATCACACCAAAATTCTTAGAAACCATGCAAGCAAGAATGCAGTGTGGAATGACATTAGCAAAATGGCCAAATAAGATGTGGCTCACTTGTAAGCCCCCAGCAACAATTTGGTATCCATTAATAGGGAAAAGAGTTCCATTGTCGGAGCTGCAGGATACATCACCATACACCAAAGGGCCTGCAAGGAGCATTACCTACCCCATTTCTTCAGTAGCAGATGTACTGACCTAAGTCTTGGCTGTGGCCCTTCTGCTGGTCCATAAAGCAGCTCCAGTCCCTCTTGGCTGTGGTCTGGAAGCCGGTCAAGAACACTGTCTTAGACAATCCCTGCAGAGCCCTTGTGAAAGTCCAGGAGTCTAGCAGAGAAGTTCTAGCTCGCTGCTGAAACAAACAAACAAACAAAATACAAGTTTGGATACATGGAGAGAGTATGAAAAAGTGACTTTACTTGTACCACCCTTCATCTGAGGTGGCACAGCTCAGTGTCAAGAGAGAAGTAATCGGCTTGTGATTTCTCCTGCAGGGGAAAGTGAGTGTGTGTGACTGTGTGGGAGAGGTTCATATCTCTCTCACCCCACCCAAAGCAGTACTGAGTCTTGAGCTGCACAGCTGGCAGGTGGAAGGTGCCTAGAAGGGCAGCAGATAGAACTCTCTAATGGCATTAAAGGGACATGGATCCCACTAACAGCATCATGAACTCCATCAAGAAGCCTGCCCACAAGCTCTTGGGGACACCGCCTGGAAATCATTCCAACAGCACACAGGTATCCCCAGCACTCAATTTGTCTCACCCACGTACCCCACTCTGTGGCTGGTTCCCTACATGTACTCTCAGAGTCAGTGAATATATACAGTGAATATATACAGAATATATACAGAAAGCCAGACTAAATCCATGAGCCAAATAGAGACCACAAATTAGAGCTTTAGCACTGTCCTCAGAAAGCAAAGATAGGCTATTGGCATAAAGGTATGTTGCAGGACTGAGAGAAAGCAAAGAAGCTTAAGAATTCTGCCACAAGATGAAGCAAGAAATGTTCAGCAGACATATCTGTAAAAGATCTGAGAAAGCCTCAAAATCTGTAGCAACGCTGATGGAAGATATTTCTCTCCCAAAGTCACCCAGCAAAGACGGAAGGAAGTGTGTGAAGACAACAATGCAAGACATCAAAGAACATGAAAAATCAATAAAACATGACCCAATCAAATGATCATAAAAATCATTGTCACCAACACCAAAGACATGGAGATCTGTGATTTACCCAATAAAGAATTCAAAATGGCTGTTCTAAGAAATCTCAGTTAGCTACAAGAAAACAAAGAAAGAGAATTCAATGAAATTGGGAAAAGAATACATGAATAAAACGAAAAGGTTAGCAAAGAGATATAAATAAAAAGAGCAAAACAGAAATTCTGGATCTGATTAATACAATGAATGAAATGAAAAAATGCAATAGATTACATCAACATCAGAATGAATGAAATAGAAGAAAAAAATCTGATTCAGAAGACAGGACCTTTATATTATCCAGAGGAGAATAAAGAAAAAAAAAATGAAGAAAGGAAGGAAGGAAGGAAGGAAGGAAGAGAAAGAAAGAAAGAAAGAAAGAAAGAAAGAAAGAAAGAAAGAGAAAGAAAGAAAGAGAGAGAAATCACTCCTATGAGATTGATGGGATAACATTGAAAGACCTAATCTGTGAATTACTGGGGTCCGAGAAAGAGATGCAGGCAGAAAAGTTATTTAAAGAAATAATGGCTGAGAACTTTCCAAATCAGGGGAGAGATTTGGGCTTCCAAGTTTGTGAAGCTCATAAACATGAGGAAGCTTATCACCACTAGAACTGCCTTACAAGAAATGCTGAAAGGAGTTTTTCAAGCTGAAATGAAAGGACATTAATTAGTACCATAAAAACACGTGAAAATATACAACACATGGGTAAAAGTAAAGATTTAATCAAATTCAGAATACTTTATTACAGTGGTGTGTTAACCATTTAACGCTAATAAAAGGGATTGAGCCCCGCATTTGGCTCCCTGCTCATCGGGGAGTCTGCTTCTCCCTCTGCTTCTGCTGTTCCCTCTGCTTGTGCTCTCTTACTCTCTCTCTGTCAAATAAATAAATAAAATCTTTTTTAAAAAGAGGTAAAAGTGAAGAACATTAAACTAATAAAAAATAAAAATACATATAGCTACAATACATTCTTAATAAATACACAATACAAAAGAGATATATTGTGACATCAGAAACATAAAGAGAGAAGGAGTGAAAGTGTTGAGTTTTTTATGCAATCACAATTGCGTTTCAGCCACTGTGGAGAACAGTATTGAAATTCCTCAAAAAATTAAAAATAGAACTATCCTATGATTCATCAATTCTTCTGTTGGGTATATATCTGAAGGAAATGAATTTACCATTTTGGAGAAATATCTGCACCTCTATATTCATTGCAGCATTATTTACAATAGTCAAAACACATATTCGTATTTGGAATATAATACCCAGAATGAATGCTCTGGCATTGTGTTTAAACAAACTGATACACGGAGATCTCTCAGGAAAAAAATCTCATATCTCTGGAAAAGAGCTAAAACTTTATATGATCAAAAGAAAAAATAAACTGTGTTATAAAGATCTCAATTGATGTTAGATTTAGTAAAATTTATTCCTTGAGTTCTTCATGTGACAACATGATTAGATAGGCATCAGGTAAGATAAACTTATAATTGTCAGCTAAGGAGTCCATAAATGGCCATTAAATCATCTGACTTAAAAAAAATCCAGTCCTATTATTCTTAGTTTCCTTTTTTACCATGGAACTACTCTCAGTTGACTCTAATGACCCCACCATCCAAGGAAAAGAGATCAGTTACATAAAGCTTTAGAGTGTTATCATAGATAGTACTTCGTCCATTGTTTTAATAATGTAAAATTCTCTTCTGGTTTTGCTCTGATTATTTATATAATAGTCTCAGTAAATTCTCTTTGCATGAGGAAGACACTATACAATTTCCATCTGTAGTGATTCTTATCCTCTATAGAAGGAAACCCCAGTCTTCTTTTTAAACTCAAAGTTATTTACTTACTTACTTATTTGCCAGAGAGAGAGCGAGCGAGCACATGAGTGGGAGGAGGGGCAGGAGGAGAAGCATGTTCCTTGATGAGCAAAGACCCCAATGTGGGACTCAATCCCAGGACCCTAGGATCATGACCTGAGCTGAAGGCAGATACTTAACCAACTGAGCCACCCAGGTGTCCCCAAACCCCAGTCTTCTTTAACCTAGAAGGATTCTAGAATCAGTATTGAGATTGTTGTTTCTTCCTCTCTACTAATCCAGACAGGGGCTGGGGTCTGAGCTCACAAGAACTGATGAGAAATGTTACTTTTACCTTCAAGACATTATTTGCTAATATTCTGTATGGATAGTCACAAATCTAGACTTTTGAAGTTTTTGAAAATGTGTTAGATGTGTATATGTTAACCCAAAAATCTGTTCAAGACACACTAAGAGGGGAACTGGGTGGCTCAGTTGGTTAAGCCTCTGGCTTCGGCTCAGGTCATGGTCTCAGGGTCCTGAGATCCAGCCCTGCATCAGGCTCTCTGCTCAGCAGGGAGCCTGCTTCTCTCTCTCTCTCTCTCTCTCTCTCTCTGCCTGCCTCTCTACCTACTTGTGATCTCTCTCTGTCAAATAAATAAATAAATAATCTTAAAAAAAAAGACACACTAAAAAAGCTACATAGTAATAAGTACAGTTTGATTCCTTTTTTAAAAGGAAAAATCCTTTATATTTTAATAGAACTGTGTGTGTGAGTTTAGAGATTGGTAAGAAGGGATATAGAGTATCTTTTTAATAATAGATATTTCCAAGTGGGTGGGAGTTGACTAGTAAAGAAAAAGGGGAGTAACTTTTCTTTTGCAGTTTGCAGAGGTCACTTAAGAGAATTTTTAAAACATCTTTTCAAAAGAAAAAAATTAAATAGAGAATTAGATGACTGAGTTAGCTCCTAAAACACTAATTCTTTGGCAGATAACAGATAAACTTTGGACAATATACAAAAATTACTTGAAGATTCTGGAGAGAAAGTAAAAAAACAAGAGGCAATTTTGGGAGGAAAATTGAAAAACTGGGAGACGAGAGTGACACAAGGCATTTCACATTTTTGTGTGGAAGACAGTTCAGCCTGAGGTCAGGCCAAAGTTGTGGCATTATGCAGAGCTCCAATAATCTGTAGTCTTTCTGGCCTGAAGACCGAAAATACAGAGTTCAGGGCAACCTGCATCATTATAAGGTGAGAGTGGAACCTTAGAAAAGAAAGAACCAAAGAGAGATCCCTAAATTCTGTTTCCAAAATATAACCAAGTTTCCAGCTGACCCCTGAACTACAAACACACAACAAATAGCTCAGGTATAAAAGAACTAAACTGAAATTTGAGCTGTCACCAAAAAGAGTTTGCTGTAAATTGCATGCTCAAACAAAAAGATCAGCACTCTTTGGAGGACTAAAATGGAAAACAAAATCTCCACAACATTAAATTCAAAATATTCAAGAAACAATCCAAAATTACATGACATATAAAGGATCAGGAAACTGTGATTATCTTTCGAAGAAAAGATAATGAATGGAGGCTAATCTAAAAATGACTCAAATGTTGGTATTAGAAGACTGAAGCCAGCAGACAAGCACTTAATCAAGCTATTATAACTATGCTTAATGAGGTAAAGAAAAATACACTATAATAAATTAAAAATAGAAAGGCTCAGAACAGAAAAATTATGAAAAGAACCAAACAAAAACTACCCCTTCCCACAAAAAAAAAAAAAAAAAAAAACAATAAAAAAAACAAAATATTTACTGGATGGTCTTAACAGCAGAATGGTGATGACAAGAGAAAGAAACAGTAAAGTTAAAAATAAGTCAATAGAACTGACCCAATCTGAAAAATAGAGAAAGAATGACAGAAAGAAAATAAACAGATATTCATGAACCTGTGTAACAATACCAAAGGTCCAAAATTTAAGAAACTGAAGTTACAGAAGGAAAATTAGGAGAGGATGAAGCAGAAAAAAAAATTTGAAAAAATGTCTGAAAATGTACTTGATTTGTCAGTATAATAAAAAATACAGATACAAGAAATTCAGCAAATCCCTAGGATAATAAATATGAGGAAAATAATGACTAGGCATATCCTAGTCAAACTGATGAAAACAAAAGATAAAGAGAAATCTTGAAAGCAATAAGAGAAAAATGATAAGTAATACACAGAAGATATGGTTAATGGCTAACTTTTTAGAAGTTATTTATTTTAGAGACAGAGAGAGTGAGGGAATGGGAAGAAGGAGAAGAAGAGAGAGAATCATAAGCAGACTTCCCGCCGAGCATGGAGCCTGATGCAGGGCTCAATCTCCTGACCTTGAGCTGATGACCTGAGCCAAAATCAAGAGATAGACACTTAATTGACTCAACTACCCAGGTACCCCAAATGGCTGACTTCTCATCAGAAACAATGGAAGCCAAAGGTACTGAAACAACACAGTCAAAGTGCTAACAATAAAAAACTCAACAAACCTGAAATCTTTATCCAGTGAAAATACCCTTCAAGAATGTATGCAAAATAAGAACACAGATAAAAGATAGCTTGGAAAATTTATCTCCATCAGATTTTTAATATAAGAAATTCTGAAGGAAGTTTTTTACACTGAAGAAAAATGGCATGAGATAATCTTAGATCTTCAGGAAAGAATAAAGATCATTAGAAATGCTAAATATCTGGATAAATAGAAAAGGCTATTTTCCTCTTAATTTCTTTAGAACACATAGGACAAATCAAAGCCAAAACTATAACATTTTCTTATGAAATGTTTAAGAGAAGTAAATATAACACATGACAATTATAGCCAAAAGGACAGTAGGGAGCAGGAAAATGGACCAATACAATTGCAAAGTTTTTACATTTTATGTGGAGTGATATACTGTTAATTCAAGATGAACTGTGAAAAACTAAAGGTATTTATTGTAATCCCTAAAGCAACTACTAAAAAATGCAAAAAGGTAACTAAAAAAAACTAGACAAAGTCTAGTCTAGATAAAATTTTTTAAAACACTAGATAAAATAAAGTGAAGTTTTAAAAAATAACTAAATAATCCAAAATAAATCAAGAAAAGAGAAAGAGGAACCAAAAATGAGGAGGATAAATAGTAAACAAAATAACAAAATAATAAAATAGTAGACCTAAATCCAATCACATCAGTGATTGTATTATATGTTAATTGATTAAACAATCCAATTCAAGACAAAGATTATCAGATTAGATTTTTATATAAAGGAAGACCAACCATACAGTCTCTATAAGACGATTTAAATATAAATATACAGATGAGTTGAAAGTAAATGGGGGAAAAAGCCCATGAAAATTTTAAGTATAAGAAAGATAGGGGCGCCTGGGTGGCTCAGTGGGTTAAAGCCTCTGCCTTCGGCTCAGGTCATGATCCCAGGGTCCTGGGATCGAGCCCCACATCAGGCTCTCTGCCCAGCAGGGAGTCTGCTTCCTCCTCTCTCTCTCTCTCTCTCTGCCTGCCTCTCTGCCTACTAGTGATCTGTCAAATGGATGAATAAAATCTTAAAAAAAAAAAAAAGAAAGATGGAATGGCCAAATTAGTATGTTGAATAGCTTCGAACAGTATTTCCAGAAACAAAGGGGACATTTCATACTCATGGAAAAGGGCCAATTCACAGGAAGACATAATAATCTTAATTGCATACCCATTCAGTAAGCAAGCTTCAAATTCATGAAGCAAAAGTGACAGAATTAAAGAAAGAGAAACACATTACCATAAATACATTTGGATGTATTAATATCTCTCTCTTACCAATTTATGAATAAACGGGTAAAATATCAGTAAGAACATGGATGACCTGAATAACATGATCAATTATCTGACCTAATACAGAACACTACACCCAGCAACTGCAGAACAGATGTTCTTTTCAAGTGCACATGGTACTTTTTATCAAGACAGACAAATATACTTGGCTATAAAAAATGTCACAATAAATGTTGTATGGTTGACATCACATAAGTTATGCTCTTGTAAAATAGTGAAATTAAACTGGGAATCAATAATAGTAAGATATGTATTTTTTTTAAGATTTTATTTATTTATTTGACAGACAGAGATCACAAGTAGGCAGAGAGGCAGGCAGAGAGGCAGGCAGAGAGAGAGAGGAAGGGAAGCAGGCTCCCCGCTGAGCAGAGAGCCCGATGTGGGGCTCGATCCCAGGACCCTGAGATCATGACCTGAGCTGAAGGCAGAGGCTTTAATCCACTGAGCCACCCAGGTGCCCCAATATGTATGTTTTTGAAGAAATTTTCAAATATTTGGAAATAAAATAACACCCTTATAATTACATGGGTCAAAGGGAAATGACAAAAGAAATCAGAAAATATTTAGAACTGAGTAAAAATCAAAACACAATATATCAAAATTTGTGGGATGCAGCTAAAGCTGTGCTCAGGGTGAAGTTTATAGCTTTAAAATGTTTATATTAGAATAGAAGTTAGGGGTGCCTGGGTGCTCGGTTGAGCACCCAACTCTTGATTTCAGCTCAGGTCATGATCTCAGAGTTGTAAGATAGAGCCCTGCATTAGGCTCCACACTTAGTAGGGAATCTGCTTGAGAGTCTCTCCCTCCCTCTTTCTTGGTCCCTCCCCCTGCTCATGCACTTGCGTGCTCTCTCTCAATAAGTAAATAAAATCTTTAGAAAGAGAGAGAGAGAGAAATTAAGATCAATGACCTGAGGATCCCTCTTTAAAAGTTTATTTTTTTCATTGAAGACTTTATTTAATTGTCAGAGAGAAAGCACAAGCAGCGGGAGCAGCAGGGCAGAGGGAGAAGCAGACTTCCTGCTGAGCAAGGAACCCAACGTGGGATCCCAGGACCCCAGGAACATGACCTCAGCTGAAGGCAGATGCTTAACCAAATGAGCCACGCAGGCATCATTAAAAGTGTTTTTGTTTTTGTTTTTTAAGAGCAAATGAAACCTGAAGTAGAAATAAGGAAATAACAATAAGCAAAAATCAGTAAAATAGAAAACAGAGAAAATTCATAGAGGCAAATGCTGTTCTTTGAAAAGATCAACTAAATCACTAAAGTCCTAGCTATCCTGATCAAGCTAGAAAGGCGGCACAAACTATTAATATCAGGCATGAAAGAGGGGTCCTCATCACAAACTTTACAGATAACAGAAGGAAAATAAGAGAATACTTTGAGTAATAATATGCTAACAATTTCAACAACTTACCCAAAATGGACAGATTCCTTAAGAAATCCAACTTACCGGGGCACCTGGGTGGCTCAGTGGGTTAAAGCCTCTGCCTTCAGCTCAGGTCATGATCCCAGAGTTCTGGGATCGAGCCCCACATTGGGCTCTTTGCTCAGCAGGGAGCCTGCTTCTCTCTCTCTCTGCCTGTCTCTCTTCCTACTTGTGATCTCTGTCTGTCAAATAAATAAATAAAATTAAAAAAAAAAAAGAAATCCAACTTACCAAATTTGACACCAAAGAAAAAGAAATATCTATTATTTATAATCTTCATTCAATGAAAATGCCAGGCTCATATGGATTCACTGGCGAATTTTATGAAATGCTTAAGGAAGAAACAATACTAATATTATACAAAACTTTCAAAAATTAATTAGAGAATAAGGGAACACGTCTCAATTCATTTTACAAGGATAGGACTACCAAAATGAAAAAATATGATCGAGACAGTACTAAACAAAATGAAGAAGCTTCATGTTTTAAAGCAGCTGGAAGTGAATATTTCTATAAAAAAAATTCACTCCCAAATGTTTGTATATTCACACTTATGCACCCTTAGGCTCATAGTCTTCTACCTAGGTTGACTTATTTTAACAGCTGTTTGAAAGTATACTCTGGAATGAAACTTAGAGCTACTTCATTAAATAATATAAATTTTTAGCATATGTATTTATTAAACACTTCATAAATCTTTCTCTTTTCTTAAGATTTTATTTATTTATTTTAGAGAGAGAGAGTGCGCATGCAAGTTGGGGGAGGGCAAAGGGAGAAGGAGAGAGACTCTCAAGCAGACTCCATGCTGAGTGCAGAGCCTGATGTGGGGCTTGATCTCACAACCCCAAGACCTGAACAGAAATCAAGAGTGAGAAGCCCAACCCAAATCGGCCACCCAGGTACCCCTACAAAGGTTTCTTTATTTCTATTTCAATTATCTACTTTTTGCTTTTATACAGGCTCAAATACTTTCTAAAGTACATGTAATATAAACAACAGAGACATAATTGAAATATTCTAGTAGCTGGAAAGAAAAATAATAATTAAATTGGGAAACATCCTCATAGGAATATTGTGGCAATTTAATTCCTGTCAATCAAATGGTAATAACACAACTTTTATGACATAATGGTAACAAGAAAATAAAACTATGAACACTTGAATTGTAACTATGTGCTATGTGTACCATGAAGAAATATTGGAAAAAAACGCATAAACGAAAAAAAATATTCTGTTAGTTAGATGGTGATTGTTGCCCATTCCTGCTCTGTATTCCAGATTGCTTCACTGTTGTTGACTGTTCATCATAATTGTTAGAAGGAACATTCCAGTGAGGCAGGTTTTGAAGATGTTTCTTGGATGTTAAACCTTAATCAAAGTGAAGACTGTCTTTAAAACTTTTTATTGTTGGGCACCTGGGTGGCTCAGTTGGTTAAATGTCTGTCTCTGGCCCAGGTCATGATGGCAGTCTTGGGATTGAGCCATGCATAGGGCTCCCCACTCAGTGGGGAGTCTGCCCCTCCCCCAACTTGTGCGCTCGCTCTCTCTCTCAAATGAAGAAATAAAATTTTTTAAAAAATTAAAGTTTTGGGGTGCCTGGGTGGCTCAGTGGGTTAAGCCTCTGACTTCGGCTCAGGTCATGGTCTCAGGGTCCTGGGATCAAGCCCTGCATTGGGCTCTCTGCTCAGCGGGGAGCCTGCTTCCTCTCTCTCTCTGCCTGCCTCTCTGCCTACGTGTGATCTCTGTCTGTCAAATAAATAAATAAAATCTTTTTTAAAAAATAAAAAAATAAAAGTTTTTATTGTTATAGAAATCATAAAGACTAATACTTTGAAACTAAATTCACCTAAGAAAAGGTTTATTTTGGAAAATAGCCAATTATTGTTTATCTACATATTATTAGATCCTTCTGAGAATGGCTTTATCTCATGGATTTGTTCTATTATTTTAAAAATAAATCTAGAAGAGAAAGCAAAAATCAGTGGAACTCATATAGTAAATTCAGAAGACATGTATCTATTGCATGTTAACATTCTGTTGGCTTGAGAGCTGTGCAAATACCCTTGTTAAAAATAAGAATATAAGATATAAGATTCTAATAAATAGTAAAATAGCAATTTATGAAGCTGACAAAAGTACTGCTGAAAATTAGTGTGTAAATGATTTTTATATGCCAAACATCATTTTAAGAAAGAATATAGTCATTTTTTGTTTTATTTTGTTTTTTTAATAGTCTATCTTCTGTTGGCTCTATTATAGGATAGCTTTAGGAAAATAAGACTTAAGTGGCTGGTTTATTAAACCAATGCAAATTTTCCTATATGTTATTTCCCCATATGTTTTAATAAAGGAATTTCTCAAGGGTGAGTATATATTTGTCTATTAAATCCCACTGTGTCTTTTGGATTATCAGTGTTTAAAAGAGTATTTTCTTTTTATTTCCTAAAAGAGCTTCTGGAAAATTGCCAGAATTTTTAAAGGGTGAAAATCTCATTTAACATTAAAAAAAGTTTTTAAATTAAACAAAGTACTACTCTTTAGGACTGTTTGAGAAGTACTGCCATCTTTTCTGCAGACTACTCCTAACTTTAATTAGTTGTATGACCATGGACAAGTCATTTTAAAACTAACCATTGATTTCTTAATTTTTAATGAATTATGGGTGGAGAAAAAAAGGTAAATGTTTATATGATGTCGGAGCCAGAGGCAGTGATAAGGAGAAGCTTTTCTAAGCATGACAAAATCTAGAAGCCACAAAAGAAAAGCCTGCAAGGTTTTAATTCCTAAAAAGTAAAACCAAAATTTCTACTTGGTGAAACAAACAGAGTTTCATCGTGAACAATGATGATGACAAATAACGACCAGGGGAAAGTATTTGCAACAAATATGATCATATACTAATATTCCCTGTATATAAAGAGCTTAAAAGAATTTACAAAACAACAAGGAAAAGACAAATATTTCAATAGGGAAAAGAGTAAAATTACAGGCAATTTCCAAAAGAAATCCTGGTCTCCAATTATTATTATTATTTTTAAGATTTTATTTATTTATTTGACAGAGATCACAAGGAGGCAGAGAGGCAGGCAGGGGTGGGGGGGGAAGCAGGCTCCCCGCTGAGCAGAGAGCCCGATGCGAGGCTCAATCCCAGGACCCTGGGAGCATGACCTGAGCGGAAGGCAGAAGCTTAACCCACTGAGCCACCCAGGTGCCCCTCCAATTATTTTTTTAAAAAACAGAATAATCCAGGGGCACCTGGATGGCTCAGTTGGTTCGGCTTCAGGCTTTTGATTTCAGCCTAGGTCATGATCTCAGGGTTGTGAGATTGAGCCCCATGTCAGGTTCCCCTCTGAGTGTGGAGCCTGCTTAAGATTCTCTCTCTCCCTCTCCTTCTACTCCTCCACCACCACTGGACCACTGGCGCACACCCACAAGCCCTCACTCCTTAAAAAAAAAAAAAAAAAAGGAATAATCTGATGAATGCAAGTTTTTACAAGAGTGATATCCTTTGTTAGTTGTCGGATTGGTTATGACAAAACAACACGGAATATCAAATGTGGTGGAATGGAAAAAATTATGACTAGTTTGCTTTAGGGAAAGAGCTATCTTTACCTACAAAAAGATCTTGATAACTTATTTGGGATTGGCAAGAGAAAGCAGAATTGGCTAAGTCTCTTTACTTAAAAAATGAACAGGAATTTTGGATGGGGTGGAGAGAAGAAAAAAGAAAGAGAATGAAATAAAGCACCTGTGGAAAGCTAGAGCTTGTGTTAGGGGAAATGGCCAAGGTTACTTTTTATTTATTATTATTTTTAAAAAGATTTATTTAGTTTTTTTTGTTTGTTTGTTTGTTTGTTTGTTTGTTTTTAGAGAGAGAGCATGCATGAGTGGGGGAGGAGCAGAGGGGGAGGGAAAGAATCTCAAGCAGACCCCCTGCTGAGATGGAACCCATGTGGGGTTCTATCTCACAACCCTGAGATCATGATCTGAGCCAAAACCAAGAGTTGGACACTCAAGTGACTAAGCCACCCAGCCACCTCAGTCAAGGTTCTTTTTTAAAAAGGAGAAGTCAGAGGCACCTGGGTGGCTCAGTAGTTAAGCGTCTACCTTTGGCTTAGGTCATGATCCCGGGGTCCTGGGATCACATATCAGGCTTCCTGCTCAGCAAGGAGTCTGCTTCTCCCTTTGCCTCTGCCCTTCCCCCTGCTTGTGCTCACTCTCTCTCTAGCTCACTCAAATAAATAAATATTAAAAAAAAATAAAAAAGAGAAGCCAAATATTTGATTTTGAATAATTTCCTGTATGGTACTTTGATGCAATATCTAACATAATCTCCTAAATTAGTAGTTCAAGTCAAGTAACAGTAAAGCCTTGCCTATATCTGGCAAGGATACTAGTTGCTGTTTATAAAAGTAAACTCTGGTTGAATTAATCATAAAGGGATTTAATAGAAGGATGCTGGGCAGCTCACCCAAGGACTCGGCAAGCTAGGGAACTAGGCTTGGGACTAAGCAACTGGTAAAAACAACCAAATCATGTCCAAACCTGGTTCTGGCACAGAAACATTTAACAGTGTGCAGAAAAAGAGATGAAGAGTGAGAGAATTTAACCATACTATTAGTGTCATTAGATCCTAAATTAAATATAAAGTAAAGTGTTTCTGACAGATCATATGTCTCTGCATAGTACCAAGAGAGGCTGCAAAAGTGACTTATGTAATTCCTATAGTGAGAAATGGACTTTGACTCTTACCAAGACTCACAGAGTTCAGATTCTAGGTACCAGAAAAAATGAGATATGATCACTACAATGGTATTTGGAAAAAAATCAAGAAGCAGCCATGCCCCATATTTGGGTTAATACCTGGACATTGATAAAGAGTAAACTGCAAAATACAGAGATGAATTAGTAAACTGAATAAAGCAACATATAAAAAGGATTGTACACCATGACCACCTGGAATTTATTCCAGAAATGTAAGGTGTAACCAAAAAATCAATTCATATACCTTATCACTAGAATAAAGGGGAAAGTCTCAAACAGATTCAGAAAAAGTATTTGACAAAGCCCAATGTATGATAAAATCATTCAACAAACTTACTTCATAGATAGAAAGGAACTTCATGAATGTAAAGGACTTTTATGAAAACTCATAGTTAACATCATACTTAATGATGAAAGACTGAATGGTTTCCCCCCTAAGATCCAGGACAAGACAAGGATGTCAGCTCTTACCACTTTTATTCAACACTGTCCTGGAGATTCTATTCTAGCAAGGTCAATTAGGCAAGAAAAGGAAATACAAGCCCATATTTGAAAGGAAGAAGTAAAACTACTTCTATTCACAGATGACATGATATTGTATGCAGAAAATCCTAAGGGATCCACCAAAAAACTAATAGAACTAAAATTTTAGCAAAATGTCAGGAAACATGATCAATACACAAAAATCAATTTTATTTCTACACACCTGTAGTGAACAAACTGAAAAATGAAAGAAAACAATTTCATTTGCAAAAGCATCAAAAAGAATAAAATAGGTATAAATTTAACCAAAAGGGAAAAAAAAGAAAGGAAAACCTATACTGTGGAAACTACAAAAACACTGTTGAAAAAAATTAAAGAAGTAAATAAATGGAAAGACATGTCATGCACTGGATTGGAAAACTTAATATTGTTAAGAGGGCAATAATCCCCAAACTGATCTACAGATTCAGTCTGATCACTATCAAAATCCCAACAGCAATTTTTTTGCAGAAATTGACAAGTTGATCCTAAAATTCATAAGAAAATCCAAGGGACCCAGAATAACCAAAACAATGTTGAAAAAGAACAAAGACCCATATTTTCCAATTTCAAAACTTACTATTAAGCTACTTGTAATCAAGACAAAAGATCAACTGGGATAGGACAGACATAAAGATCAACGTAATACAATTGAGGAGTCCAGAAATAAACCTTCATATTTGTGGTCAATAGGTTTTCAACAAGGATGCCATGACATTTTAATGAAGAAAGGAAGTCTTTTCAGCAAATGATGTTGGGACAACTGGATATCCATATGCAAAAGACTGAAGTTGTATATACACAAAATTTATGCATATACACATAAAAAATTAATGGATCAAAGGCCTAAATGTATGAGCTAAAACTACTAAACTCTTACAGGAAAATATAGGCATTTATCTTGGTGATGTTGGAATGGGCAACTAGTTTATTAAATACGTAACCAAATCACAAGCAACATCAATAAAAATAGATAAATTCAACATCATCAAAAAATTTTTTTTAATTTTTATTTATTTATTTGACAGACAGAGATCACAAGTAGGCAGAGAGGCAGGCAGAGAGAGAGGGCGGGGGGAGCAGGCTCCCTGCTGAGCAGAGAGCCTGATGTGGGGCTCGATCTCAGGACCCTGAGATCATGACCTGGGCTGAAGGCAGAGGCTTAATCCACTGAGCCACCCAGGTGCCCCAACATCCTCAAAATTTAAAAATTCATTCTTCAAAGAACACCATCAAGAAATTGAAGATAATACATAGAGTGGGGAAAATATTTACAAAGCAAATATATGATAAAGGACTTATATCTAGAATATATAAAGAATTTACAGCTCAATAATAAAAAGAAAAATAGCCCAATTAAAAATGAGCAAATGAGGAGTACCCGAGTGGCTCAGTCAGTTAAGTGTCTAACTACTGATCTCAGCTCAGGTCTTGATCTCAGGGTCCTGAGTTCAAGCCCTGCATTGGGCTCCATGCTGGGTGTGGAGCCTACTTAAAAAAATGGGTGAATGATTTGAATGGACACTTCTCCAAAGATATAGAGACAAATTAACACACGAAAAGATGTCCAACCTCATTAGCTACCAGGGAAAGGCAAATTAAAATCACAATGAGATACAAATTCATATTCAATAGGATGGCTGTAATAAAAAACACAGAAAGTTTCATGTGTTATTGAGTGTGTGGAGAAATTGGAATCCTCATACATTACTGATAGGAATATAAAATGGTGCAGCTTCTTTGGAAAAGTGTTTGGCAGTTCTTCAAATGGTTAAACAGAGTTACCATATGGACCTAGCAATTCCACTTATAAGTATATACTTAAGAGAAATAAAAACATATGTTCACATAAAAATTTGTACATGAATATTCATAACACCATCATTCATAATAGCCAAAAAGTGGATACAACCAAAATGCCCATCAATTGATGAATAGATAAAATGTGGTATATCCATATGACAGACTATTACTCAACAAAATAAACTAAAGAAGAATAAAAAAGAAGTACTGTTACATGCTAGAACATGAAGGAACCTTGAAAACATTATGCTAAGTGAAAGCCAGTCAGAAAAGCCCACATATTTATGATTCCATTTATATAAACTATCCAGAATTGACAAGTCCATAGAGACATAAAGTAGATTAGTAGTTGCCTAGGGCTGGGGGATAAGGAGTGACTGCTCATGGGTATAGGATTTGGGGAGCAGGTGATGAGAAAAATGCTCTTAAAACACTGATTCTGAAGGAAGGACCTGGGTGGCTCAGTAAGGTGAGTGATCAGCTCTTGATTTTGGCTTGGGTCATGATCTCAGGGTCCTGGGATTGAGCCCCACGTGAGGCTCCATGCTCAGCTTGGAGTCTGCTTGGGTTTCTCTCGCCATCTCCCCCTCCCAACCCCTCCATCTCCTTCCACCTCCCTCCCTGGCGCATGTGCTTTCTCTCTAAAATAAATAAAATCTTCAAAAGCAAAAAACATTGATGGCAAGGATTCTTGCATAACTCTGAATATATCAAAAACCATTATACTGTGCACTTTATTTTTTTTTAATTTTATTTTTTATAAACATATATTTTTTTCCCCAAGGGTACAGGTCTGTGAATCGCCAGGTTTACAGACTTCACAGCACTCACGATAGCACATACCCTCCCCAATGTCCATAACCCCAACCCCCCTCTCCCAACCCCCCTCCCCCCAGCAACCCTCAGTTTGTTTTGTGAGATTAAGAGTCACTTATGGTTTATCTCCCTCCCAATCCCATCTTGCTTCATTTACTCTTCTCCTACCCCCTTAATCCCCCATGTTGCATCTCCTCTCCCTCATATCAGGGAGATCATATGATAGTTGTCTTTCTCCGATTGACTTATTTCGCTAAGCATGATACCCTCTAGTTCCATCCACATCATCGCAAATGGCAAGATTTCATTTCTTTTGATGGCTGCATAGTATTCCATTGTGTATATATACCACATCTTCTTTATCCATTTGTCTGTTGATGGACATCTAGGTTCTTTCCATAGTTTGGCTATTGTAGACATTGCTGCTATAAACATTCGGGTGCACGTGCCCCTTCGGATCACTACGTTTGTATCTTTAGGGTAAATTCCCAGGAGTGCAATTGCTGGGTCATAGGGTAGTTCTATTTTCAACATTTTGAGGAACCTCCATGCTGTTTTCCAGAGTGGTTGCACCAGCTTGCATTCCCACCAACAGTGTAGGAGGGTTCCCCTTTCTCCACATCCTCGCCAGCATCTGTCATTTCCTGACTTGTTAATTTTAGCCATTCTGACGGGTGTGAGGTGATATCTCATTGTGGTTTTGATTTGTATTTCCCTGATGCCGAGTGATATGGAGCACTTTTTCATGTGTCTTTTGGCCATCTGGATGTCTTCTTTGCAGAAATGTCTGTTCATGTCTTCTGCCCATTTCTTGATTGGATTATTTGTTCTTTGGGTGTTGAGTTTGCTAAGTTCTTTATAGATTCTGGACACTAGCCCTTTATCTGATATGTCGTTTGCAAATATCTTCTCCCATTCTGTCAGTTGTCTTTTGGTTTTGTTCACTGTTTCCTTTGCTGTGCAAAAGCTTTTGATCTTGATGAAATCCCAATAGTTCATTTTTGCCTTTGCTTCCCTTGCCTTTGGTGATGTTCCTGGGAAGATATTGCTGCGGCTGAGGTCAAAGAGGTTGCTGCCTGTGTTCTCCTCAAGGATTTTGATGGATTCCTTTCTCACATTGAGGTCCTTCATCCATTTTGAGTCTATTTTCGTGTGTGGTGTAAGGAAATGATCCAATTTCATTTTTCTGCATGTGGCTATCCAATTTTCCCAACACTATTTATTGAAGAGGCTGTCTTTTTTCCATTGGACATTCTTTCCTGCTTTGTTGAAGATTAGTTGACCATAGAGTTGAGGGTCTATTTCTGGGCTGTCTATTCTGTTCCACTGATCTATGTGTCTGTTTTTGTGCCAGTACCATGCTGTCTTGATGATGACAGCTTTGTAATAGAGCTTGAAGTCCGGAATTGTGATGCCACCGACTTTGGCTTTCTTTTTCAATATTCCTTTGGCTATTCGTGGTCTTTTCTGGTTCCATATAAATTTTAGGATTATTTGTTCCATTTCCTTGAAAAAAATGGATGGTATTTTGATAGGAATTGCATTAAATGTGTAGATTGCTTTAGGTAGCATAGACATTTTCACAGTATTTATTCTTCCAATCCAGGAGCATGGAACATTTTTCCATTTCTTTGTGTCTTCCTCAATTTCTTTCATGAGTACTTTATAGTTTTCTGTGTATAGATTCTTAGTCTCTTTGGTTAGGTTTATTCCTAGGTATCTTATATTTTTGGGTGCAATTGTAAATGGGATTGACTCCTTAATTTCTCTTTCTTCTGTCTTGTTGTTGGTGTAGAGAAATGCGACTGATTTCTGTGCATTGATTTTATATCCTGACACTTTACTGAATTCCTGTACAAGTTCTAGCAGTTTTGGAGTGGAATCTTTTGGGTTTTCCACATATAGTATCATATCATCTGCGAAGAGTGATAGTTTGACTTCTTCTTTGCCGATTTGGATGCCTTTAATTTCTTTTTGTTGTCTGATTGCTGAGGCTAGGACTTCTAGTACTATGTTGAATAGCAGTGGTGATAACGGACATCCCTGCCGTGTTCCTGATGTTAGAGGAAAAGCTTTCAGTTTTTCTCCATTGAGAATGATATTTGCAGTGGGTTTTTCATAGATGGCTTTGATAATATTGAGGTATGTGCCCTCTATCCCTACACTTTGAAGAGTTTTGATCAGGAAGGGATGCTGTACTTTGTCAAATGCTTTTTCAGCATCTATTGAGAGTATCATATGGTTCTTGTTCTTTCTTTTATTAATGTGTTGTATCACATTGATTGATTTGCGGATGTTGAACCAACCTTGCAGCCCTGTAATAAATCCCACTTGGTCGTGGTGAATAATCCTTTTAATGTACTGTTGAATCCTATTGGCTAGTATTTTGGTGAGAATTTTTGCATCTGTGTTCATCTAGGATATTGGTCTGTAGTTCTCTTTTTTGATGGGATCCTTGTCTGGTTTTGGGATCAAGGTGATGCTGACCTCATAAAATGAGTTTGGAAGTTTTCCTTCCATTTCTATTTTTTGGAACAGTTTCAGGAGAATAGGAATTAGTTCTTCTTTAAATGTTTGGTAGAATTCCCCCGGGAAGCCATCTGGCTATGGGCTTTTGTTTGTTTGGAGATTTTTGATGACTGTTTCAATCTCCTTACTGGTTATGGGTCTGTTCAGGCTTTCTACTTCTTCCTGGTTCAGTTGTGGTAGTTTATATGTCTCTAGGAATGCATCCATTTCTTCCAGATTGTCAAATTTGTTGGCATAGAGTTGCTCATAATATGTTCTTATAATTGTCTGTATTTCTTTGGTGTTAGTTGTGATCTCTCCTCTTTCATTCATGATTTTATTTATTTGGGTCCTTTCTCTTTTCTTTTGGTAAGTCTGGCCAGGGGTTTATCAATCTTATTAATTCTTTCAAAGAACCAGCTCCTAGTTTCGTTGATTTGTTCTATTTTTTTTTTTTTTTTGGTTTCTATTTCCTTGATTTCTGCTCTGATCTTTATGATTTCTCTTCTCCTGCTGGGTTTAGGGTTTCTTTCTTGTTCTTTCTCCAGCTCCTTTAGGTGTAGGGTTAGGTTGTGTACCTGAGACCTTTCTTGTTTCTTGAGAAAGGCCCGTACCGCTATATATTTTCCTCTCAGGACTGCCATTGTTGTGTCCCACAGATTTTGAACCGTTGTGTTTTCATTATCATTTGTTTCCATGACTTTTTTCAATTCTTCTTTAATTTCCTGGTAGACCCATTCATTCTTTAGAAGGATGCTGTTTAGTCTCCATGTATTTGGGTTCTTTCCAAATTTCCTCTTGTGATTGAGTTCTAGCTTCAGAGTATTGTGGTCTGAAAATATGCAGGGAATGATCCCAATCTTTTGATACCGGTTGAGACCGGATTTAGGACCGAGGATGTGATCTATTCTGGAGAATGTTCCATGTGCACTAGAGAAGAATGTGTATTCTGTTGCTTTGGGATGAAATGTTCTGAATATATCTGTGATATCCATCTGGTCCAATGTGTCATTTAAGGCCTTTATTTCCTTGTTGATCTTTTGCTTGGATGATCTGTCCATTTCAATGAGGGGAGTGTTAAAGTCCCCTACTATTATTGTATTATTGTTGATGTGTTTTTTTGATTTTGTTACTAATTGGTTTATATAGTTGGCTGCTCCCACGTTAGGGGCATAGATATTTAAAATTGTTAGATCTTCTTGTTGGACAGGTCCTTTGAGTATGATATAGTGTCCTTCCTCATCTCTTATTATAGTCTTTGGCTTAAAATCTAATTGATCTGATATAAGGATTGCCACTCCTGCTTTCTTCTGATGTCCATTAGCATGGTAAATTGTTTTCCACCCCCTCACTTTAAATCTGGAGGTGTCTTCGGGTTTAAAATGAGTTTCTTGTAGGCAACATATAGATGGGTTTTGTTTTTTTATCCATTCTGATACCCTGTGTCTTTTGATTGGGGCATTTAGCCCATTAACATTCAGGGTAACTATTGAGAGATATGAATTTAGTGCCATTGTATTGCCTGTAAGGTGACTTTTCCTGTATATTGTCTCTGTTCCTTTCTGATCTAGTACTTTTAGGCTCTCTCTTTGCTTAGAGGACCCCTGTCAATATTTCCTGTAGAGCTGGTTTGGTGTTTGCAAATACTTTCAGTTTTTGTTTGTCCTGGAGGTTTTTAATCTCTCCTATTTTCAATGATAGCCCAGCTGGATATAGTATTCTTGGCTGCATGTTTTTCTCGTTTAGTGCTCTGAATATATCATGCCAGCTCTTTCTGGCCTGCCAGGTCTCTGTGGATAAGTCTGCTGCCAATCTAATATTTTTACCATTGTATGTTACAGACTTCTTTTCCCGGGCTGCTTTCAGGATTTTCTCTTTGTCACTAAGACTTGTAAATTTTACTATTAGGTGATGTGGTGTGGACCTATTATTATTGATTTTGAGTGGGGTTCTCTGAACCTCCTGGATTTTGATGCTTGTTCCCTTTGCCATATTGGGGATATTCTCTCCAATATACCTTCTGCTCCCCTCTCTCTTTCTTCTTCTTCTGGAATCCCAATTATTCTAATGTTGTTTCGTCTTATGGTGTCACTTATCTCTCGAATTCTGCCCTCGTGGTCCAGTAGCTGTTTGTTCCTCTTTTGCTCAGCTTCTTTATTCTCTGTCATTTGGTCTTCTATATCGCTAATTCTTTCTTCTGCCTCATTTATCCTAGCAGTGAGAGCCTCCATTTTTGATGGCACCTCATTAATAGCTTTTTTGATTTCAACTTGATTAGATTTTAGTTCTTTTATTTCTCCAGAAAGGGCTTTTATATCTCCCGAGAGGGTTTCTCTAATATCTTCCATGCCTTTTTCGAGCCTGGCTAGAACCTTGAGAATCGTCATTCTGAACTCTAGATCTGACATATTACCAATGTTTTTATTGATTAGGTCTGTAGCCTTTGGTACTGCCTCTTGTTCTTTTTTTTTTTTGTGGTGAATTTTTCGGCCTTGTCATTTTGTCCAGATAAGAGTATATGAAGGAACAAGTAAAATACTAAAAGGGTGGCAACAACCCTAGGAAAATATGCTTTAGCCAAATCAGAAGAGATCCCAAATCGTGAGGGGGGGGGGGGAAGGGAAAAAAAAGGGTTTAAAAAAAAAAAAAAAAAAAAGAAAAAAGAAACAAATAGAAAAAGAAAACCAATAATGAAAAAATATACAAAGGAACTATATATATACATATATATATATTAGATAAACTAGTTAAAAAACGTTAAAAAAGAAAAGGGTAAAAGTTAAAAAAATTTAGCAGAAGAAGAGAAAAAAAATTGAAAAAGAAAAAAAAATTAAATTAACTGGAAGGCTAAAGAATCATGGGGAGAAAGCCATGAGTTCCGTGCTTTGCTTTCTCCTCCTCTGGAATTCCGCTGCTCTCCTTGGTATTGAAACTGCACTCCTTGGTAGGTGAACTTGGTCCTGGCTGGGTTTCTTGTTGATCTTCTGGGGGAGGGGCCTGTTGTAGTGATTCTCAAGTGTCTTTGCCCCAGGCGGAGTTGCACCACCCTTACCAGGGGCCGGGCTGAGTAATCCGCTCAGGTTCACTTTCAGGAGCTTTTGTTCCCTGGGTGATTTCCGTAGAGTTCCCGAGGACGGGAATGAAGATGGCGGCCTCCCAGTCTCTGGCCCGGAGGAGCCGAGAGCCCGGGGCCCCACTCCTCAGTGCGCCCTCAGAGAACAGCGCCCAATTACTCCCATCACCCTGGCCTCAGGCTGTGCTCCGAGCTGACCGAGCCTGTGACCGGTTCAAGGTAACCCCGAGCTGAGAGTCACTCCTCGACTCTGTCTCTGTAGCCAGCTTCCCCGTTCTAATACCTGTAAGCTCTGCGACACTCAGACACCCCCGATCCTTCTGTGACCCTGCAGGACCTGAGGCCACACTGACCCTGCGTGGGCTTCACCCCGGTTAAGCCTCTGGAGCAATGTCCCTCAGCAGAACAGACTTTTAAAAGTCCTGATTTTGTGCTCTGTTGCTCTGCCGCTTGCTGGGAGCCGGCCCCTCCCCCCGTGGTCTATCTTCCCGTCACTTTGGATTCACTTCTCCGCCAGTCCTACCTTTCAGAAAGTGGTTGATTTTCTGTTTCTAGAATTGCTGTTTTTCTCTTCGATCTCCCGTTGGATTTGTAGGTGTTTGCAATCTTTAGATAAGCTATCTAGCTGATCTCCCGCTACCTGAAGTAGTCTCAGCCTGCTACTTCTCCGCCATCTTGACTCCTCCTCTCTGTACTGTGCACTTTAAATGGGCAAATTGTATGGTGTGATTAGTGTATCTCAAAATAGTTGTTAACTAAAAACAAAACAAAACAAAACATAGAAGAGAAAGAGAAATTAGTTAAGTCAGAAATTAAAACCAGATGTAACTGGGAATAAAGTAAATTCCTGGAACTTTCAGAATCATGAAGAAGACTCTAGACTTATCCTAGAGCATAACATGAGTTTCAAGAAAATTTTATCTAGCCTTTATGTGAAGAGCAATAGGATAGACATCCGGATTACGTTCCTGTTGGTAAGTAGTGTATGAGGGAACTGGCACTCTAATGCCCTGTTGGTGTATGGGTAAATTGGTGCAATGTGTCAAAATTTTTAAAATTGTAAACATGCATACCTTTAATGTGGCAAACCTATTCCAAAGGATGAATGCATATAGATGTTCATTAAAGCATGCTTTGTAATATTGAAAATTGGAAAAAAAGAAAATACTGTATGTCTATCTATAAGCAATTCTTCTCAATCTTAGCCAACTCAGTTCACTTCTTAAAATAAATTTGTTAACACTTCCTTTACAGTCCTAAAATGGAAGTCATAGATACCTTAAACAAAATATACCTAATTGTAATACCAAAGAGAAATAAAAGGAAAGCAATTTGTACAAAAATAATATGTATTTCAAAACATGAATACTGTAGACACAAAATATACTCTAGACACAAAACATACTCTAGAGGGCAGTACCATCCAGTTAAGAACTCATTGTTTATAGCAAGCTGGTTAAATTATGATATATCCAAATGATGTCTGTATATCTAAATATGCATGGAATGATGTATATCTAGGATGATGTATACCTAGATTCACTGATGTATTACTGAACCAAAGAGCAGGTTGTAAAACAGCAATCACATAGATAGTTTTATTTATGTAAATATATGGGAAATGGTACAAAGAGATACTCACTAGGATGCTGATGACAAGATTGTCTCTAATGATGAGATTCATGACGATTTTTGATTTCTCCTTGTATATTTGAACTTTCTTGTCTCATATAAATTTAAAAGTTTATGGCAAGTCCCAGTGGGACAATCACAACACAAATCCCTTAAGTTCTGGAGTGAGGTCATGTCATCTGCAATGGAGTCTTAAATATCTTTTGTTGAATAGTTGCTGGTCTTTTTCTAGGCAGATACCAAAGATGGTGTTGGGGCTAGTCACAGTACATGGATAGCCAAGGCCATCTCCTGTGTTGTCAGGTGAGCATCATGGCTAAGTAGTATTGCCAGGCAGAAGTTGGTGGTCATGCGCTGTGAGAGCATCCACATTTCTGGCAATTTCTACTGAAACAAGTTGCTGTACCTGGTCTTCTTCCACAAATGCATGAACACCAACTCATCCTGTGGGCTCTACCACTTCCAGTCCCCTGTTATTTCTGGGTACCTAGCTACATCTTTTTGCAGAATGGTACAAGGCATTTTGCTGCTCAAGACCAAGTAAGACCCAGCCACCTTGGACAGCCTCATGGTATCTGATGGGATCTCACTCCTGCTCCTGTCCCCCAACCTCATAAGAAGAAAAAGTGAATGGTGGTTTTTACTGCCCCCAAGGTTGTGCATCTGAAGCCCACTGGGGAGTTTGCATACCTGAGCACCTGGCTCGCAATGTTTCCTGGAAGTACAGGCCATGATGGCCACCCGACAGGAAAAGAGAAAGGAGAAGGCCAAGTTCCATTATGGGAAGAAGTAGTAGCTCATGAGATAACAGAAACAGGCCAAGAAGAAAAGACAACTGATAAATACAATGAGTTCCTCAAGACCCAAGGACTCCTTGTTTGGGTCCAATAAAGATTTTATTTCTCATGCTTGGCCTGGCCTTCCCATCTTCCATTGGTACCCTAGGATGTGGGGGACCTAAAAGTGGCAGTCCCAATGTCCAAGTGCCACAGGCAGCTACTTAAGAGTGGCCCTGAAAGAGGGGAATACCTCTAAGTGAGCAGAGATTTGACTTGCAGAGGTCTCCCCATCCAGGACCAAAGTCATTCCACAGCTGCTAGAAGTGCTGATAGCTTTCAAATGAATCCTACTCCAGAACTTACCTTTGGCTTAAGAGGGCCTCCTTAATTTTCGGGGTTCTGCCAAAATGACTGGTTATTGAGGTAGCATAAAGTCTTCAGAGCTCTCTGCAGAAAAGGCTGATACCTTTGCTGGACTGCATCATAGTTTAACTTCTTCCTCTGTCCAATCTTACTTCCTTTACTCATTCCAGAGTTGGATCCCAAGAGCAATCCCCAAGGAAATTTCTGCACCTGAATCTCTGTGTCGAAGTATAGTTGTGGGGAATTCAATCTGTGACAGATTCCCTTCCCTGTGTACCTTATAACTGTTAAGACCTTTTGTATTGTGAGTTTTTTAAAAAGTAAAAGTTACTTATATAAGAAAGGGGATTTATTGGCTCACATAACTGGGCAGGTATCAGGATTGATTTGATTCAGTGGCTTAATGATGTCAAGGACCCAGTTTTGCTCCTTCTCTGCTCTGCCTTAGAGAGAATCAGCATTACTCTAAAGCCAGCTTTGTTCACAATGACAGTAACTGCAGTAATACCAGGGTTTATATTCACAACCCTCGCCATCCAAATGGAAAGAGAGGAGGCTTTTAGCAGCTTTATTTAAAGAATAAGGAAAAATCTTTCTCAGAGTCACTAGCAATTCGAGGTTCATGGATACAAATTGGTCAAAGTCTGGGTTTCCTAAACCACTTGCTGTGACAAGAGATATGGGATTACGTTGAGTGCTTTAAAATAATCAGAATTCATTCCTGGAATTGTTGGTACGTTTTAATCTTTGCCTTCTACAACCACATGGATGCTCCACAAGGGGGAGGTATGGAAGGGCTATTGTAGAGACAACCCGTATTCATTTGCTAGGACTGCCATCACAAAGTCCCACAGACTGGGTGCTTAAACAAGAGAAATCTATTTCCTCACAGTTCTGGAGGCTAGAATTCTGAGATTAAGAGGTTGGCAAGTGTTGTTTCTTCTGAGGCCTTTTTCCTAGACTTGTAGATGGCCATATTCTCCTGTGTTTGCCTGGTTTATCCTCTGTGTACACACATGTCTATGTGCTAATCTCCCCTTGTTAATAAGGATACCAGTCATATTGGATTAGGGCCTACCCTAAAGACCTTATTTTAAATTAATTCCCTCTTTCAAGACCTTGTTTCAAATGCAATTACACTCTGAGGTGTTGGGGATTAGGACTTAAAACACATGAATTTTGGGGGGGAACACAATTCAGCCTATAACACAAATTCAACATCAGCATCAATTGCATACTGAAATATGTTCATTTGGTTGACTGTTGGAATAAATTGTAAACTCTTTAAGGGCAAGAACAATATCTTATTTATACCACCAGTGCCCAGCACAAACCCTGGTACACAGTAGGCAGTCAATAGAAGACAACAACTGCTTGCTGAGGAGTATAAAGAGTTCATCACACTTGGTCAGTATGAGGTCACTGGTGATTTTTTCCAGGAGGAGTTTCAGAGGCATGGTGATGAAATAAGCCTAATTGTTGTGGGTTTAAGAGTGAATGGATAGGTTCGGCAATATAAAAATTAAAACCTTCTTATGACAAAAGCCATTATGAGCAAAGTCAAAAGATGATTATGAAAAAAATAGTATCTACACATATGGAACACCAAGAGTTAAGAGCTCTAACATAAAAAAGATCCTATAAAAAGTTCAGAAAAAGATGAAGACAAACAAAACAACATAATAAGGTTATGCACAGCCTCAGAATATATGAAAACAAGTTCAGCCCTATTAGTAGTCAGGGAAACACTAATTAAAATAATAGTGAGATAGCATTTAATGCACATTACACCAACAAAGATGTAAGATTCATGCTTTAGTCCTGGTAAGAGATAGAGAAATAGACATTCTACCTTTTGATTGGAATGTGAACTGCAATAATTCTAGAGGTAATCCAGCAGTGTCTTACTCAAGACATCTTTGATCACAAGTAATAGAAAACCCAACTCACACCCCCATGTCCCCAAAAGTTATTTATAGAGTCACATAACTGAAAATCTAGACATAGCTAGATGGAATCTACTGAAATGTTATCATTAGAATCTAGTTTCTTTCCATGTTTTAGTTCTGTCTTCCTCTGAGTGGAAGTCATTTTCTGTAACAGTCTCTCTTCATGAAAAGAGCTTACATCCTTACAGCAACAAGTTTAGCAGAGAAGAAAAGTCCTTGATCTAATTCTTATTGCCCTGAATTGAGTCATGTGCCCATTCCTGAACTATAGAATATTATACCTCTGTGATATTTTACTCTCATTGACCAAATGTAGAAGCCAATGGAGGAGTCAATACCATTTGTAACCCCATAGTTTAATAGAGGAGTAATTCATCTAAAGAAAATGAGGTGCTGTTACTAGAAAAAGAGGAGATGGACGCTGGGTATCAAAACGAACAAGACACACACAAAAAAATATCCATATATATCCTCTCCAGGCAGTATCTATCAAAATGTGCACATATCTTTTGTCTCAATAATCTCATGTTAAGGATTTGAGTCTATAGAAAGAAACTGCACAAAGGACACTCATTCTAGCAATGTCTATAATGGCATAAAATCTGGACAAATCTATATTATCTACCAATAAAAGAATGGCTTAAAAATTATGGTACATTAACAGTATATTGTGCAGCTAGTTAAAAGAACGAGCAAGAAAAGAGTATCTGTTATAAACTTTAATAAGAAAAAGTTGCAGAAAAATATATATGGTGTAATTTGCTATTTATAAAAAATCAAAATTTCTATTAATATGTATTTCTATAACCACTGGAAAAAATATGGGGAGAAACATTAACCTTTTAACCTTGATTTTATTTAGGATTGGGATGGGGAGAGGAAAACTTTTTCTTTATTTTCTTCTGAAATATACTTTGTTATACTTCTGTGTTGTCTGAATTGTTAAAATGAATGTTTATTACCTTTTAAACAAGTGAGTAGAAAGTGAAATGAGGAAGTAGTCTTAGATATAGACTATTTTTAGATTTGGAGAGAAGAAAGATAAATTAATCTCCAGTAAAGCAGAGATTGAAAAGATTGAAGACAGAGTAACCCATCAGGTGGGCCCTGAGGGGATAGAGAGGATCCATTTCAGAGCAGTGTCCCCAAAGTGCCAGGGCTGTGATGGCTTCACTGTTTCACAGGGAAATGCAAATAAACAGTGTAGTTCCTAAAAATTTAGTTCTTTAGTGTTGAAAGTGCATTTTCTTTAAAGTAATTGAGGGTGATAAGAGATGGGAGGACTTTAAAAATTTATATCATTATTTGTCAAGATTAAAAGTTAATAGCCCTATCTATGCCAGTTCCTGAACTGGTAGAAATACTAATGGTCTGTAAATCCCAAAGTCTGGAAAAAACAGATCTTCAGCACAAGTAGAAAGCTAAGTAAGCATTAAGCAAGACAAGAGCTAGTGCTTCCTCTGTGGTACAGGAAAAGAAGTGTGTATGGATTTAGATAGTTATAGACAGAATTGGCAGGTATAGGGAAAGAAGGTAAGAAAGTTAAAAGACTATGGTGAGATCTTTTTCTGGGTCAGGGTTGAGGGGCTCTGCAGGAGTAATTGTAAAGTTGAGACTTGAGAGGAGTGGTAAAAAATGGTAAGAGGTGCTGTGGAGGTTGGGAAACCAACCCGAGAGAAACTGGAGCTTTTAATATGGAATAATACCTGACTCTATTTTGTTCAGATTTGTTCTTTTATGAACTTATCCTTGGCCCTTTTTGTATTCTCTCTCATTTGACACCCCCTTTCCCAACTAGCACTTTTGTTTTTATTCCTTTTATGACACTTACATTCTTCCTTTGTTTTTGTAATTATCAGTACCCATTTAACTGTCTCTGAGACACTGTTCATTTATCTATAACAACCTCACAGCACTTCCCAGATAGTAGACACCCAACTGATTGGAGCTGAAGTAAATTTAATTCCACATAGAAAATGACTGTGTAATAATCTGCATCATCTTGATTAAAATTCTTCACAGTTATGAAAACAGAGATAAAACATTGGCTTTTTTTTTTTAACTCCTATAAACTAACTTTTCCTTATGGCATGTATTTTTCATTCCTTAAAAAGATAAATTATTTGGTCATATTTTGCTTGTAAGAGTCTTAAACTGTACACCCTTGGAATTCATACACTCCTGTTATAAAACTGCCACAGAAATCATTAAAATAAAATTTTTCACTGTAATGGATATGAAAACTGAGTACCCGAAAAATTGGGCAATTTGTTAAAAACTGCAAGGGTATCATGTGAGAGTCCATATGAGAGTCTTATTTCCAACTTAATTCAGTTACACAGCGATTCCACCTCTTAATTTCAATGTTATTTTGTATTCAACTTATAGCAGTTAAATTAATAATAGTTATCTCTGGCAAAGCTCTCAAAATCAATACACTGATTACCCTTCAATTTTTTTTTTTTTAAGATGCCAGTATGGGTTGCTGTTGCTATGTAACATGTTTGATATTTTTTTATAAAGATTTTATTTATTTATTTGACAGATAGAGATCACAAGTAGGCAGAGAGGCAGGCAGAGAGAAAGGAGGAAGCAGGCTCCCTGCTGAGCAGAGATACCGATGTGGGGCTTGATCCCAGGACCCTGGAATCATGACCCAGCCAAAGGCAGAGGCTTTAACCCACTGAGCCACCCAGGCACCCCGACGTTTGATATTTTAAGTGCCCAAATCCAATAAGCCAATTGGGCATTCAGTTGAAGGTTGTTTTATGATGGGTATTATTTGTGTTATTTATGGTTATAATCAAATCTTAAATATTGACAGTGATGGTTGATATATCAATCTTTACTCCTGCATTTTATAGTTCATCATTTATTTAAAACTCTGTATCTCTTTATTATAAATAAAGAATTGAAACCACAGAGACAGTAACAAATCCTCACATGCAAACATAACTAGGAGGATGCTGCAAGTACAGAAATACACAGTCTTTTCCCTGGAGAGACAAGAGATGGCCTATTACAAGCCACCACCCTCTTTTCTACTAGCACATGAAAGTAGAAACTGCTAGTACATTAGCATTAAAAACATTTTTCTCTTAAAATATTCTCACATAATACCTACAGAGTCCAACTATAAAAAAGTGGAAATTAATTATCTGCCAGAGAATAAATATAACCAAAAATTCCTATTGTTCAGTACAGAGATTCCTCAAAAAATTAAAAACAGAATTATCTTATGATCCAGTAATCACACTACTGGGTATTCACCCAAAAAATATAAAAACACTAATTTAAAGGGATACATGAACCTCTATGTTTATTGCAGGATCTTATTTACAAAATCCAAACTAAGGAAACAACCCAAGTGTTCAACAGACGAATGGATAAAGAAAATGTGGTCCATATATGTTGGGCTGGCAGAAAGGGCTACTTAAGATGGTGAAAGTTCCCGCCACAAGACCTGAGCTAGGACAGGAGAACAAAGGCCCAAGCAGGAATCTGAGACCCCTGCCCTGGGCTCCCGTGGACCGATGGGACCCTGACAAGCGGGAACCTAAGACCCCCGCGGGACTCCAGTGGACCAATGGGACCCCGACGAGCAGGCGAAATATCCAAATAAGGGAAACTTGCCAAAAGACCCCTGAACTCCCCTCGAGGCCCCTTAAAAGCCCCCTTCTCCCTGACTTGGGCGCCACTCTGCCTTCCAGAGTCCCGGAACCTCGCCCGAGGGTGCCCACCTCCTCCCGGCGCAACTTTCCTGGCTCCGCTTCTCCTGAGCCCTGAAACTTCGTGGGAGAGTGCCTTTAATAAATCTTGACTTGCACCCACTTTGCCTGGTGTTGTGTTTATCTCGCCGGAAAAACTTTACAATATATACAATGGAATATTATCTAGCCATAAAGAAAAACTTTGTCATTTGCAACATGAATAGAGCTAGAGAGTATAAAACTAAGTGAAATAAGAAAGATAAATAACATATGATCTCACTTATACATGTCATTTAAGAAAACAAAAGAGCAAAGAGAAAATAAGAGACAAGAAACAGACTCTTAATTATAGAAAACCGATTGTTACCAAAGGGGAGGTGGGTAGGGATCAAAGAGTATATTTATCATGATGAAAACAAAATAAAATAAAATGATAAAACAAAGGCGAAATGGCCTCAGTGGGGGGAAATAATTTATATTCAGTTTTGCTGAAATGGTATATACTGTTATTGCTTTTTTAATTATTACTTTTTAAAATATTTTATTTATTTACTTGACAGAGACATTGAGAGAGGGAACAGGAGCAGGCAAGCAGGTAGAGAAGAAAGAGAGAAGCAAGTTCCTGGCTGAGCAGGGAACCCCATACCGGCTGGATCCCAGGATCCTGGGATGATGACGTGGGCTGAAAGCAGACGCTTAATTACTGAGCCAACCAGGCGTCCCTGCCTTTTTAAAAATTATAGTTTCCTATTGGTAGATATTATCATTTGACCTCTAATTAAATTTTAAGAAGAAATACTTTTTAAACAAATAAATAGATTTTCATGTAAAATACCCACAGAAGAATATTGCCCCATTAGTCTCCATCTGAAGTTACGCTCCCGGAAGTCGCATTCTTAGGGTGAAGATGTGCCTTTATATACATGACAAAGCTACACCCTTCTTCTGTTGGATGGCTCATCATCGTGCTTGTTGACCTGGTTATTTTATGGAATTGTTTGCTCTGAGAGTGACAGGAAAAGGGCGTTCATAAACATTTTGTTCTTCCATCAGAAAAAACATTTTAACTCCTCTAGATCATCATTCCCTCAAACTTTCCGAACACGGCAAAGCCCACCTAAATCCCCAGACCTCGTATCAAAAACTATACATCGTTAAAACTCCAAAGACTTTGAAGTCGGGACAAGGCTGCCATTCGTATACTCCCCCCGCAATTACTGGCTAAGTTCTCATTGAACGACAGCTCACTCTGCCAGGTGCTGTTGTTATGAACGTGGGGAGACCCTGCCCCAGAGCTCGCAGAGCGAGGCGGACTCGGAGCTGACCAAACAGAATGCGCGCACAGTACAGGGAGCAGGGGACGTGGCAACCAGTCTAGTCTGGGCGAGAGCCGCAGAGGTGGCCTGCCGGCGGGGTATCGACACGTGGGGAGGAAAGTCATTCTGGGCAAGTCTTAGCGTGGTTAAGGGGGGGTGCCGCGTGCACAGCAAGGGGTTGGGGCGGACCGCGGCTGGCTGAGACCGAGACCTGGGGGAAGCCGGGTCGGCCCGGCGGCCCGGGGCCAGAGCTTCCTCCCGCGGGAGCTATTAGCAGGACCCGGGGTGCGCGGGGGACAGGAAGGACCGGCTGGAAGAAGAGGGGGTGGCCGCCGGCGCGGGAGGAGCAGTCAGGAGCGTGCAGAAATTGTCCGGAAGAGAAACTAGGAGATGGAAGAGTCAGTGACTTTGAAAAAACAGCCTGTGAAGGTATTTCCCAAGGAAAACGAAAGCTCTGACGATCCGACGGGGAATGAACAAGGCGCACATGTTCCACCTCGGAGGTCCGGACAAAGTATCGCAGAATCACGCCGCTGCCTGACCACAGAGTGGAAGTCCTCTAAGACAATCATAACCAAGTTTAATTTTTTTGCTGTAGTAATTAAGACACGGGGAAAAGCGTAGTCTCGACGTGCCGCAGGGAAAACCTCTCCCCTAGGCGTTTTGTAAAAGCCGCCAGGCAGGAAGAAAGAGGTGGGCTTCCAAGTTAAGGACACTTCAACCTCCCCATAAGGTGTATTTCAGGTGGACAACGGTGCTGGGTGAAAACTCAATCCACCGCCACGCAGCCAAAGAACACTCTTCAATATCGGATTACCATAAAGATAGGGTTGCAAATGCCACGCAAACCACCTCACGTCCAGGTCCCCGAGGGACTCCTTCATTGTCCACCGCAGCTAAGCCCGTTCAGCCGCCAGAGGAGCGCCAACTCCAGCGCCTCACACACCGCGCCTGCGCACAATCTGCTGGGTGGGATGACAGCGCGCGGAAGACGTTTCCCAGAAGCCCGCGCCACTCGCTGCGGTTCTCCCTCCCACTCCCAGGCCGCGTGACGTCACTCCGCCCGCCACGTTCCTAGATCGCTAAGGGTGGTTTGCCAGCGTCCCCCAGTGGTCTGGTTGAGCGTTGCAGCAGAGCGCGCCGGGACCCAACAAGCAAGTAAGGAGAGCCGCTGCCGCCGCAGTCGTCACCGTAGCGCGCCGACATGTGGCGGCGCGGCTGAGCGGAGCGGAGGGGGAGAAAGGGGAGGACACGCGCGGGGAGGGGAGGGAGGAGGACAGACCAGGCGGGGGGAGGAGGAGCGGCGGTGGCGCAAGTCGCGCGGAGCAGCGCAGCCCGGGTCCGCTCTCTGCTCCGTCGCCACCTCCGACCCGGCGGGTAGAGCCGGCGTTCCAGCGACCCCCGGAACAACTCCAAGCGGACTAAGGAGTCCATGTTGGGGAACTTGGCGTCGTGACGGGGACCTAGGGACCTGCAGTGGAGCCGCCGCCGCTGGAGCAAGCGCCTCGACCTCGGCCTGAGGTAAACATGGGCCGACCCCAGGGGCGGATGGGCTCCGGCAGCTGTCGGGGCGAAGTGGGGGCTGTTACGGGCTGGCGCGGAGCGAAGGAGCGGGCCCGGGGCGACGGGAGGGCGGACAAAGTTTCGGAATCGCGCGCGGCCCAGGCGGCGTCCTGCGCTTGGAGGAAAGTTGGAGCTGCCTCTTGAGGCGGGGGAAGCTGCGGCGGGGAGGGCCCCTCTTCCTTCTCACTACCCGGCGAGGGAGGCCCCGCTCCGGCCGCCGCCGCCTCACTGGCGACACCCCGTCCCATTTCCTCCTTGTGGCCTACCCGGCTCCCGCCGCTTCTGCCCGCGGAGCCTGTCCCCGCCTGCGTGCGGGGTCCAGTTGTGGGGGGTGGGGTGAGGCAAGGGGCTCCATGACTGAGTCGGCACACATACACCCGCTCCCTGCAGTGGAAACGTGTCTTGCTGGGCTTCCGGGTGCTCCCCGACCCCCGAGTTCGCTTACTTAGAAGACTTTGCTTTTGTCAATAGTGTCCAAGCCCGCTTGTGAAACCAAACTTTACTGCGCCGTGACCTCTCAGTGCGCGAATAGGGAAGAGCCGGCGCTGCTAGGCATCAGCGTTTACCCCGGTCCTGAATTTCAAACTGCTCTCCCACCCCCAATTTAAAACCCGTTTCCTGGGCTGACAACAAAAGGGCCGATCTAAACTTCGCCTAATGAGTCGCCCCTCCTCACACCTAGGAATTTTGAACCATTAAAGATGCTTTTTAGAGATTGCTGGCCGTGTTGCTACCCACATATTTTGAAAAATTGTTTTGAAAGTAAATGCCTGGTTTAAGCAGTTGGTTAAAATACAGATTCAAATGTTGAATTGTAAAATACCCCTAACATATTTCTTTAGAGGATTTCTTACAGTGTCTGCCGAGTTGAGCGATTATTAGTTATTTTGGATCGCTTCTAACTAACATCTTCATTCATACCACCAGTGAAGTAAGATATTTAAGCAAAACTGATCAAAAAGTTTTTAATGTTTGGCTAGTGGGCGCTGATCTTAAATTTTCCCAGTTTCGGAATTTTCACTGAATTTCGGAAAAAGCATATCAATAGATGCATTTTTCATTTTAAAAGTTAATTTGAGCGTGTGACTGCTTACCTCAGGGGAATATTGAAGGCAAAACATTCTTAAGTGACTGGCAGTTTTTGTATTTTATTGGTAATCGTATTAAAATTTTGATAAGAATCAAATCTCTAGGCCATTGCTTTCTCTTTCTTGTTTCTTTGGCAGTTGGCTTAATCGTCTCACTTTTTTGCTGTTGGTTAAGAGCTGCAGTAAAAAAGTTTGTGGGATTATTATTTTTGTTGCTTTAAATTATTGGGCAGATGAAATTTTGAAATTGCCTTTGGATTTCTTTCGTTTTATACTCAAAGATAATCTGAATTTATAATTTTTTAAAAATTAGTTATTCTTGTTGTAGCTGCAGTTTTGCATTATAATATTTTTTGGTGCCTGCAAGTATATTAATAAAAATTCAGTTTTACTTCAGATGGTGACCTTTTTGCCTGAGAATTTGAGTACATCAAAATAAAAAAGATTTTGAGTACATTTTAAGATTTTGGTAGGATAAGATTTGGATGTTTGCTTACGCCTAGTGTACTCACATTCTAAAAACATTCTTCAGTATGTCAAGGGGGAATACATCTGTAGAGGAAAATAGAAAAATTGTTCATAAATATAATGCCTGCCTCAAATGTGTAATGAAAAAATTTTAAGAGTGATTTTTTTGGTATGTCTTCAGGTGGTGGTACTGGGGTCCATGAGTTAAGATTGAAACTCTTCAGGGGTCACCCAGCTTCCCCATTATTTTTTGGGCCCTAGCCTGTGCTTAGGCAATTTTCCTGAAAAGCTGTGCTGTTGATTAGAGGTAAGAGGAAACAACAGTTCAGTTGCCTCATGTTGTTGATTTACCATCAGTAGCATGTTTTAATAGTAGGAGAAGTATTTACTACTCATCAATTTAATACTGAACTTTTTAGGTACACCTGTGAGATACCGTTGTGAAACCTAACCAGAGAGTGGCAGATGTAGACGTAATAAAAAGAGTCAGCCTTAGAATAATTTTCACTGTAGCTTCCCTTTAGCAAGGTCTGCCATCATTTACCCTTGCCTTTTAGTGATGTACACTGGATCCTGACTTACTTTGCCCAGTGAAATAAAGAAGGTTAAATTCTAAATTCTTAGTTATACCCTTTGTCCAAAGAATAAATTAGTAGCTTTGCACCTTATCTTGCATTTGAATTTTACTAACTGGTAATAGTACTGAGTAGAGCTCAGAGTTAAAATACCTGGTATTCTCTTAATATTTCCAAGACTTATCTTTGCATTTTCATTATTGTCTTTTTTTAAATCTGTGGCTTTGTTAATTCTGGTGCTTAGGCATATGCAGTTTTACTATAAAATGTAAAAACAGTGCCATCATCTCTTACTTACAAAATAGTTTCCTAAAAAGTCTCACGATGATCTTTGCTTAGTATATGGTCTTTAACACTCAGCTGCCAGTGTGATCTTGATGAAGTTTGTCAAACCATGTCACTTGTCTTCTCAAATGGCTTCCCTTCTCAGTCATAGTAAAAATCCAAGTCTGTGGTTTACCAGGCTCTGTGTGTTTTGAGTCTCTTCTTCCTCTCTGACTTGATTACCTCACTCTGTTCCACCAACTTCTACTCTGCTACTAAAGTTTTCTCTGACTACTCTGTATAAAATAGCAGACCTTGCTCCCACATTTCCTATCACTTTGTAAGCCAGATTTTCTCCGTAGCGTTAATCACTTTCTAACATACTGTATAAATTCCTATCTTAAGTTTATTGTATTTCTCTTTCACTTTCGTGAATTTCTGTGAGAACAGGGTTTGTCAGTTTGGGTCATTGTTTTGTCCCCAAATACCTGAACAGTACCTGATATGTAGTAGATGCTTATATTTAATATTTAATAGGTCAACCTGCTTTCAGCTGGAAACATTAAAAATAGTAATTGTGGTTCAAAACTTTAAACTATGCAAGTTTGTCTTTTGCATGAACTCTAAATTACTTGTATTCATGGTTTATATTCAGTTCAGGGGAAATTTTCAGAGGAGAGTATGATCGAATGTGATCTTAAAACTGATCTGTCAGGATATAAATGGAACTAAGGATACTTAGCTAAGGGTAAAGTGGTATAACTGTCTTACTGTCTAAAATGTTGTTGTTTAGAAGCCAAATTGGACTTATTTTTGGTAGTTCCAGGAAGTAGAATTATGATTGTGGTAGTGGGTATCAAAAGGGAGGAGAAGCAGCAAGAGTGGGTATAGGGAGATTAGCACTCTTGCAGTAGTAGTACAGAAGAGATGGAGGATAGCTTGAATTAGGATGAGAATTGTGGAGGTGGGCAAAAGTGAATTTAAGTGGATTTAAGATCACCAGGCCTCTGTTGATGGGCAGAAAGTGCGGGACATAGAAATTTCAACCATCAACTCAGGGAAACAGCTGGGTTGATGGTGATACCACATAAGGTCCAAAGTGCTTTTGATTCTGGCATATTGGATTTTTTTTTTTTTTCTTTTAAAGAGAGACAGATCACAAGTAGGCAGAGAGGCAGGCAGAGAGAGAGAGGAGGAAGCAGGCTCCCCGCTGAGCAGAGAGCCTGATGCGGGGCTCAATCTTAGGACCCTGAGATCCTGACCTGAGCCGAAGGCAGAGGCTTTAACCCACTGAACCACCCAGGTGCCCCTCTGGCATATTGGATTTAAGGTATCTCTGGAACTTTCAGATGGAAATTACATAATATGGTTCTAAATTTCAGAGAAGAGGTGTGAGCTGAAAATACAATACTGGAGTCTCTGATATAGATAGTTGAAACTACAGGTGGAATTGCCTAAGGGAGGGAATATAACTTGAATGGAATCACAGTGGCCTCTAACATTTAAAAAAAAAAACAAAAAAGTATGCTGGAGGACTGTAAGCTCCCAAAGAATACTGTGAAGGTCAGAGAAGTATGAGTTGAGTGTGGTATTAACAGAAACCAAAGGAATAGAGTATTTTAGGGGAAGAGTAATCAGTAGGGTCAGGTGTTGATGAGAGTTGAGTAATGTAAAAGTTTAAGATTTTTTTCTTAAGTTTTATTTATTTGAGGGAGAGAGAGAGAGAGAGAGAGAGCGAGCGTGGCAGCACAAGTGGGGAGGAGAAGGAGAAGCAGGCTCCCCGCTGAGCTGGGAGGCCAGCTCAGGACTCCATCCTAAAACCCTAGGATCATGACCTGAGCCAAAGGCAGATGCTTGACTGACTGAGCCACCCAGGCCTCCCAAGATTTTTCTTTTTTAGAGACACAGAAAGAGGGGGAGAGGAAGGGAGAGTCTTAAGCAGGCTCCATGCCCAGCACAGAGCCCAACAAGGGCCTCCATCTCTGCCCTGAGATCACCACCTGAGCCAAAATCAAGAGTCAGGATGCTTAACTGACTGAGCGACCTAGATGCCCCAAGAGCAAAAAGATTTTTTAGTTGAATTTAACTAGGAGCTTATTGGCATTTTGAATAAACAAGATAGTAAGCTGCTTATTTTCAAATTGATGTTCCTGTAATTACTTAACTAGTAAAAAAAACTGAGATCAAAGATTAAGAAATTATCTGTCCACATTATAGAAGAGACCTAATGTTTGTCAGACATTTGTTATTTGCCAATGACGCTGTTTTATACATTTTACATAAACTTGCATTTGACCTTTTCAGCAGCCTTGCAATGTTGGGTGTATTAATCCATTTTACAGAAAGGAGTCTGAGGCTCTAGAGAAGTTAAATGACTTGCTAAGTGTCAGGGAACTTGTTAAGAAATAGATACTCAAGTCCATCTGACTCTTGGGCCTTTAGTTATTCGTTGTATCAGTTGGTCTCTCAAACTCTGCGTCAGTCCTATATCCAGTAGTAGACTTTTCTGTGATGTTTGAAACGTGTATCTTGGCTACAGCTAATGTGGCTGTTGAGCTTTTGAAATATGGCCAGTGCAGCCGAGGGAAGGAATAGCCGTTACGGTGCAGATAGAGATCAAAAGTCATTAAGAATCCCATAAATAATAAAGTAGAGTCTTTTCTTATAAGAAGAGGTGGAAACACATATTCTTCATTCTGCTTATATGTTCATTTTAGGTGCTATAAATGAATATTGTAGACAGTCTTTTTTTTTTTTTTTAACAATTTTAAACTTTCAGAAAATTCTAAGTACAATACAAAGGACTTTTTCCCCTGAACCACTTGAGAGTAAGTTGCAGACACAATCCTGCTTAAGTCCCAAATACAAGTACAGAGAAGTTTTTTCAAACCCTGAGCCATTTGGGAGTAAGTTGCAGATGCCTTCTCATCACCCCAAACAAGGATAAGGACTTTGTTTTACATAAATATATAAAAATCAGGAAATTAACATTGGTGTATTACTACACTTTAACTCTCAGACATCATAGAGGTTTTCCAGTTTCCACAGTAATTTCATTTGTTAACAAGAGGATGCAGTTTGGATTTGTGTTGCATTTAGTTGTAATGTCTTTTTACACTTCTACCTAGAACAATCCCTCAGTCGTTTCTTGATTTGTATAACCTTGGCACTTTAAAAGATTGCAGGTTAGTTTTGTTAAAGGTCTCTCAATTTAGATTTGCCTGGTATTTCCTCATGGTTGGGTTCAAATTGTGCATTTTTTTCCCTTAGGAGTGTCTCAGTAATGATGCTGTGTTCTCATTGCATCCTATTGGGTGGCATACCATTTCTGTCTGTGCTGTTATTGATGATGTACGCTTTGATCACTTGATTAAGGTGAACTCTCTCAAGCTTCTTCACTAAAGTTTATTTTTCTTTTTAGTAACTAACAAGCATTTTGTGGGGAAGTATTTTGATACTTTATAAATAGCCCATTCTTTATCATATTTGCTGTTTATTCTCAGATTGTCCCAGCTTTGACCAATGAAAGCCCCTTCAAGCTGGTTTCTGTGTCTTTTGACTTGCTTTGAGTGCTTCCTTACTGTTTGACACGAGAAACTGTTCTAGGGTCACCTTGCACATACTTTCCCTGCTGTGACCCTGGAATCAGCCATTTCTCAAGGAGGGATTTCTTTTAGTGGAGAAAGGTATTTAGAGAACCAAGATTTGGGTGCTATTTTTATTTCTGTATATATAAAAAACCATGAGCTGGTACTAATTTTCCAGTTTCAGTGTTTGTTTTCCAATGTTTGTTTTCATTTTCTCCCTTTTCAAATTTATAACTCCCTTCTCTCAGAAGGAGAAACCTGACCCAGTATCCTTAGTGTGTTCACTTATGATCAATCACCAGGATGTAGCCAAATGTTGCATAACATTTTCACTCTTCTTAAGGCTCTGATGATTTGTGCCAGGAGACATTCCTCATCCTAGGTCCCTCAGATACCTCATATTGAGGATCTCAATGTTCTGCTTGAGTTCCAGTACCTCACTCTGGGCTACCTCATATCCTTCATATGGACACCTGGTGTTAACTTGGGTTCCAACACCTCCAGGCCAAATACCAACATACAGACATGTTTTCTTAAAGATTATATTCATATGTTTTTATAAAAGATTATCACACCAAAACATGTGAAAATTATGATTAAATAGGTTCTCAACTTTTAAAATTTAAATCCTCTGTTAGTGACATCTCTGTTAGTGATAATACTAATCTTCCTCCTTATTTTCCCATTTACTGAAGAGTTCTCAGATGTACTTTCAGTAGAGTCTTTTTAATAAAATTTTGACAGTAAAGTAAAAATTGGTTCTTTGGAGTCAGTCAGACCTAGCTTTGCATTCTAGTTGTCCCAGATAGTGATTGTCACCTTTCATTGGTGACTTAATCAGTGTCCTCACCTATTTTGATTTTTAAGGAACACTTACCTGAGTCCAGTGGTAATAGCAGCTAACTCCAATCCCTTTTGTTTCATACCTTTAAGTTAACCGTGTTTAGCAATTTTCAAGCCTTTTTAATGCAGTATTACTAGTGTACAATATTAGTGGTGTTTTAATTTTTAAAATGTTCTGTAGTATGAGATCTTGAGGATTAAATGTCCAAAGGCATGTCAGTTTATGGCCTGATATAAAGTAGGCATTTCCCTTACATAATCTTCTGCTATAAGTTCGTTAATATCTGTGTCTAGTAGATCTGGGATGAAACATGGCCTTTGCCCTTAAGGGGCTTAGTCCTAATCAGGCCTTCTTAATTTGCTCCCCAGTGTTCCTCCATTTTTTTCCTAATTAGTTTCCCATACTTTCCTCTCTTTCTCCACTTTCTGCTGCTGCATTATTTCAAAACACCCAGTTTAAACATGTCAAATTAGTTAAATGGGATCAAGATGTTCTTTTCCTTAGTGATTTCCTACTTTTTACAAAACACAATTTAAGGTCCTACCTTGGACTTAAACTTTAAGTCCCTTTACATTCTGGCCCATAATTATATCTTTACCCTTATCTCCTATTGCTGTACTAAATGAATTCTTTCTGACTAAATTGGTCCTGAAAAATGCTTGTAGTTCACATTTGGCACTTAGCATATGCTATCTTGTTCATCTTTTGTATGCTACTTCTCTAGCTCTAGTTTTTGCAGCAGGGAGGGTTTTAGTATCCTAATCTGTCTTTGTATTCCAAGCCAGGCTCAATGCCCTGGCCATTTTAGTAGTTTAGCTGCTTAAAGTAAACGAAAACAGAAACAAATATTCAAGAGAGCAGCCACAGCATCACTGCTTTGAAAATTCTCTGGGATCAGTGAAACAGCTTACAAATGATAAATGATCTGTTAACATAAATATACTTGTAACACTATTTTGTATGCCTAGATGGCCTGTCAAGAAAATTGTTTCTTTAAATTATTGTTCTAATAGGGAATAAATATTAATAACTTTAAAAATTTGTATGCTATCATTCACCTGAAAACCTTATCATAGAAGAGCCTTCAGATGGGACAGCTTAAATGCACTAAGGCCATATTTCTTTAGGAACTGTTGTACGTGTTCAGTTTCTTAGACATCATTATGAGTAGTATGAGGGAGATGTGTGAAATGGAAAATAGCTTTATTGTTTCAAAACTGCTACAGGAGTAGTTAAAACTAAGTGAAGGAGACACAAATCCAATCAAGCCTCTAAAAGAAGTTAAAAATATATTTTATATTACTATCGCCACTCCAGCTTCTTTGATTACTGTTTGCATGGCGTATCTTTTTCTGTACTTTCATTTTAACCTGTGTCTTTATATTTAAAGTGTATTTCTTAAAAAACAAAACCAGACCTATAAAAACAGAGAACAAACTGATAGTTGCCAGAGGGGAGGGGAGGGTGGGAGGCTGGGCAAAATGGATAAAGGAGAGCAGGAAATACAGGCTTCCAGTTATGTAATGAATAAATCACAGGAAAAAAGGCACAGCATCTAGACTATAGTCTTAATATTGTAATAGCATTGTATGGGGACAGATGGTAGCTACACTTGTGGGGAGCATAGCGTAACATATAAAGAAGTTGAATCATTTTGTTGTATACCTGAAACTAATGTAACATTGTGTGTCAGCTAGACTCAAATAAAAGTTTTTTTTTTAATCGAGTTTCTTGTAGACAGTATATAATTTGTGTAAAATCTAATCTGACAATCTCTCAGTTAGTATGTTTGTTATTTATATGTAATTATTGATATGATATACTAATTTGTTTCCCATTTCCTCCTCTTTTTTCAATTAAGTGAATATATTGGATATTCTACTTTAAATTTATCTGTTGACTTTTTGACTATATCTCTTTGATTTATGTCTTTGTGGTTGCCTTAGGTTTACTCTTGACAACTAGAAATGTGTCTAGCTTGATTTGAGATATGCTATAAATGGAAAATACACACAGATCTCAAAGACTAGTTTACTACCACAAAAAGAATATAAAATGTTTCATTTAATAAGGTTTTTACTGGTTAATATTTGGACATTTTGGGTTAATAAAATATACTAGATTGATTTTATCTTAAATATGACTACTAAAAATATGAAATTATATGTGGCTCACATTGTATTTTTATTGGACAGTGCTGCTCTGGGAATTATATATATATACTGAAATATTAACAATCTATTTAGAGTTAATATTTACAATTGTAGAAGCCAAACAACTCCTCCAGTGACCTTTATGTTAAAGTTGTTGCATGTATTACATGTATATGGAGTGCAAACCCCACTAGACAATAATGTAACTTTTGTTTGCAGTAATCATGCTTTTTAAAGAATTTGAGGAGAAAAATAGTCTCTTATCTGTATGTGGCTATTGACTATTTTTCTTCTTTGTTAGTGGAATTTCAAGTTTCTTGTTACCATTTCTCCTCAGCTTGGAGAACTTCCTTTAGCATATCTTTTAAGGTAGCCTTGCTGATGATAAATTCTTAGTTTTTCTTTTTTTATTATATTAATTTTATTAACATATAATGTATTATTTGCCCCAAAGGTACAAGTCTATGAATCATCAGGCTTACACATTTCACAGCACTCACCGTAGCCCATATCTCTTTTGTTTTTCTTCATTGAAAATGCCTTTTCCACTTTCATTTCTTTTTTTTTTTTTTTTTTAGGATTTTATTTATTTATTTGACAGACAGAGATCACAGGTAGGCAGAGAGGCAGGCAGAGAGGAGGAAGCAGGCTACCTGCCAAGCAGAGAACCCGATGCGGGGCTTGATCCCAGGACCCCGGGATCATGACCTGAGCTGAAGGCAGAGGCTTTAACCCACTGAGCCACCCAGGCGCCCCATCCACCTTCATTTCTGATGGATTTCTTTACCAGATACAAAATTCTAGGTTAAGAGTTAATTTTCTTTAGCACTGAAGGTGTCCTGCCTTCGTAGATCCTGTTGTTTCTGATGAGAAGTTTGCAGTAATTTGAATCATTAATTTCATCTGTATGTTGTGTTTCCCTATTTTAAAGATTTTTTTTCCTTCCCCTTTGCTTTTTTGTGGTTATGATTTTTCTAGACATGTTTATCCTTTGAGTTAATCCTATTTGTTATCTCCCCAAATTTGTGAATTTTTAAATTTGGGAAGGTTTTGGAAATTATTTCTTCAACATTTCTTTTTGTTTGCTTTTTTCTTTTCTTTTCTTTTCTTTTTAAATGTACTAATCTCTTTCTCTTATTTTTCTGAAACTCAGATGACATAAATAGAACTTTGGATATTGTCCATAGGACCCAGAGACTCTTCATTTTCTTTCAGTCTTTCACTTCTCTGTTCTTCAGATTAGATCAATTCTTTTGATACATCCTCATATTTACTGACTCATTCCTTTGTGTTTTCAATCTGCTGAGATCTTCAGATACTGTATTTTTCAATTCTAAAATTTCCATTTGTTTCTCAATTTTTTTATAGCCATTATTTCTCTCCTGAGAATCTCTGGCTTTCCATTAATTTCCTTTAATATATAGTTACCCAGATTAATACCTGTTTTCTTTTAAGCCCTTTTAACAAAGGGCTAGTTGAGTTCCAATCCTGATACTTAGAACAGGCTTTGTGACCTTAGACAATTTACTTAATTTCATTGTATATAGGATGGAGAAGTTTTCACAAAATACTATAAAAGTTAAATGAGATCATTTAGGAAATGTCAGAAAGTAATATCTAGAAATAGTGTGGAATGCATACCTGAAAGTCCAGCTCTTGGGGCATTTGGAACATTTATAATAAGATTACAGTTAGGAAAGAATCCCAGTTACCTGCCCATGCCTGATGTTAATGTAGAAGAGTGTTCTTTCTTTTTCATTTTTTAAGTGAGTTTTCATAGTAAGTGATAACATATTTTCAGATTAGAATAGTAATGTTTTATAGAAGTAAGATGAAATGTCTCTTTTTTAAGTTATGTATGAAATATTCATTTGAGAATACATTGATTATATACTTAGGTAACATACAACTGTACTTATCTGAGACAACTGCCTAGGTGAGTTTAAGAAATTCAGATTATAGGCAGAACTGGAGTGGAGAGAGTGTGAATGTCCTGCTCACTACACTAAACAATTGCTTTTTTCTTTTCAGTACTAGTTTCACTAAGCAATTTGTACCAATTTACAAAGGGTTAGAGAATGACATTTCTTGAGGAACCAAAGAGTGACCTTTCACATCTTTGCAGAAAAGAGACTAATTTCTGAAATTGAAACTCTATAATTAAGGTTTTTAAAATCTTGTTTAAATAAAGTATTTCAGAAATAGTGTTTTGAACGTTGTCCTTTTTTTCCCTGTTACATGTGAAATCCATTTCCATTCCACTGTAACAAACATTTGTATGTGGTCATTTATTGTCATTAACTCCTCTTTGATTCTTAGGATTTGTTTATTTATTTGCAAGTGTTTTCTGTGCTATGTATGTTTTGGGGAGGTAGGTAGGCAAGGATTGCCATTTCAGGTTGGGCATCTTTCTAAGGTAGAACAAAGGTGAAGTTAAAGATATAATTGATAGTTATTCTGTTTTGGATTAGAAAAAAAAAGATGAAAAGATAACAGTTCCTTTACTTCCCATACTTCCATTCAGGACGAATTTTCTTCTTCTTGCCAGATAAGAGGGTATGGTGCTGTTGATCCCAAGGGCTCCCCTATAGCTAGTCCTCCTGGGAAGTTTGGTTGTGAGATGAGTCTCTACCACTGCACTGTTCTTTTGTTCTTTGTCCGTAGTAGGCATAACACTTAATCTTCTCAATGTAAATTCTGCTTTTCCACATTTATAACTCTTCCCTTCAAGGGACCTGTAATAGGCATTGAGGCATTGTTGATGGAAAGAAACCAAAAGAGTCAGAGTGTTAGGTTTGCCTTTAACCATTTGATTAGTTATGTCATCTTGTTTTAGTAAATAGGGATGAGAAAATGGAGATGAGAATCTTGAAGACAGGTGAAGATTGCACAATCAGTTCCTCCTCTCTCTTCTGTCCGCCATACCTTAAGCAGGGGTGGTGGGGTTATTAGAGAAGAATTGCATAAATATGTATTGAAATTATTGGAGGATATATCACATGATACTGCTTTATAATGTTTTTCATTTGGAGAAATAGTGGAAGCTTTTCCTATGATTTTCTTATCAACCTTTTCATGATGAAAAGTAGCCAGGCACATAGAAGACACTCATTTTTCTTTTTTAAACAAAAGTATTGCTTCATAGATATATTCTTTTCATAGAGTGGACACCTGTCACATTAAAGTGTAACCCACAGGCACCTCCGTGGCTCAGTCAGTTGAGCGTCTGACTCTTGGTATCAGCTTAGGTCATGATCTCTCAGAGTTGTGGAATTGAGCCCTGGGTTAGGCTCTGTGCTCTATGCGGAGTCTGCTTGAGATTCTTCCCTCCATCCTCTATCTCCCTCTCTGCTCCTCCCCCTGCTTGCTCGAGTGCACACACTCTAAATTAATAAATAAATAAAGTCTTAAAAAAAAAAAATGGATCACCAACTGGATCACCCAATTGGAAGTCAACTGTAATGCTTGTCTTCCCCCAAGTAGTGAAAAACTCGTCAGCTCCATACCATTACTAGGGTCTTGGAACTGATCCGTAACACTGCCTTAGAATTTGATGGAATTGTGAGGTTGTGCCTGTTGCTTTTAATCTGTTTCTCCACAGCCTTTAGAATACATGACCTTTGACAGAAATACAGGAACCAGAAATAGAAAAATTAGATACCTCCTCTCAAGCTCATCAGTGACAATGATAGTCTTTACTTATAAAACATTTTCAATTTTACTAACATTAGTAAAATTGACCTTTTTTGGTTTTGTTGTTCTTTGAATTTTAATACACATGTAGGTTTTTATTACCATCACGAGTCAGGATTCAGAATGGTTCCATTACCTCCTAAAAGCTCCTTCACACTATCTTTGTAGTTAAACCCTACTCAAACTCGAGTGACAACTAATCAAAGAATTCTTTGTCATTGCAGTTTTGACCTTTTGAGAATGTCATATAAATGCAGTTGTGTAGTATGTAACCTTTTGACAGTGGCTTCTTTGAGTATATTGCCTTTAAGATTCATTCAAGTTGGTGAGTGAAGTCCATTCCTTTTTTTTTTAAGACTGAGTGGTATTTCATTGCATGGCTGAGGGTACCATAGTTTATTTTTTGTTAAATCTAGTATGTCAGTTTGTTCTTTCCTTTTACCATCTTTGTCTGGTTTTACTATCAGGATAATGCTGGACTCATAAAATGAATTGGGAAGTACTTATCTTCCATTTTCTGGAGGAGATTGTGTTGAACTGTTGTTATTTCTTAAAATTCAGGGAAATTATCTGGGCCTGGAGATTTCTTTCTTTCTTTCTTTTTTTTTTTTTTTTGGGGGAAGACTGCAGATTTAATTTCTTTAAACAGTACTAGGTCTATTTAGTGCTGTTTGCTAAAGGATTTTTATTGATTTTTCATTTCAAAGAATAGGCTTTTGGTTTCATTGATTTTTCTGTTTTTGATTTCATTGATTTCTGCTCTCTAATTCTTTCCTTCTGCCTGCTTTGTATATCTTTTTCTTTTTCAAGTTTTTTAACATAGAAGTTTATTTGAGACCTTTTCTGATGTAAATACTTTGCAGTTATGCTTACCCTGCATATCACATTTATAACTATGGATATATTTGGATTTAGTTCTACTATTTTATTTTTTTATTTTTGAGATAGAGAGAGCACATGCATGTGCAAGGGGCTAGGGAGCAGAGGGAGAAGGAGAGAATCTTAAGCAGGCTCCATGCCCTTGGTGAGGGGCTTGATCTCACCACCCTGAGATCATAACGTGAGCTGAAATCAAGAGTCAGATGTCCAACTGACTGAGCCACCCAAGCGCCCCCATTTTATTTTTTTGGTTCCCTCTTTGTTCTTATGTAATCTCTTTCTTTGGGATATATGAATGTTTTTTAGTATTCCATTTTAGTTTATTGTGTTTTTGCCTACATATCATTTTTTTAGTGATTGCTCTAAGGATTATAATACATACATTTATATTTTCACAGTTTCCTTAGAATCAATATTTTATCACTTCAAATGAAATATAGAAACCTTATCATGCATGTTGGTCCCTTTCTCCTTTATGTTGCAGTTGTCTTGTGTACATCTACATCAACAGGAAATCTTACTAGAAAATGTCGTAAAAAAATAAATAAATAAAATAAAGTGTTGCTTTTCATTGTCAGATATGTTTTAAATAATTCAAGAGGAGGGTAGTTAATTATATTTATCCAGGTATTTATTATTTCTGTTGCTCTTCCATCTTCACAAGCCCAACTATGGTGTGTCTAGGCATGGATTTTATCCTTTTTGGGGTTTGTGAGCCTCTCGAATTTGGAGGTTTATATCTTCCATCAAATTTGGGAGTTTCTGGCCATTATTTCTCTTCATCTTCCTTTTTTTCTGCATTGAACTCATTTTTTCTCCTTGGGCTCTTGACATGAATGTTAGGGTTTTGGTGTTGTCCCAGGTCCCTGAGGCACTAATATTTTTTTCAATATCTTTTCTGTTGCTCAGATTGGGTAATTTCTGTTGATCTGTCTTTAAGTTCACTGGCTTTCCATTCTGCTATTAAGTCTGTCCTGTGTATTTTTCTATTTGTTATTGCATTTTTCAGTTCTAAAATTTTCATTTGCTGGTTCTTTATATTTTGTGGGTTTTTTGTTTGTTTTTGCTGTGACTTTCTAGTTTTCCATTTGTTTCAAGAGTATTTGCTCTTGTGCAGCATTTTTTTTAACCTGCTTTAAAGTCTTTGCCAGATAATTCACCCAGTGCTCTAAGATCTGTGTTATCTCAGTGTTGTTTTCTGTTGGTTCTCTTTTTCCCACAGGAGTTTGAGATTTTTTTGTTCTCTCTGCCAAGTAATTTTGGGTTGTGTTTTGGAGATTTTGAACATTATGCTATGAATCTTAGTGTGTTGCTTAAATGCTGCAGAGACTTGATGTTTTTGTTTGGATAGGCAATTGATTCAGTTAGGTTTTAGGCCACAATTCTAACCAGCTTTCTTCAGGTTGTAGTTTTATTTTCTATTTTTACTTTTTTTAAAGAGTTTATTTATTTATTTGTCAGAGAGAGAGAGCGCGCACAAGCAGGCAGAGTGGCAGGCAGAGGCAGAGAGAGAAGCAGGCTCCCTACCGAGCAAGGAGCCTGATGCTGGACTCCATCCCAGGACCCCGGGATCGTGACCTGAACCAAAAGCAGAGGCTTAACCTGAGCCACCAAGGTGTCCCCAGGTTGTAGTTTTAATCTCAGTTCTGTTTTCAAAACCTTTGTAGTACGTTTGGATTTTTCCCATAATGTGTATTACCCAGTAGCCAATCTGTGATTTTCATGGGGGTTTATCCTATATTTTTTTTAATCTTCATAGTCTATGGTATGCTGCTTGAGGTTAAACCTGTAGATGAACAGCTCAGGGGTGAGCTAGGAGTTCACAGACAACTTATAAGTTACTTAAACTCTTTCCCATCTTTTATGCTCGTGGTGTTTTCTAGATCCTTGGACACCCTGACCCCCTCCCACCCTGTCCTCTGGCTGGAAATCCCAGTCTCATTTCATTAATTACACTGTGGTATATACTTTCTACAATTGCATCTGGAGGCAAGTGACAGGAAGACAGGAGGAAAATTCAGATTAGTCCAGTTTCTTCAGTCATTGACGATGGTACCTTTCCCTCAGAGTTTTCTGCTGGCCCCACTGCCTGCCACTGTTGCAGCTGTCACGACAGGATTGCTTGGGAATTGGGTCATGGGGAATGAGAAACAGAAAAAAAGAGATTTCCCTTACTCTTTCTAAACAGTTAGGCGACCCCTTTTCCACTCTTTGGACAGAGACAGAGGGCCTTTCCTAGGGCTTTCTCTTTTACTGCTCTTTCTCTCTCTCTCCTGTTCAGAACAGCTTTTTGGGTTTTAGGTTGCATTACGCCCAGGCTGGGGACAAAACTAGATGGAAAAGGCATGAGCTCACTACCAGCCTGAAAATATATCAGATTCTGGCCTCTTTCTCAATCCACCTGCTGTTATTTACTTTCAAAATTTCAATTAGCTGCTCCATTTATTCTGTCTGGGTTTTATAGTTTCAGTCAGTGAGATTAACAAGCTGGAATGTGCTTACTCCATTTTACCCAGAACCAGAACTCCCCAGTTTACTTACTGCCACTTTCAGAATGCAATGGCAACTTTGAATCTCCTTATTTCATTTATATATGGTTTATCAGTAACATTTTTTTAACATGTAAGAGTGCAAGCCCTATTTTTTTTTTAAAGATTTTATTTATTTATTTGACAGAGATCACAAGTGGGCAGAGAGGCAGGCAGTGGTGGGGGGGGAGCAGGCTCCCTGCTGAGCAGAGAACCCGATGTAGAGCTCGATCCCAGGACCCTGAGACCATGACCCGAGCCGAAGGCAGAGGCTTTAACCCACTGAGCCACCCAGGCGCCTCCAGTGCAAGCCCTATTGAGGAGATGATACTACATTAAATGTAAAAGGAAATAGGAAAATTAATTTCTCTTTTAGAGCATAGTCTTCATGAAATCTAATCTTCCATAATTATATTACATTTGAAAAAACTTTTCCTATTTCCAGTTTAGTCTATGTTTTCTGCCTGAGGATTTGCAGTTCCCTTCACTTTGGAAATTTTTTTCTTTAGTCATTCTAACCTTTTAAAAATGATTTGCTTAGTGGTGCCTGGGTGCTCAGTTGGTTAAGTGTCTGCCTTTGGCTCAAATCATGATCTTAGGGTCCTGGGATTGAGCCCTGTGTTGGGCTCCCTACTCAGTGGGGAGTCTGCTTCTCTCTCTCTTCCTCTTCCCCTCCCCCTCTGTTTGCATGCATCCTCTTTCTCAAATAAATGGAATTAAAAAAATAATTTTCCTCTAAATAATTAGGTTATTGGTCATTGTAGATCTTAGTATGAGGTGATATGCTTCATATTAGTGGACACTTGGCTCTCACAAGATGTTGCAGACACTCCACAGGAATTTTAGAGACATTCTGAAGCATATCTTCACTTCCTAGATTGATATGGGAAGCCGATTTTATTATAAGACTGATAAGTGTAGATGACTTCATCTTTTTTATTTTCAGTTTCTTTGGTAAACAACAAGATAAAAGATTATTTGGTCATCAGTGAATGGTGCTTGGAAAACAAGCTTTTTTCTGGGTGTAGGCTCAGAATGAAGGGCATGAGTCAATGAATTGAATATGAAAGATTTCCAGAAATTCCTGTTGTTGATCAGCTGCTGACAAGCAACCAAATCACTGAAAATCTTATCAAAAACTAAATTAGAAAGTAGTTGCAGGGACTGATTGTGCAGTAGTAACCGAAAGAAGAGCATGTGTCTTATCTGTTCAGGCTGCTATAACAAAACATCACAAACTACGTGGCTTATGAGCAGTGAAATTTATTTCTCAGAGTTCTGGTGGCAGAATGGTTGGGTGAGGGCTCTTTTCCAGGTCACAGACTTTCCCTTGCATCCTCATGTGGTAGAAGGGGCTTGGGATCTCTCTGTAGCCTCTTTTATAAGGTACTAATCCCATTCATGAGGGTTCCACTTTTATGATTTAAGCACTTCCCAAAGGCCCCACTTACACCATCACATATTCAGCATTTTAACATGTGAATTTTGGGGGATGCAAACATTCAGACCATAACAGCATGTAAATTAGTTCACTAAAACTAAAATTGGTTGAAAGTCTTAGGTTTCATATCCATTTCAGTTTTATTATTGGTAGTTATAAAGGTGGGGTGAAGTTGAAACTATTGGTAGAAATGAAAATTTTGTTGCTGTTTTTGTAAATACATATCATAATTTGCTCGTTCTTCATTGTACTTTTTTTTTAAAGATTTTATTTATGTATTTGATAGAGCGCAGTTGGGCAAGGTGGCAGACAGAGGGTCAGGCGGAGGGTCAGGTGAAGGAAGAAGATAAGCAGGCTCACCGCTGAGCAGAGAGCCTCATGTGGGGCTCAATCCCAGGACCCTGGGATTATTGACTTGAGCTGAAAGCAGACATGCTTAACCAACTGAGGCACCCAGGTGCCCTGCCCCGATTATTATTTTAAATGTATGTTGTTCAATTAGACAATTAATATACTCAGATAATTGTGTGAAGTGTACTATTTTATAAAATTTTATAATTTACAAATTTATAAATTATAAATTTATAATTTATAAAATTATAAAAAAAGAGAAAAGATCCTTCTCTTTTACCAGTGTGTATGTGTAGCCATTGTCTGAAAACCTTTTTTGGAGGTTAAGCCTTTATGGTGTGGGGTTGGGCACAGTGTTATCTTTTATGTTTGCCCAATGGTCACTTCCATATAGGAAGTCTAACATAGCAAGCACATCAGTTTATCTATGTGCTCTGATTCACATGTGTCATTTGTTTTGAAAATTAAAATTCTTGGGGCACCTGGGTGGCTCAGATGGTTAAGAGTCTGTCTTTGGCTCAGGTCGTGATCGTTGGGGTCCTGGAATCAAGCTCCCAGCTCAGTTGGGGGTCTGCTTCTCCCTCTCCTGCCCCTCTCCTTATGCTCTATCCCACTCTCTCTGTCTCAAATGAATTAAAAAAAAAAATTAAAATTCTCACTATCATTTTAAAATTGGCAATTCCAGTTCCAAGTCCTTTAAAGATGGAAATGCTCCAATGGTACAGAGTGGTCAGGGGGTTAGAAAAATATATTTTTAATCTATTTGCTCTCAATTGGGAAGCCTTTTTTATATGTTGCAAGGATTTGGTGGTTATTATGTGCTCCTGTTATGTCTTGCACTTACCCCAATTACAGCACCTGCTTACTGTACTGTATTGTAATTTTTGATTTTTGTTTTTGTTAGGTATGTCAGTGCTTAAGGCCTAATGGTACCTAGAAAATAGGGGCACTGGCTAAGTATTTATTGAATGAATAAATATAGACTGCAGCAAAGAGGGGAGTCTGGTATAGGGCCTAACTGAAAGAAAGAGAGGGGGAACAAAAGAGAAAAGTGACTGTTGGTTAAGCATACTTAAGATCTGGAGTTCAGGAAGTAATTTAAATTCTAGTAGTTGTTGAATTTCTATATCTTTTCCTAAATTGTCTTTTTAGGTGATGTGGCCAGTCTATTTGTTGAGGTAGATCTTTTCTAATTCTCCGTTACTTTGTTTTCAACTGTTTTTTTCTTATATGCTGAAATGTGACTTGTGCTTCTCTCACTAAACAAAATGTTTTCATTGTTTGCTTCCATTACCTGTGAGTATCTTCATATTTGAAGGCATATACTTAACTGTGTCAAAATGTCTTCCATTCTAAATAAAATGTATTCACTACTCAAGGCCTTCTGGAATAAATCATTCTTTATATTTAATTGTTCTCTTTTATTCTGAACCCGAGATAAATAGGGTCACAGCTGGGTGAAAGTGAAGTAAAATAGGACTAATTTTCATAATTCCCTCCCCAGAATAATTTGTTGGAAAACTGATTACGTGACTGTTCCACCTGAAGAATCTTAAAGGTAAGAGGGCTTGTGAATATTTCCATACTTACGAAAAACTTAAAATGGCACTCGTAGATACTACCTTGGGAATTGTGGTTATAGCTTCACTTAACTATGTCTGACTTCTTTTTTGCTGGAGTTGCCATGTTAAAACATAGTGTTTTATCTCCTATACATATATAAAGTAGGAAATAGGAAGTTATAATAATCCTAGAACTATTTTCTTTAGAGTCCTAGATTTTGTCTTGCTGTGACATTTTTGTTTCTAGATAAATAGAATAAAGAACATATTTACCACATATAAGATCTGTTCAAAAAGCTATTTGACGATTTAAATTTTGTGAACTCTTTCCTTCTCACATTCTTTCTTATGTTGATATTCTTTGAAATGCAGTTGTTTTTAAAATAATCAAAATCTCATCCTAGTGGGAGTCATACAGATTAACTATCTTATATCCTATGATACATCTAAGATCCATTTGGGGTGGGGTGGTGTCTGTGCCTGTGTGTTAGTTGTTGAGTACTTCTTTTGTCGTAGTCTTGGTGCTAAGCACTTTAAAAGGATTATGTGATTATGTAATTTAGTCTTCATAATGACTGAAGTGGTTACTACATTTATCTCCATTTAATACATGGGGAAACAGGCTTAAAGACATTAAGTAAGTGGCAGACTAGTTGTGGTTTGAACCTAGACAGTTTTTTCCTAAAACCTGTGCTTAAAGGGACAGTCTGTTTTTATACAGAAGCATACTGGTATTAAAGCTCCAGCAACAAACATGTAGGGGAGGGATATTTTGAACAAAAACATGTTAGAATAGCCCGCTTGAAGCAAAGAAATCTACTTACAAACTCAAATGAAATTGCGGTACAGGTAGAAAAAAAATTGGAGCATTTTGTAAGGGATTTAAAAATCAAAAATTGTAGAGCAGGACTGAGTTGATTAGCAGAGAGGCTGTAAAGGAAATAATTATTAAGCTAAAGGAGTTAATTGCTTTAACCTTACTCTGAAGTGAATTAATTGAAGGCGCTAGAGCAAATATCTGTGATAGTTTAAGCCACACTGAGAAAATAAATGTAGATAAATCAACAAAATCACATAGCCTTCAGTGGTGTTTTAAAAGGAACTCAAGGACAACACTGTAGAACCGTTGACTCAAATGTGTCATAAGTAACTTGTGCCAGAGTACAGGTTGAATATAGATGTGGAGATGCCTATACTTCAGAAAGCTTGAAGAGCCCTCTGCAGTGAGAGACTGAGCCACATCTGTAAACTTTTTCTGGAAAGGGCCAGGTCGTAGGTACTTTAGGCTTTACAGAGTGTATAGTTTCTGTCACAGTTATTTATATTTGCCATTGTAGTGCAAAAGTCATAGGCAGTATCTAAAGGGATAAGCATGGCTATTCAACAAAATTTTATTTACAGAAAAACTCGGCTGGTTTTTTGAACATTGGCCTATAATAATGGATACTATCCCTCCCTGGACATCTCTAAAAAATAGCCTTGAAGGATCAAATTTTTAATAGCATTGGGAGGCAGTTAATGGCTTTATTTAAGGCTGGGATTGAGATGAAAGATCCTGCACTGAATAGTAATGTAACATTTGCGTGTTTATTACTGCTAGACAATGTTATAAGCACAGGTTGGCCTGACAGCAGTGCCCAAGTCATTAATCACGGAAATATACCACTCAGAGTACCTCATTGAATGCCCCCTCATTTTTAACTGAATTTTTGGGACAGGGGATTGAATTTGGGGACGAGTTTATCTTGGATAGGGGATTGGAAATAAAGGAGGAAGAAGAATAGATTATTTTAAGAGTAGTTCTGGGAGTCACTGATTCTCTGATAACCTCAGCCGTGTGAATCAGTATACTATTTAGCATCTTCATGAAATATGCTTGTCCTTGGCATAAGTATGCCCAGCACAGGGACAGCTCTACTTTTTCCCAAAATCCCTTTCATTCAGTCTTGGCTCCCATTTATCATATCTGTGCCCTTTATGATAGAGTCTGTAATGGCAGAATTGGGTGTGAGAGTGGAGTGGGAAATAGAGTTAAACTTCTCATGGCTTTTCATATGTCTTCTTTTTTTGTACCCAATGGATCTGACTACTCTTGACAGAATATTAGTAGACTTTATCAATTTAGTTGTTACTCAGAAGTGTTGATCCGTGTTTTTTCAGTCTTCTCTTTGCCTTTCTTTGTCTTTCACTTCTGTCTAGGGAAAACACAGAAATTGGGCAGTTAACACTTTTATTACCCTTCCCTATTTTTCTGTTCTTACTAGCACCAATAATAAAAATAGGGGCACCTTGTTGACTCAGTTGTTTGAGCTGCTAGACCTTAATTTCGGCTCAGGTCATGATCTCAGGGTTCTCGGATCAAGCCCCATGTCAGGGTTTGTGCTCAGCAGGGAGTCTGCTTGAGGATTCTCTCTCCCTCTCCTGCTGCACAACATCCCCCGCCCCTGCGCCCACCCCATGCATGCTCAGACACTAGCTCTCCCTAAAAATAAATCTTTAGAAAAAAATAGTAATGATAATAACAGCTACTTACTACATGGCAGTGGAGCTACGATTTGAATGTATGTCTAAGTCTTAACTAGGATGTTCGTGTGTTTAGATACCATGGACTTGCTGGAAGGACAGTAGGAGGAAGCAAGGAGGGGGAGGTTTGAAGTGAACTGGTTATAGATGGAAGGAAACAGACTTTGAAAGAGAAAAGGATGGGGAGAAGGGAAGGATAGAAATTTTAAATGGAGCTGGCCAAGGCTAAAATGTTTAGTTTCTGTTAGCGGGAATCCCTTGTCCCTTCTCTGATTCCTTGAAGCTTGTTGTGCTTCAGCAACTACAGTAGAAAATACATTGCTAATGTCTTAGGTGTAACTTGAAATAATTTCCTTTTATAGAGAATGGTAGTTATATCCTAGAGCTGTGCTGTCTAGCACGGTAACCAGTACCCCACTGGATTACTTAAATTTAAATTAATTAAAACCTAAATAATATGAAAAAATTTATTCCTTGGTTGTAGTAGCCACATTTCAGGTGCTTGATAGAACAGTTCTTGTTGGGCAGTCTTGTTCTAGAGAACTAAACTATCCTGTTCTAGAGAACTGAACTATCTTCTGCACTACTGTTACTTGAATGCACTATAATGGCTGGCCTGGGATTCTTGCTTCCATGTATTACAGGGTATGTGTGGGAAAATGAGTTCTGAATTCTGAAAACTGATTTGTAATAGTGCTCCTTTTTTTAAATTCCACATCTAAAAGTTGATGCTTTTATGATAAATAAAATTTGTAAATTAGGTCATTCTTCCCAAACTGATTTTATGAACATATTTGGAATAGGATCATAACAGAAGCAATATATACTGAAATAAAAAGGGCAACTTGTAAGATATAAGTGCTTTAAGATCATTATGTTAGGAATAAAAGACTTAAAAGATACTTTAGCTTGGAAAGGTGGAGCCTGAGAAGAGATATTAAAGATTGAAATTTGTAAATTAAAGTCATCTGAAAAGTAAACAGAATTAAAATCAAGAATGAACAATCATTCTTTGAGATTCATTTGTGGTTAACCAAATTTAAAAGAAAAGTCTGTTTGATTTATAGATAATTTACAGAACTTGGTCGAACTATTAAGGAGTCTAGGTAGAATATGATATGATTAAGAGTCATTAATAGTTAATATCATGAAATCAAGTTATATCTAACTTTTTGGGTAACCACAAGGAGGGATAGTTCTGCCTACCCACAGCTTATCTCTTAAGTTTTTTTAATCGACCACAAATTATTGGCTTAGGACCATGGTGTCTGTATTGTATTCCTGTGCTCCTGTTACTGGAAATTTAAAGCAAAACTGGTATTAAAAACCATGAATCCTTAGATTAAAAATGAATCTAGGCAGATAGAACAAATAAGCATGAATAAGTTATAACTTTATATGGTATTGAACTAAAAGTTACGACTTTTATCTACTGAAATGGTAAAACCCTGTCATTTTGAATGAATAAACTAGTAATGTAGCATAATTGGTGTTAGATACGGCCCCAGTTAATACATGATGTATTCAAGAAGAAGCGCACAGCTTCTAAGAATTTGGAGCACTTGGTGTTTTAAGCAGATTTCTAACAAGGGCAGTCTGTAACTTGATTGAGGGTTTCTCAGTGATAAACTATTGCTTATGTACTTCATTGCATGCGTTAAAAAAGAGAGGGGAGTATTTGCTATAAAATGTTAATTATAGATTACAATTAATATGTTAATACAAGAATATAAGCTTAATATTCTTAAGGAAGGAAATGTGAAAACAGCATAGACTATCCAATAGGGCATAAATTATTTAGCTAAGTAAAGATATAGTATATTGCATGTTTTGAAAACTTACTAGATTTTTAAAATATGGTATTTTAAAATTAACATTTTATCACATTTAATTAACTCTCAAATATTTTTTATTCTTAGGATACCGGGGGAGTTGGTATGGTATGAATTTCCCCACATAAAGATTACAGTCAATTACCAATCATACCAGGAGAACAGTATGCCTTCAAAATCAAGTTGGGAAGTTACCTAGAGCAGTGTTTCTCAGGCTTTTACATAATCATGTCCAGATCTTGATAAAATGCAGGTTCTAGGTCTAGAGTGGTGCCTGAAGTATCTTGCATTTTAACAAGTTCCCAAGTGATACTGTAGAGTAATCTATGACTGTCTGAATATTTTTATGTAATCTTCTGTCTCCGTAATTCCATTATTGTAGTTGCTGAAATCAGAATACCTTGAAATTATCCTAGAGTCTTGCTCTTTAACACATACCTCACATTCAGTCTTTTTGCAAATCCTGATGGATGTATTTTGAAAATAGTTGGAATTTGATCCCTTCTTATCGCCACTGCTGCTACTCTGGTACAAGCCGTTTTCATCTCCTTCCCTAGATGACCAGTCGACTTGCTTTTTCCTTTGCCCCCTCCTCTGCTTAAAATCTTCCACTGGCACATGTCACTCAGAAAAACAGCCAGTGTGTCTGTTTACCTTAGCCCTAAAGTTGTTGCATGGTCTTACTATCTGTCTGTCCTCTTACTGCTTTTCCTGTCTTTCATTCTGTTCTAACCACACTTGCCTCCGTGTTTTTCCTTGGACATATCGGACATACTGCTCTTCACTGCCTTTGGACTTTATATTTACTGTTCTTTTCTGCCTAGAATGCAGGTCCTTTAGGTAATCCATAATTCTCTTCTTTGATTGTTTCAGATTGCCTTTTCAAATTTCACTTTATCAGAAAGGCTTTCCCTAAATACTTGTATGAAATAACAGCTTCTCCATAATTGTATGTGTATTTTATAATTGTATTTTACTTTTCTCAAAATCTCAACGTACTAGATATTTTAGTGTGTTTATTTTATCTTCCTTGCTAGAATGTAAAGTCAGGAATTTTTGTCTGTCTTGTTCAATGCTATACTTAGATCATTGTGTAATAGTATACTTACGGCACTCAATAAATCTTTGAATTAAAAAAAAAATAGCCCATGAGGAAGTCACTGGGCCTCTGATTAAATGCCTTCATTGATAGTTACTCTACCTCCCTTCAGAAAAGCCATTTCATTTGAAAGTAACTGCTAAACTTCTCCTTAAGCTTTCTGTTATTCCAGGCTAAACATTCTTGCTACTTTTCTTTTTTGCATGTGATATGGTTTCCAAGGCTGTCACCAGTAGTCATCTTCCATGGACATTAATCATTTTCTTATTTGTCCCTAAATAAAATAGCATCAGAACTAAAACAGATGTTGCAAATATAGGCTGAGGGGGAAGTTTTCCTCTTGTTTTTGACAATCTGCTTTTATTAAGATAGACTGATTAAATTAACTTTTTAAGATTTTATTTATTTGACAGAGGGAGAGAGAGAGAGAACACAAGTAGGCAGAACAGCAGGCAGAGAGAAAGGGGGGGCGGAGCAGTCTTCCTGCTGAGCAAAGAGCCCGATGCGGGACTCAATCCCAGGACCATGAGATCATGACTTGAGCCGAAGCCAGAAGCTTAACCTACTGAGCCACCCAGGCGCCCCTAAATTAACTTTTTAAAGTAACTCTAATTCTTACTGATTTTGCCTTTTTAATCTACTAAAACCTTTAAATCATTTTTCCATGTGCTACTAAGTTTCTTATCTTCTGCTTTACAGTTGGTTTTTTGAACCAAAGTGTGGGTCTTTGCATTTCTCCTTATTTAGCCTAAAAGAATTTTCCTGGGCAATACATACCTTTAATGTAGAAACTAGTATGTTTAAATTATTGAAAAAACTAATAGAAAAATTACTTCGTATCAATACGGGAGAATTATAATTGATGAAATTGGGGATTTCTTGTGCTGAGATATTCCAAAATGTTTTTGAACAGATCATTACAATCATGTATCTTGCATCAGTTCAAGAAAGAATTCAGAGTAAACTTAAAAAATAATTTTACCTCATACACTTATTCTTCTTGACTAACAAATTCATTTCCTTTCCCACATTTCTCATTTTGCCTCTCATAATCATTTTCTTAGTCCTCAACGCCAGAGTAATCTTTGACTCCTTCCTTGTATTTATTTAGTCACCATATCTCAGAAATTCTTATTTGTTAATTCCTTCTTTTTTATTCACTTCATAGCCAGTTACCCTAGCTATGTGGATCTCTCTGCTTCTGATCTCTCCCTGCTATAATCCATTTCAATGCTTTACTGGCAGATCATTCATTTATTTATTTATTTATTTTTAAGATTTTATTTATTTATTTGACAGTGAGAGATCACAAGTAGAGAGGCAGGCAGAGAGAGAGGGGGAAGCAGGCTCCCCGCTGAGCAGAGAGAAACCGATTCGGGGCTCGATCCCAGGACCCTGAGACCATGACCTGAGCCGAAGGCAGAGGCTTTAACCCACTGAGCCACCCAGGTGCCCCCAGATCATTCTTTTAAAAGAGTCATAATACTTTTATCATTTCAGTCTTCAGAGGAATCTGTAAGATTGGATCTAAACTTCTCAACCATTAGAGATCTATTTGTAATCTGTCCCTACTTGATTTGCATTGTTTTGCTTATTGCTTTCCTTACTCATTACCATAGTCTTCCAGATGAATTTCTTGGCATATATCCCTCCTTAGTACACACAGACACACACACACACAGACTCTCTCTCTGTCTCTCTCCCCCTCTTCTCTCCCTTTCTCTCTCTTACACTTTTCTTGTTGTTGTCAGATTGGCCTTGTTAAATGCTATTTTACTACTTTATACTGTTGCCTCTTAAATGCAGAAAGCTCAACACATATAACCTATCACATTCAGTGAAAACTCAGTTCAAATTGATCTCTTTTCCCTAAGCTCTAATTATATTTATGCCTGTACCACGAAATCTATCATTTAATCTTTGTTGCTTAATACTAACAGAAGGCTTTTCCTTTCAGTAAGACTGCTTGATGGCAAGGAGTATAAAAGAGTACTGGATTATCCATAAAATTTACTGGCTTGGCTTGTACTATGTTCTTTTGTGTGTAAAATAATTTCTTACAGTTCTGGGTTTTTCATTGTTTTTCATTGATACTGGAAGAATGCAAACATAAAAACTCTGTTATAATTCATCCTATAGGAAGCCCATTTTTAAGGAGAAATGAAGAGGAAAATTATATATACCCTAAATGTGGGCGATCGAGAGTATGAAGATACGGAAGGTAAATTTTTATCTTTTATAAAGCTTCTGTGTTGAAAGCAAAAAACTTAGTGTTTCTAAACTGTTCATTTGTGTAAATTTCAAAATTTACAAAGAGTTTTTTTGTTTTCATTTATTTTCATTGGTCTTAAATTCTGAAATAAGCTTCCTAAATAAGAAGTGTATACATTTTTTCCCTCCTCCCATGTCTTATTTTTGATTGATCAAGGTTTTTTGTTTGTTTGAACTCTTTCTTCTTAAATTTTTTTCCCTACTGGTTTATGAATATACTAATCTGTGTTTGTTCTTATAATCTTCTGCTTTGGGTTTTTTAAATAGTTGGCATTGACCTTTTCCTCTACTTCTAAATTTAATAATTTAATATTTACTGTTAACAGTAAAAGAATCTTAGAACACTTTAACTCTGATCATCCTACTCTTACTTACAGGTTATAGTCATCTTTTTTTTTTTTTAAACACCACAGATTAGTTGATATTTTTAAATGGATAGTATTTGGGGGATTTCTTCTCCATTTCTTTTTCTTTTTTTTTTAAGATTTTATTTATTTATTATTTGAGAGAGAGAATGAGCAGGAGGTGAGGGTCAGAGGGAGAAGCAGACTCCCTGCTGAGCAAGGAGCCTAGGATGCGAACTGGATCCTGGGACTCTGGGATCATGACCTGAGCTGAAGGCAGTCACTTAACCAACTAAGTCACCCAGGCATCCTCCATTTCTTTCTTTCTTCCTGAAAAAACTTTAAGTTCTTTTAGTGAAAGTCTCTCTGCTCAGTGGGGAGCCTGCTTCCCCTCCTCTCTCTGCCTGCCTCTCTGCCTACTTGTGATCTCTGTCAAATAAATAAATAAAAACTTAAAAAAAAAAAAAAGAAAGTCTATTAGTGGTAAATTCTTAAGTTTTTATATTTATTTTAACCTCTTCAGCACTATTCAAAGAACTACAATTCTGTATTGATAATTTTTGTTGTTGTTTTCCTCTTAGCACTTTGGGGACATTATTTAACCCTTTTATGGTTTTGTTTTTACTGTCAGGAAATCTCTTCTCAGCCTAATTGTCAATCCCTTAGAGATGATCTGTCTTTTCCTTCATTTTTCTCTTTAGATCTTATTTTTATCTTTGATGTCTTTGATGTTGTACAGATCTGCTGCATTGTTTCTGGCATGGATTGTTTTCATTTCTCTTGGTTACCATACTTTCTATGTCCTTTATCTTTTGGATCTTTTTTGTTTGTTTGTTCTCTCATTTCTCAGCCATTACTGCTTTAACTGTTGGATATTCTTTATTCTCTTCTTCTGGGCTTCAATTAGTATGTTAGACTTTGTTTTGACCTCATTTCCCACTCTTCCAGGTTACATCTTGTATGTCTGTTACAGTCTAGGTAGTTTTCTCAGATCTCTCTTACAGTTCACAAATATTCTTTTCTTCTGGGTCTAATATACTGTTTAATCATTCTATGTTGTATTTGCAAATTCTGATATTTGAAGCCAGTGGACATCTAAATAAATTGATCATTAGTGAGTATAATGTGTAAAATATAAGTAATTGTTTCTGTTGATTCTTACTCAAAGTAACTTATTTTCGTAGGTTTGGTAATGTTTTGATTATGAACTCATATTTGATAAATTTAATCTGTAGAATTCTCAGGGCCTACCTAAGGGATGTTTTCCTTCAGAGGATTTGTATTTGCTTTTTTCTAAACCCATGCTCTACTTTAGCATAGGGTCTTGACTTGATATGGAAGTCTCTTAGGATCAGTTCCCCTGCCTGGGTTGGTTGTAAGTCTTTAGATGTGAACCCTAATATGAACATTTGCTCCCAGGACAATCTCCACTTTTCCACTTGCTTGGTGTGTATTGTTCGCATTTCAGCTGACAATTTCTTTATTGTTGTTTCATTTTATGTTGAATTTTCAAGTTTCTTTTACTTTTGAGCCAACAGTACATATTCTTTTATGTTGGTTATATTGCTGGTGGGCATTTAAATTAGTACAAACCGTAAGGGATAAAATTTCATAGTTATCTCTTCAAACTACAACTGTAGTCCATCAGTAAGTTAAAACAAAAAAAAATGCAGACTAGTGTATATAGTGTTTTAGTATTTGTGTGAAGAAGGAGCTTTAAAAAGATATGTTTTAAGAGTTGCTTGCTTCTGCATTAAAAAAGTATCTTTGGAAGAACACAGAAGAAATATAATAGTTGTTACTTATTGCATTTGGTGGGGCTGGATGGATGGCAGTAGATTTGAGTGGGAGATTTGTCAGTATAATCTTTTTTTTTACTTTAAAATATTCGAACCATCTGATTATTACTTATTTTAAAAATTCATAAAAATTCTTTTTACTTCCCCATTAAAAATATAAATTAGCAAATGTTGGGGGTATTGTGCTCAAGGAGATGTTTATTACACTGTAAGATTTAATTACTTTGTCTTTGGGGGGCCCTTTAGAATATCTAGTTCTTGATACTGCCTTGAACATGTCATTTGGTCTGGAAAACTTGAAAGCGTATATGGCTGCTTTACTTTATAGGTGAAGAAAACAAAGATAATACTGCCACCACTGGTCTGTTGTACAGTGAAACTGACAGATGTCCGATATGTCTTAATTGCCTGTTAGAGAAAGAAGTTGGTTTTCCAGAAAGCTGTAATCATGTCTTCTGCATAACCTGTATTCTTAAATGGGCAGAGGTGAGTCTGAGAATGAACTAATATTATTGTATTTTAATTTCCTAGCATGGTATCATGCCACCTAAAGAGCTGATAATGCCTTTTATAAGTAACACTTTTTCCCCTTACTGTGGACAAATTTCCCTGTATTATTCCAATTCTGTCAGTATATTTTCTTCTAGTTTTTTTGCACATCTTTTTTGTTATTTTATAATTAAAAAATTTTAAGTGCACATCTTTAAAAAAAAAACAACCTTATAGGAATAACAGATTTATTTTATTTTATTTATTTATTTATTTTTTTTTGGCGAGGGGGTAGAAATGCAGTAATTCATCTTCAGTGTACTTTATCCTCTTGAGATAATATCTGCTTACTACTAATAACACGTTCTGTCCGTTTTGTGTTTTATATTTTTCAGGGAATTTTTATGTAGATTATTTGATTTCTTGTATCAGCCTTGTGGAATAACAAGAGCAGATATACTAGTGTTTTTCAGTTTTACGATTTCATAGCTTAGAGAGGCAGGAGTGAATTTAGAACTGCCATTCTCTAATTCCTGTCTTTAATGTAGTGTAAAATAATTTCAGAGTCCAAGTTAACGATATTGCTGAGATTCTTCTTAGGTAGTAAGTGATTAAGAAAAGGATATTTTGGACTTTTAATGTATTATGTTGACTTAGTTCAGGCCGAGTAGATCATGGTACTAGTACATTGAATCACTGAATATGCATTATAAGCCCTATTGTTATGAATTGTGAAATAAAAATTCATTGTCATATGAATCGTGCTGTATTTTTCTAAATTAGTAGTCCTTCAGGGTGTAAAAATGAGTAAAAAAGATAAATCACAAAAATATTTTTTCAACAGTAGCTGCATTCAACTTGATGTCCGTAAGCACATTGGATAATTGCTTCTTACATAATTGGGGCCTTCAAAGTTCTGTGTTTCACTTACATTTTCATTAATAGTGTAGAAAGGAGAATGTAACTGTATACTGATGCTGTGGCTGAGTTCTGGAAGGAGGAAAAATTTGTTATACCAATTGCATTCATACCTGTATACCTGGAAACAGTTCTAATTAGATTAAAGCCTCAACTGGTCTTGGCAAGAAGGGACTAAGGAGAGGTAAAAATGTATTTTGGGAAAAAATATGTTGAGTTTAATTTAATTATTAATATAATTATGAATTTCCATGTGTTTATAGGAGCATTGACTAATGAATGCATATTTTTCTCTGCCACCCAATTAAAGATTTCATCTGTGTTGAATTTAATGCACCTTGGTTTGCTTTGTGATTATATATTTTAAAAGTAGAGATTTTGCTTCCAGTAGAGAAGTAACATTATTAGATGGATAGAAGGTTTCAATTCACTGCTTTTATAAGATTTTATTTAGTGATCATAGAATTGTTAAGATTCAGCAACATAGTCTGAGTGTGTGCTTTTCTCTGTGACATCAGAATGTACTAAATAGGTCTGATTCTCCATCATTATGCTGTATGTGCATCTTCAGCATAATCACGCACTTTATCCTGGTGTACGTGTTCCAGGTTTCTCTAGGGTGTATATCTAGAAGTGGGACTACTAGTATGTGGTGGACTATGCACATTTTCAACTGAGTTCTCAACTTATCTATGTTTTTAACTTTTGTTGAATTTTTTTTTTTTTTAAGATTTTATTTATTTGAGAGAGAGAGCACGGGAGTGTTGGGGGAAAGGGCAGAGGGAGAAGGAGAGAGAATCCCAAGCAGACTCCCCACTGAGTACAGAACCTGACGTGGGTCTCGATCTCAGGAGCCTGAGATCATGACCTGAGCCAAAATCAAGAATCAGACACTTTATTGATGGAGCCACCGAGGTGCCCCTGAAAAAAAAAATTTTTTTAAGTTGAAAATACTTGATAACATGTATAGTGTTGCAGTCAACACATTTCTTGAATGTAATATTTTCTCTTTTGTGTTACTGCTTTGGATATAAACATTTATTAAAGCCAAACAGCTTTTAAAAGAAAGTAGGGGGAGTTTAAATTGTGATATGGTTTAAACAAAGTGATTAACCTTGAAAGCAGAGAATAACCAGGGAATATTCTGAATTATTTCATTGTACCTAAACAGGATAGCGTCCATCATTGAATTGACCAGTAACAAGAACACAATCCAATAAGTTGTTCATTGTAAATAAAAATTGAATATTTTGACCTTGGATGTACATGTTTGTATTTGACATGTCTGTATTTAGAGGCTCCTAAGGAGCCAGGCCCTATACTAAGCCTTTTTAAATATTCTTTCATTTAAATAACTATGTCAACGTTTATTTAATACTCAAGGCAAGGATTCTGAACTCCAGTTTGTTGCTAAATACTTCAAGGGATAGCCTGAAATTAAAATAATTTTAAAAAATTGATTCATAGTTTAAAATTTTACCAATGTTCAGTTTTTTTAGTAGGAAGGTAGAAATCAAAGTGAAATTTATAGTTGTTAGAAGTCTACATAATAAGAAAACAGTACAAAATGTGTTGAGAATCGTCTTCATAGCTTATGTGTCTTTCAGAAATTCAGCTGAGCTGTCTGAGGTTTGTACTCCAGGTTCATTGAAATAGGATTCAGAATGGATATCAAGAACCAAAAAGAAGTACTTATTTACTTTTACCTTAATATTTTAGGCATTGAAGAAATTCTCCTCTGTAAGAAACAAGTAAACTTAAGGTATATGGTATTGTAGTGTATTTATTTCAGACACCCTCCTGAAATTTGTCATGCTCCTAAAGTTTCTATATCCAAAGTCAAAGTTAGTTTTTAATCTTTTCAAGCTCTAAAATTTTGGTTCTATGTTTATTTAAAACAAAAGCCATGTAAGGCCTTTCAAGTGATCAAGTAACTAAGCTTTAGTCTATAGGTATTTTATACAGTATGCCTTCCCCAGGGAGGAATGATTCAGGGTAATAGAACCTGTAGTGGCCTTCGTGGCCCGTAACCTAATTTCCTGCATTTTGGGACACTAGAACAAATTAAGCATGTCCACTATGACTATGTTTAATTTTAAGAAACTCTTGCATGGTAGGCCTGTTGGTTTGTGAAATAATGGTGATGATGATGATGTAGAAATAGAATATTAAACAGTAATTAGCACTTAAGGAAAGTTGAAATTTTTATTTAAACCATTAATATGAGGGCTGAGACTCTAAAACTAAACAAAGTAGACCTTTGAACTGATGTATTACACACAGAGCAATACACTAAAGTTTATTAGCCACTTAAAAAGTTATTTTACCAAATTTACCTACCTATATTTTACCTACCTTACCTATATATTTTACCTTATTATACCTATATGGTCTAAACATATTGACAGTTTTTACTTTGTCTGTAAGTTTAACCTTGATCCTCTGAGTTTGCACGTTTTATTTTATTTTATTCATTTTATTTATTATTTGAGACAGAGATCATGAGCAGGGAGGAGGGGCAGAGGGAGAGGAAGAAGCAGGCTCCCTACCAAGCAGGGAGTCTGATGACTTGGGGCCAGATCCCAGGACCCTGAGATCATGACCTGAGCTGAAGGCAGATGCTAAGCCAACTGAGCCACCCAGGCATGCCCTAAGTTTGTATATTTTAAAGTAGATAATTAGAAAGGTGAAGGCCAAGAGAAGTCTGACACACAGCTGTAGTAGTAATAGCCGATCTGTAATTGTGATTCCTATAGACAATAAGATACAACTTCCACACATCCACACACAGGTTGAGAAAATAGGATTTATGATTTGGCAGATTGCTAAGAAGTGGTTAAAATTTTAGACCTAAAAAGGTTAAGTTTAAAGCCTTGGAAGCATTTTATGTTTGAAGTATTTAAGAGATTATGTGATGGGACACACATAGGCGATGAGGAGGTTCTGATATCCACTAGGGTTTTCTATCTTTAATATAAAATATTTCCCTGTCTTTTAAGTAATTTTTTAAATGTGATTATCTTTCCTTCTGTAAACAAATTATCCTCCAACTTCTTTATCTCAGTCCTCCATTTCATACCAAATGCTGATAGCTTCAGTTTGAGAAAGTAAGGTTAAGGAAATCAAATTTGGACAGCTGGCAAAGGTATGTTATCGCTTCTGAGAGTAGAAATGAAGAGGGTCTTACTATGATGAGTACAGTTCTTGAAGAAGTTAAACGACAATGTTCAATGCAGCCAGGTGAGGAATTTATTTTTCAATTAATAATACATACCAAAAAATCAGAACCTGACTAGTTGACTTATATCTTGATTACTGATGTGTTTTATATATAGATATTCTTTATGCAGTGAGTAGAAATTTACACACTCTAGTAATTAGAATATTTTTCAAAGCTATATTGCCTGGATTTCTTCAATTTTTTCCTGGAATTTTAGTTTTTATTTATTGCTGAACGAAACTAAATCTTTCTGTTGTGTAGTTCTCTATGAACAAAAATGTAAACATCTGTGGAGCAATACTGTTCGTCCTTATCTTTAAAACTTTGTAAAGCATTGTCAAATACATTATTTCATTTAATTATTACAACTTGTGTAGAAGTGATTCAGGACTATCATCATCCTAAAAGTAAGAGAGGTTGCTCGTTTTGGGTCCTCCAGAGCTTGAATTTGTGACTCATTATTCCACATCCCCTATTGTTTCTCCTTGTAGATGAATCCTTTGGTAAAGCAAAGAATATTTTTACACTGTGAACCACTCATTATCTAAAGTGAACACTTGTAATCTAAAGCATAAATGTAATAGATTTTTATTTAATACTGTTTTTACCAGTTAGGTAAAATAAGATGTATAGCCTACTTTTAAATGTCAGAACTTTAAAATGATTTGTGCAGGTAGTTTATGGAATTTAGTATTTTTATTTTTCCAGAGAAAGAAAGTATTAACTATTAAATGTAAAAAAAAAATTATGATTAAAAGTAATTCTTACCCAACTGTTGGGCTTTCAAGAACAAGAAAGGGTTCCCTTTGGTTAGTTAGATAAAATGCTTTCTTGGTGTTAATTTTGTCACTGACAGTCATTTGTCCTTTAGGAATACATTCCTGAAAGCTGTTACAAAGAACCACAGTTTCACTAACGTGGACTGACAAGGACTGTCTTGAAGAAACTGGTTAAGTGTGATAGGGATCATGTAGTCTGTCTGACTACAGGTGAGCACTTTCTTTGGAGGTGTTCAGGCTAGGTATCTTAGAACCATTAACAAGAAAAATAGGTTCTTGTGAATAGGTTTTCAAAATAAGCCTCTAATGGTATGCATTCCTAAATCCTTTTTATTTGCTTTTGAACTGTAGTTTTATGTATTGTGCTCTCTTTGTTAGTAGGAAGGATAGATGTTCTAGAGATTCCCATGAACAGACAAACCTACTTACAAGCATAGGTACTGAGATTTAGTCTTAAGCGCTTACCTTTAACACTTGCTTTTTTCTCTCTAGGAGGGGCTATCTGTAGGCAGCCTTTGTGATTGAGGATAGAGCAGCAGCAGGAAGCAAGAAATATTAGGAATCAAGAATCCTGAATTCCAAATAAGGAAGGTTTCCTGTTCTTAGATTTAAATATGGGTTTGTCTGAGCTGGGAATTTACAACGCTTCAGAATACTAGGGTATGTTTTACTAAAATCATTAGGAAGATTTTTTTTTTTCCTATCAAAATTGCCTCCACTGATAAAAACCTTAGTACAGAGCTTCAACAATAAAATTATGCTCTTGTTTTTCAATACACATTACATTGTAAAGCAGTGATCAAATTCTGTTAATTTTGTAGCTCTATCAAGTTGAATGGTGATATTGAACTATGTTGATTATGAAACAAAGTAAGATTATTGAAATGAAAGTCATATTGGCTTAAATAGGTGATTGAGTATTTTTGATGTATATAAGAAATCAAAATGGTGAATAATCATGGGGTATTTATTTTGTTGTATATAAGGAAAACAAAATTTGGGATAATTTTTTTCAAAACTGAAGTCACATTTTTAAGCACAATAAGCATATTAGTTCAGAATTTTCTACATTAGTTTTACTTGTGCATTTTTTTTAAAACCATACAACTTAAAAACTAAATCATCTATATTAGTAACAAACTATGAAGACTAAGATTAAAATATCTGACATTTTCTGAATGGCTGTCTGTTGGATATAAGGGTGAAGTACCCTTGGGAATGCCTTAAAATTAGGCCATTGCAAACCGTTTTTTAAACTCTATTGGCAAAACTTTCCTAGTAAAGGTGTTTGATCCTCATGTTATTTGTAATTTTATGCATTAGTACCTGCTAATGATGGTGTCTTTGAACTTTGCCCTGTGTATTTTTCTTACGGTATACATTAACAAAAAAATTAATGATCCACTTGATTTTTTAAAAATCTGTTTTGATTTTTTTTATTTTTCTTTAGTCAATTTTTTTTTTTAAGATTTTATTTATTTTTATATATTTGACAGACAGATCACAAGTAGGCAGAGAGGCAGAGAGAGAGAGGAGGAAGCAGGCTTCCTGATGAGCAGGGATCCTGATGCGGGGCTCGATCCCAAGACCCTGGGATCATGACCTGAGCTGAAGGCAGAGGCTTTAACCCACTGAGCCACCCAGGTGCCCAGGTGCTCCTTCTTTAGTCAGTCTTAATTTATTGAAGTATGCTATGACAACTTAACTCAGGATAACCAAATTTCTCTTCTGTTTACCCTTTGAAATGTTTTGTTAAACTGTTCTAAGGTCAGAACTGGATATCATCATTTCTAACTAGCCATGGCAAAGATACTATAGGTAGCTTGTTTTCTGACCTTTGCTTCCTTAACTGGGGAAGATAACTTGGTTTTCAGCATTTTTTCTGATGGCTGAGCCTGAGCTAAAGAAAACCTATTAACTTATTTTCTAGTACTAACTAGATTTAGAAAATGTAAGCATATACAGATTTTGATAATATATAACAATGGTTTTCTGACTTTTTGCTGTTTTCTTTTTGTTTTTGTAATAGCAGTGAAACCTTTTCTTCAAATGAAACCTTAAACAAATCTGTGGCAATTAAGCTTAAGGAGAACAGAACAAAACCAAAATCGTACTCAGAACTCTGTTATTTGAAACATCAAAATGGAATGTCTCAGTTAAAACTGTCAGTTTTAAAGGCAGGAGCGCCACATAGCTGGTGTCAAATGAGGAAATTTGATAAGGAAGAAAATAGTTACATAATTTCAAAGTTTTTGAAAGATTCGTTGCACCTAATTTAGAGTAAGTTTCTTGAACACAGTGGCTTTCTTTATTTGTTAGATCTTAGTGTTTTGAAGTAGTTATAATAAAATGAAATATTTTAATTTCCATAAAAATCATTGAGAATGGTCTCTCACATGCATGTATAAATCATATTGTGGGTTGTCTTTTTGTTAATGAACTAAGCTTTTTCTGTTTGTGCAGTGAAGTTAGTTGATATTTAGAAGACGTTACACAGTGCTTCATATATGCCATACACTCTTCTAAGATTAATTCCATTAATTCCCGTAAGAACCTTAGAAGTTCTATTATCCACATAGTCACAAATGAGGTAACTGAGGCGCACGAAGTCTGTAACTTGCTCAAGGTTACTTATCAGGGCAAGATATGAAAGTAGATAGTAAATTCAGAGCTTCCATACATCTTTGTTAATGGTTTTTTAAAGAACGTGGATGGAAACAGTTTTCGTCTATCATTGTTTGATCTTTTTTTTTTTAATGTTTATCTAAATTTACCTTTAAAATAGAAGTAAGAATATTCTGAAACTTAGTTATTTATAAGAACTTGAAAGTTTTTTTATTATTAATTTTTTTTTTAAACCAGAGAGGGGGAGGGGCAAAAGAGGGAAAGAGAAAATCTGAAGTAGGCTCTACACCCAGTGTGGAGCCCGACACGGGGCTTGACCCTACTACAACCCTGAGATCGTGACCTGATTTGGGCGCTTAACCAACTGAGCCATCCAGGCACCTTGAAAATTTTTACTTTTAAATATTATTTTGAGTTATAAATATATTAATACAACCTTAGTTGTATTAAATTAAATTGTTTCAGATTTAGTTGTATTAAATTAATCTCCTTAAATTCTAGTTTAAGAAATTTCATATAATAAATGTTAATATGGTAAGCAACAATCACATAGTTGAGTTCCTTGAACTCAACTAGAATTGATATTTGCAGTGCATTATTTAAAAAGATATGGACAGCTTTGTCACTACTTGTTGCAAAGCTTCTTAAGGGGTCAAGTTTTCTGTAAGGAAAGTAATAGCATTCGAAATCCCTACTACTTGGAAGTAAGCTGAGCTGGCTTCTACCAGTCTGAACTGATTTAATGCAGTAAGGTCACATTTCCTAATTCAGACGTGGTAAAGCATTTTATCAGGGCCGTCTTAAGAGGAAGAAAAAAACTACGTTTTAGAGTAAGTAGAAAGTAACTCAACTTGTATTTTGGCTACCCCCAAAGTGATTCACAGGCTTTGTGAAAATGTATTCTATGATCAAAGTCTACACATAGTCTATCGACCTGTGCTTATATAAGTGTATCTTGGTATGTTCCATAGTCCAGAAAGGCAAAAATGACAACATTTTTTTTTAAAGATTTTATTTATTATTTATTTGACAGACAGAGATCACAAGTAGGCAGAGAGGCAGGCAGAGAGAGAGGGGCGGGAAGCAGGCTCGCTGCCGAGCAGAGAGCCGGATGTGGGGCTCGATCCCAGGACCCTGAGACCACAACCTGAGCCGAAGGCAGAGGCTTTAACCCACTGAGCCACCCAGGCGCCCCAACATTTTTCACTAGAGAATATAAGATAATTTATCAAAATTCCACTACTATCTTGTGGTCTTTTAGGCTGTTGCTAGTACATTTTTAAAATCCTGTTTTACTCTTACAACCATAAGCACTAGTAATATCACCTTTTGTTATTTTTATATGGTATAGAATCTTCCCTTCATCATACTACCAATGGGCAACATACTGTATCTTTAATAATTTAAATAATATAAACCTATTTCTATGCAAATATTTAAATACTGTAATCACAGAAACTCCTATAGTTGATGCACATTTATTTTGAAAGTATAGGAAATAATTTTATCAAAGTTCATTTAGAATCACAGTGATCAAAAGACTATTTTCCTTAATCTATAAGGAGTGCCTACAATTCAATTTTAAAAAGACTAGAAACTTAATAAAAAGTTAGGCAAAGGACAATGAATAAACAGTTTAAAGAAAAGGAACTTTGTAAAGCACTTAAAAATACGAAAATATGCCCAATCTTACTATAAAAGGAAATGTAAACTAAAACTCTTTTTTTTTTTTTTTTAAAGATTTTATTTATTTATTTGACAGAGATCACAAGTAGGCAGAGAAGCAGGCGGGGTGGTGGGGGGTGGAGAAGCAGGCTCCCCGCTGAGCAGAGAGCCCCATGCGGAACTCGATCCCAGGACCCTGGGATCATGACCTGAGCAGAAGGCAGCGGCTTAACCCACTGAGCCACCCAGGCGCCCCATAAATTAAAACTTTTAAGCATACCATGTTATTAATAGAGACTGGGACCACTCAGAAATAGTAATATAAACCAGTTTAAGATACATAAGAGAAAAAATTTAGTTCAGCATATGTTTAGTTATACTATATATTAAAAAGATACACCATGTATATATGTATGTGTGGGATCTCCCCTAAAGGATATATAGGAAACTACTTCTGGGGACATTATTGCTGGTGTAACTGTTGATTCAAAACAATCGATTTGGAGAGAAATATTAAGTCATAGAATATTAAGATCTGTACAGGACCTGTCCAAGTCATTCCTTTCTACAGCTGATTTAGAGTTGCCCAAGTGCTTTAGGTCACGAGCTGTTGATTTCCATGTAGTTCTCCTTTCAGTATACCAGTAGTTCTTAGCTGGGCAAGCAGGTCTTAATGGAATTATCTTGATATCTTGATAATAGAGATTTTATCTCTTGCGGATTGGTGTAGTACACTTATCTAGCCAGCATGTGGTAGGTGCTCAGTAAATGTTTGAATGAATTGAACAAATTTAGGATATTTATTACTCTTTTTTATTTATTATCTATTTTATTTATTAGACTTTGACATGGTACAGGTGGAAAGTATTTTAATCTTTATCTTTGAAAGAAAAGAAATTATTTTTCTGTTTCCTTTTCTAGTGGAAAACTTATTATAAATGCATTTGTTATGGTTTAATTTTGATCTGTTCTAAAGAAACATTTGTAAAGTTACAGTTTGCTAATCATTTTTCAGATACTGGCTTCATGTCCTGTAGACCGAAAACCATTTCAGGCAGTGTTTAAATTGAGTGCATTGGAAGGTTGTGTTAAGGTAAGGTTTATGTTTTACTTTGCAGTAAGAAATGTATAAACTTAGTTGAGATGATTTTCCCTTAATAGATTTCCAGTTTGAGTATATTTATGAATTGTTCAACTTTAGGTTTAATATGTGATTATTATTTCTATTCAGCATGGCAAGCCTAGACTTTTCTACAAGGCTACAAAAATTATGAACCCTTTTTATTCTTTGCCCTTTTAAAGAAGACATATCCATGGTAGTCACCTTACGATTTTCCACAAAATATGACTTCTGATGCTCTAAAGGAAGTTTCACATTTAGTCTTAAATTGTAGGAGGTTTAAATTTTTAGAATGTTTTTAGTGTGAGGATGTTTATGTATCAGAAACATTTACTAATTAATTGGATAGTGCTTTGACTATATTTTTCCATTGAGAAGGGGTTTGAAATGGAATATGAGATTCAAAGACTGACCCCACAAAAACTTAAGTTTGAAAGACCTGAAAATTGTTTTTCATGAAAAGCATTATTATGTTTGGAAGATTAAGCCAATAAAACTAAATATAAAATGGTATCTTTGTTTTTAAATGCTGGTGCTTGAAGGAAAGTGAGCAATTGGAGAATACGGAGTTTTGTAGAGATCTTGAGAGAGACTGCTCACAATTTCAGGGTTAGTATAGGCAGATGACTTTTATTCTTTGAGTACAATTTTATTGTAGTACTTAATCCTAATCACTTTCATGAGATGCACATTTAAATACATACCTCATTGATGTTATTTATGGTTATGAACCATGATTATGGTTTGTATTTAGATTAATATTTGGCTTACAAATAAAAGAAGAAAAAAGAAATAGGAACATATTCCTGAGTTAATGAATAAAAGGTGAAATGACAAAAGGAGAGTAAGTAGTTGTATAAGATCTATGAGAAGATTTCTTGAGATAACATTTGCAAGTCATGAATGATGTATTGTGGTAGTACTTGGCTGGCTCAGTTGGTAGAAAATGCAGCTCTTGATCTTAGGGTAATGATTTCAAGCCCCTGTTTGCAGGTAGAGTTTACCCAAAAAAAAAAAAAAAGGGAATTTTCAATATATACATACCTGATGCCACTGATGAGGGGTAGAGAGGAAGACTGTTCCCAAGTAGCATGATAAGCCCATAACAACTTGGTTGCTGTCTTTATGAGTAGAAAGGGGTATGGAAGTGACATACAACTATTTAAGCATAAGGTATTCTCAATGTAGGTATTTATAATTTGTTTTGATATATTTTTACCAGATGAGTCTCAGTGACATAAGGAACAAATGAGACTATAATTCAAATAACATGACATATGTAAAAAATGATTTTGCTTGTTGTAATTGTGTTAATTGTGCATCTATATAAATTAGTATGTCTTGGAGAAAGATACTATATAAATGTTAAGATCAAAATTAAAGCATGGCTTCTCTGAAAGATAGATTCTCTATTTTTCCAGACTATATATATAATGTTGCTGAAGATGTATTGGCATGAACTAGCTTCCAAAGATATTTTCCTCTAAAACTTTGTTTTGTTGCTTTATGTGAAATACTGTTTTTGTTGCTTAGATTAACAATTTATGTTTTCTTTAATATGGTTTGTATTTTACTTAAATTAAAAGCCTGCAGGGGCACCTGGGTGGTGCAGTTGGTTGAGTGCCCCACTCTCGGTTTCCGCTTGGTTGTGATCTTGGGGGTGTGAGATTGGGCCCCAGGTTAGTTACCACACTGAGTGCAGTCTGTTTGGGACTTTCTCTCTCTCTCTCCCTTTGTCCCTTCCTCTCTCAAATAAAATTTTTTTTTAAAAGTTTGGAGGAGTGTTAACCTAATTTAGTCAGACTTAACAAGTATTTCTTATTATGTGATATTAACTATATGTTTTTAATATTTTCCTTTGACCTTTACTTCTGAATCTTCACTTTATTTATCCCTTTTCAACTAAACGAATGAGACATCTGTACTTGCTTACTCCCTTTTTATACTTGCTTTTCAGTTTATTGAACATTTACCTCTGTAAAAGTGTCCCCCCTGAGGTTTGGGATAATTTTTTGTTTTCTGAATGTGGTACTTTTGACTGCCCTTTATTTTCTTTGGCTTATAGGGTATCTTTTTATGAATTTTGTATGTATGTTTTACTTTTCTGACCTTTCACAATCTTTACATCTCTCTGCCTTCCTTACCTTTTTAAAAATCATTTCTTAAATTTTAAATTCCTTTCAGTGTCCTGGGGATACTTTCTCCCTAAATCTTCTTAAGTACTCCAGTAGTTATAAGCTCTTACATGTATTTGTATGGCTTCTAAAACTATCACTAGCCCAGATCTCTTTCCTCAGAACTAGATTTATGTTTTCATCTGCTTGTTGGATATCTCCGTGTAGAATACTGAGGAATGTAAACATTAACAGATCCAGAACTCATCTGGGAGTTTTCCATTTTTTCTTTGTCCCTCATCTTTGCCTAGTCCTTCTGAGCAATGTCTTAAATTTGTTTTCTCTTCATTCCTTTTTTGTCACTTTGTAGACCTTCATGCTGTCATTTAGACTGGTTCTGCCAATAGAAATATAGTACAAGCCACTATAATTTAAAATTTTTACTTTCAGTAGTCACATTGAAAGAGTAAAAAGAAACCGTTAAAATAAATTTTTATAGTATATTTAATCCAACATAACTAATGTATTATGTCAACATACAGTATTTTTAAAGAATTATTGAGAGGTTTTACCTTGTTGTTGTTCTATATCTTTGAAATACAGTGTATATTTTACACTTAGAGTACATCTCAATTCAGACAAGCCACATTTCAGTGCTCAATAACTACATATGGCTAGTGTCTTATCTCTCACAGTGTATAGATCTGCTGCACAACTCTAAGAGCTTTCTTCTGGTTTCCCAGACTTTATAGTCTCTCCTTAACTGGTTTGTTCTCTACATTGCTTTAATACCTCCATTTATTCACTGTTTCCCCTGGAATTATTTTCTTATTTGAACCCCTTTACAGTCTGTTCCTAATATGTTACATCAGCTTCATATCCTGCTAATATTTTCTTCCCGATCTGCATTGGCTTCTCATTGTTCCTTGTAACTATGTTCTTTCTTCTATTCAGAATACTTTTTTCTTAGACAAATTCCTACTCTTTAAGACCGACTCATTAAAGTCTTCTCTGTTATCCTCAGTAAATTTCTCAGTCCTACGTATATACAGAGATCTGTGCTCAAGAGCACTTTCTGTTTACATGCCTCTCACTATTTTGTTTCCCTGGAGCTTAGCACACTTAACAGTCTTATAGCTTAGGATACTTGAATGAATAAGCATGTGTTTGGGCTACCCTTTCATTCAGAAAATTTTGCTTCTTTAATTTTTTTATGCTTTCAGAGGAGAATTGATAGGCTATCATTTGTGATGCTGGATTATCACTTTAAGGATTTTGCTTTTCTTCTAGGTTCAAGTAAAAAGACAGTTGAGAGAAACAAAAGACAAGAAAACTGAAAGCTCTTTTAAGAAGCAGCTCTCCTGTTGTGAAAATTCTAAAAGCTGTATGAGGTTAGTGATGAACTTCATAAGTGGAGTCCAAACGTTTAAAACCAGAAGGTAGCTAATAATAAAAAATAAAGAGTTGTCTTTTTTTTTTTTTTTGAACAATGTGGCTTTAAATGTATTTAATTATTTCTTTTAAAGCACACACTTGATATTAAGAAATGACCTGCTGAAATCTGAGAATTGAATTTGAACTATCTTTTTGATGAATTTTTTTGTTTTTTTTCTGTAATATGTTTAGATGAATATTTTTATAAAATAAAAATGTTATAGCAGTGTAAATTAAAGCTTATTCATTTCTGTTTATGACAAACCAATAATGATTAAGTACTGGTACACTGACCACATTTTGGTTAGCACCACTCTAGTATTTATGGACAAAAAGTAGAAAATAACTAATGATGTAGCACAACATTCTTTGAAACAGTTATAATTGAAACTGCTTATTATTATCTTTATAGTTTTCTTTTTTTGTATTGTAGCAGGCGCTTGGTACCTACCATAACAACCATTTATGTTTTAACATGTTTGGATTTCTTTCTTTAATTACTGTTGTTAAAATGTAATTGCCTGGAAATACAGTGCTTAGTACTTGAGTTTATTAGGTATTTAACATATTTTTTGAACTAAATTGAGTAGATAGTGTACTGGCAATTAATTCATTATTAATACTTAAATTGTTCCAATGCATTTAGAAGTTAAGCCCATTTTGATCTGACATATATTCAGAGCTTTCCAAAAATTGTACTCTTAAGACAGTATATATTGTCAAATTCATAATTAAACCTATGATTCATTAGTATATTTAATCAGAATACTAATTTCTTTTTTTTTCTTTCAAAGATTCATTCACTTATTTTAGTAGGGGTGTGTGGTAGAGGGGGAGAGAGTCTAAGCAGATTCTGTGCTGAGCATGTAGCCTCACTTAGCTTGATCTCCCAACCCTGAGATCATGACCCAAGCTGAAACCAAGAGTTTGGATACTTAACAGACTGTACCACCCAGGCACCCCCTAAATACTGATTTCTTAACAGAGTAGATTTATTTAGTTACTAAAACAGTTGACAATAGTTGATAAGATTTATGCAATCATGCCACAGTTTATAACACTGAGGCCCTTTAGATCTTTTTGGAAGTTATGGACTTATTTTAGAATCTGAAGAAGACTATAGACAGCTTCTACCAGAAAAACAGGTCATAAAACATACTTACACACAAGACTTTGTATGTGATTTTAAGGGATTCGTGGAACAGCCATAAACCCAAGTTAGTAAATGCATTAGAGCAAATTTTATTAACATTTTCTTTTAACTCGGAGTCAGTTTTGATTCTTGCATTTATGTTTACATAGAAGACGTTAGCACACTTTTCCTAGGACACTGGAACTTCTGCTAGCTTCATTCTTGATACATCTCCTGTTACTCGCTATGATTGTGTCAAGAATATACATTTTTATGCTTCCTCTGAATTACCACAGTTCTTTGGCCCTTACTGAGAGTGCAGTGGTCATCACTCTATGTCCTATATAACAGGGTCATACACTGGGTCTAACTGGGTAGTCCATATGCTTAACTGCTTTTTCTCAGGGATTTGTGGTACAGAGAAATAACAAATGCAAAATAATAATTTGCTTTTGCCTACCAAGTCAGCTCCTCCATAATTTCTCCCAAGGCGGAAAACCTGTCAGCTATTGAATATTTATAGTATATTCTTTTTTGGAGTCTTAGGATGTTTTAGCATTCCTTTCATTCAATCTTATATTCACTGTAGTCTCTGTAGCACCTCGATATCCATTCAGTGCTGACTCTCCCTTCTAAAGCAGTACAATACTCCTGATGCCCCTTCCTTTCTGTTAGTTTCTACCAGTTCCAGGGAAGGGGATTGTGGTTTTTTGTTTGGTTTGGTTTGGTTTTTTTGTTTGTTTGTTTGTTTTTTCTTGGTAGTGAACCTCCCTTGTAAGTCATTGGAGTGGAGAGTGGCATCTGAATGGGGAGTAGCAACTGGTCATTCTTTCTTTGCTAGAATTTAAAACTCAGTGAATAATCCATTTCATTTTGCTTGGCAATGAACTGAAAAATGAGCAGAACAACAAAGTTCTCTTAGTTATTTCACCTCTTTATTAATGTTTACAGAAAAAAAGTCATAAAAGAAGATCTGTTAAATGCAAAACTTAAGGACTTGAAGACGACATATAGTAAGTGACTTGTTTAACTTGTGTTTTCTACCTTTTTTTGTTTCTTCAATGCTTGCATTAAAGTTCTTATTAGATACATTTTGGTTCAGAAAATAGTCATACAGAGAACTCTACTGAGCTCTGTACATTGTGTTCAGTCCTATATCAACTATTGCCATGTAATCATTTATGCTTTCCCTTCCCCCCCTTTTATGCCCAGCTTGGAAGGCGGGAAGAGATTGAGTGCGAGTGCATGCGTGGGTGTGTGGGGGTGTGTGTGTGTGTGTGTGTGTGAAAAGGAAAAGGAGAAAAGAGTGTTTTCTAATCACTTGGTGGGTAGCAGCCTGCAGGTAGTGTTACTCCATTCATTAGTGCAGAAGTCCTTAGGGGAGATAAGGTAAAATACCTTGTGGGCCAGAAACTGTAAGCAGTAGCCTTAATAGTTACTGAGAGAGGTCTATGGCAATAGGAAGTTAATTCACAGTTCCCAGAAGTTGTGGTTTGGCTTCTAATCACACTTCTAACTTGAAACTGTTTGGAAATGGAGCATCTCTTACATATTTATCTGATGAGCAGTTAAATAGTCCTGTCTTTTGTTCTTTTCTAGTGCATGGTTCTCTAAGTTAGGAAAGCTTTGCAACAGGGTGTGAGAAAAATGGCACCACAGTTCTTTGTGACTCCTCTTCAGGGCTCAGGCTATTGATTCTGTTCCAAAGAACAACTTACTATAGGTTGTTTATAAGCAGGGGGTGAACATTTATTCTCCAGATTAGGTTCCAATGAAGTTCTGTTTATAGATATAAAGAATTAATGAATTCACTGTTCTTAAAAGTAAATGATAAGCAGCTTCATTTTTTTGTAGATTATGAGGTTTGGATGTTGTTATTTTTGCTGATTAGAATTAACATGATCTCTCAGGTTCATGGATCCCCAGATTTACTGCCTTTGAATTCACTATTTACATGAAATTGCAATATAAGGACTTCTGTGGTCATATAGCATTTTTCTTTTGTTAAAAACTTTAGATATCAAAACTTTTTCTGTCATTGCTATAGATTAGCATCGTTTTTTATGGATAGCCTTTGCTCAGTATAATTCTAGGATCTGATACAAAATTTACGGTTGAGGAAGATTAAATGGTGTTTTAGATTTTCTTTAAATAATTTAGCATGTTTTCACTATATTAATCTTAATTTTAAGACTACTGTAATTTCCTTTGGTGTTTATCTTCTCCCTGGCCTTATTTTTAGAGAGAGAAAACTATTCCTGCCAGAAGGTTAACACTGTCCAAGCCCTGTTAACGTAGTGTTATGTCTACTTGTTAAGATGTCTGAATTATTTGTTTGGTTTAGGATAGTAAAAAATATTCATTATGCTTTATGAGTGGATACTACAGAAGTACTAACTAATACCTAGGTAATTATGAGCAAATGTGTTTACAAGTCTGGATTCATTTGAGGATACCTGGTGATTTTCCTTTCAGTTTTTTTCTGTGATGTTGCTTTTTACTTGGGGAATTTAATATATCCAACATGGCCACTTTTACTTCCTGCATTGAAATAGATTATGTACCTGATAACATAGTTAGTTTGTATTTAAGTATTGTATTTAATGAAAATTACTCAGGTTTAAGTTCTAAATCCATACACAGTATGTACTTAGTGTGAAATGTTTGTACTAGTAGAGCCAGAGAATTGAGATCAACTCATCCCATTCAACAAACCATGCTAAAGCACAGTTGTAGACTCTTAGGAGTATAGCAGTATACGAAAGAGACAAAGTGCTTGCTAACGGAGTATCTTCTGTGGACAATGAAAAGATAAATGTGTGTATATGACAGGTAGTGATAAATGCTTTAAAGAAGAATAGAACAGGGTAAAGTGATAAAGGATGATGACATTGTAGAGGTCATATCTCATGTAAGTGGTCAGGGACAGCCTCTTGGTGAGTTTATATTTGAGTAGCAACCTAAAAGAATTAAGGGATGAAGTCATAAAGAATATCTCAGGGAAGAGCGTTCTAAGTGAGATAACAGCAAGTGCAAAAGCTGTGAGACAAGAACAACCTTGATATGTTCAAGGAATATTACGGAGGTCCATATGACAAGAATGATTGAGTTAGATAGGTAGAGGAGGAAGAATAAGACATTGGTGGGCAGGGCCGTTAGGGCCTGTGTGAGATGGGAAGCACTTTCTGGGGTAACATCTGACATATTATTAAAGGACAGCTCTGCCTATTAAGGGGGAACAGATCATAGGAGGACTGAGAGACTAATAAGGTGGTCATTTTCTAGGCCAAAGATCATGGTAGATTGGGCGGAGAAGGTATTAGTGGAAGTAGTGAGAAGTGGTTCAATTCTGAATGTATTGTATTTCAAAGGGGGAAATTAACAGGATTTGCTGATGGATTGGATGTTGGGTATAAGGTTGATTTTAAAGTCTTGGCCTGATTGTTAAAATGGAGTTGCTGATTACTAAAATGGTGAAGGCTGGTACAGTGTTTAGGAGGGTATAATCAGGAATTCTCTGTTGAACATGTAAGATGCCTACTCTACAGCCAGGTAGAGGTTCTCTGAAGAAATACGGGTTTTTGCATGTCATATGCAAATAAACTATTTATCTTTGGGCCATCTTACAGATGATCCCCAATTTATGATGGTTAGACTTACGATTTCTGACTTTTAGTGGTGTGAAAGTGACACACATTCAGTAGAAAGTGTACTTTGAATTTTGATCTTTTCCAAGTCTAGCGATACATAGCACACTACTCTCTTGTGATATTAGGCAGCTCCTGGTCAGCCATGCAATCACAAGGGTAACAAAACTAATATACTTAAAACTACTCTCTACCCGTACAACCATTCTGTTTTTCACTTTCAGTACAGTATTCAGTAAATCACATGAGATATCCAACACTTTATTATAAAATAGGTTTGGTGTTAGATGATTTTACCCAATTATAGGCTAAGGGAAATGTTCTGAGTGTGTTAAAGGTAGGCCTAAGCTAAGCTGTAAGGTTCAGTAGGTTAGGTGTATTAAATGCGTTTTAAGGTATTTTCAACTTACAGTGTGTTTATTGGTATATAACCCCATTGTAAGTTAAGGAAGGTGTGTAATTAGAAAAAGCTTGATTCTACATGTAAGGAGGTTTTACAAATACCTCAGCTATTTATTATACCTGTATATTTTTTGTTTATGATTTTATTTTAAAAAAAAAATGCCTAGACCTATATTCATTTCCTAGGGCTGCTGTAACAAACTAACCACAAACTTGGTGGTTTAAACCAACAGGAATTTGTTTTCTCACCATTCTGGTGGTTAGAATTCTGAAGTCAAAGCATTGGCAGACCCATAATCCTTTTCAGGGTTCTAGGGAAAAATCCTTCTTTGTCTCTTCCTAACTTCTGGTGGCTCCTGGCAATCCTTGGCATTCTTGGGCTTGTAGCTGCATCACTGGAATCTCTGTCTCTGTCTTCACATGTCCTTCCTCTTTGTCTCCCTGTATATCATTTTCTGTCTCTGATAAGGACACTGTCATTGAATTTAGTTAATGTCTACCCTAATCCAGTATTATATCAATCTTACCTGAATTGCATCTGCCAAGATCCTCTTTATTTCTTTCTCTCTCTTTTTCTTTCTTTCTTTTTTTTTTTTTTTAAGATTTTATTTATTTATCTGAGAGTGAGAGAGAGTTCAAGTGTGGAGGAGGGTCAGAGGGAGAGGGAGAAGTAAACTCCCTGCTGAGCAGGGAGCCCGCTATGCCATTGAGCGGAGCTCGAACCCAGGATCCTGAGATCATGACCTAAGCTGAAGGCAGAGGCTTAACTGATCCACCCAGGTGCCCCAAGATCATATTTCTGAATGTCATAATATTCTGAGGTTCCAGGCGGACATGAATTTTGGGGGAGTTCTTTACAAAGTCACTGAAGTGTAAAGCACGGAAGAGTTGTTACAGTATTTATAAAATAAAATTTCTAAGTGATAGGAAAACAGTGTACCCCAACCCTGGTGCCTAGGTTGTGTTCTCCTAGTACCATTTCCCAGTGAAAGTACCAGGGCATCTTGAAATAAATAACTGACTGATTCCAGGTTTGAGGTAGTAAATAAGATTGTCTAGAACATTTTTCTAAAAGCAAGAAGTTTTTAAACACTACTTGCATCATAACAAAAAGTCTTTAGGAATCAATTTGCTTGGGCTCCCTCTTGCCAAAAATGGGACAATTTGAGCATCAAGAAGAGTAATAAAACTACAGTTATTGAGACCTGTCAGATAAGTTGAAATCCAAGAGTTCATCATGGTACCTTATAAGTAAACACACTAATTGATCTGTTTAGGAGGATGCTGGGAGGTTAACTTATTTTGGAAACTGGTACATGAAGAAAAATATCAAAGCATCTCTCATGCCTTTCCTCGCGGTAAATGGATAGATGAGGATAATTGAACAGTAATAAAGGAAAGTTAATTTTTTTAAGAAATATTTCAGCAAATAATTTTAGATGGAATTACAGATTGTGAATATCAGCATTTTGTAAACTGTAATGAATTAATGGCTCCTAGGCAGTGATCAGCAGTGGTTGTTAGCATCACAAAAGGAGGGAGCAGCAAACATTAAACACCTCCTTATAGAAGTAAATAACAAATATACAGTAGTAAAAACAAAACGAAAAACCCTGCATCTGATTAAAAATCTGACTACTGATTTATAGAGTATATAGAAACACAGAAACATACTAAGCAACTACAAGGGGATGCAGTCAGCAAAATTTAGACACAGATGAATGACTTGGGTTTCTTCAGTCCGAAAATTCCAAGGAGTTTAAGAGGGATGGAGGGGACTGTGGATTAAAAAGACAAACATTAAAGCAACCACAATTTATGGACCTTATTTGGATCCTTATTCTAACATGTCATAAAAAGAAAGTAAGCAGATACAACTTGGGATGCCTGGGTGGCACAGTCAGTTAAGTGTCCACCTTCAGCTCAGGTCATCATCCCGGGGTCCTGGGATGGAGCCCCACAATGGGCTCTCTGCTCAGCGGGGAGCCTGTTTCTCCATCTCCCTCTGCCTGCTGTTCTGCCTGCTTATATGTGCATTCCACCTCTCTGTCAAATAAATAAAATCTTTTTAAAAAAATACAACTGTGGACATTTGGGGAAAATTGAACATTGGGTATTTGATATTAAGGAATTACTGGGTTTTTGTTTGTTTATTTGTGAGAATGGTATTAAGGATTTTTTCCCCCTTGTCTTTTTGGAGTTACATACTGAAATATTTATGTATTAAGTGATACAATGTCCAGAATTATTTCTAAATGATCCTGAGAGGGTTGTAGATAAATTAACAGTGGGAATGAATTAATAATTTTGGAGACTGGGATTTGGGTATATGGGGATTTCATTATGCTAGTCTGTCTACTTTTCTATTTTTTGAAATTTTCTGTAATTGAAAGAGTACTGTGAGAATTTAATTGGCCGTTTCCCCCTTCCCCCATAGTGGTACATAAAGTAATTCAAGGCCTTATAGTTAACTTTTAACTTATAGTTAAAATGCAGTATATTGTCTTGGGTATATGGGTTTTTTTCTATATGATTCTAAGTTTCTTGTGGTTATTTTCTAAATGGCATTTTCCAGGGTATCATGCAAAGTGGTAGTGACCATTAAGTGCTTAACAGTTTGATTGTCCTTGGCTGCAACTACCTGATGACAGAAGATAATTGATCTATAGATGTAACAAATAGAAAACTGAGATTCAGGAAGTTTAACTAATAAAAACATGCATGAGAACATTACCTCCAATTTCAGGGAAATAGTTTCCTTTATTTAATAAAGGAAGGAGACAGATTAATGTTAAATAAAAATGGCTAAATTTAACATTAGTCAAGTCTGCTCTGTAGGTGTCATTTTTTGTACTTTATGTAATGTTCAAAATCATTAATAATTGTAAACTTTAAGACAGTTTTAAAAGGCTCGGTATCTTGGCCAGGATCACACAGCTCACAGTTGGAGCAGCCAGAATTTGATCAGTCTTCTGACTCCGTATCTGGTATCTCTTCCCACCACACAGAAATATTAAAGCATGCTATTAGTAATGTTACCCTTCTTAAGCTTTTCATTCTATGGTTGTCTGTAGCTTTTATAACTCAGATTATTATCTTATTTTGATGGGTCTTATTTGGATGTACCTTTGAGCTAAAAAATAATATAAAATTAACTATCATTTTGATAGCATCATGTCTGTTTCCTGCTTGATAGATCAATTAACCTTGATTATTTTGCCTTACCTTTCAGAAATGTGTTATCAGTCCTTTTTTTTTTTTTTTTCCAGACTAGTTTATAAACCACACCTATAGGAATAGGACATTAAAGAGTTTTTTTTTTTTTTTAAGATTTTATTTATTTATATGACAGAGAGAGAGAGAGATCACAAGTAGGCAGAGAGGCAGGCAGAGAGAGAGGGGGAAGCAGGCTCCCGCTGAGCAGAGAGCCTGATGCGGGGCTTGATCCCAGGACCCTGAGATCATGACCTGAGCTGAAGGCAGAGGCTTTAACCCACTGAGCCACCCAGGCACCCTGACATTAAAGAGTTTTTAACCTTTAATTTTCACTTTCCTCCCTCTTACACTGCTTGTGGCAATGCAAGCTGGTACAGCCACTCTGGAAAACAGTATGGAGGTTCCTCAAAAAGTTAAAAACAGAGCTCTGACACAGCAATTGCACTACCTATCCCAAAGATACAAATGTAGTGATCTGAAGGGGCACCTGCACCCAATGCTTATAGCAGCAATGTCCACAATAGCCAAACTCTGGAAAGAGCCCAGATGTCCATCAGTGGATAAGTGGATGAAGAAGATATGGTGTATATATACAATGGAAAATACTCAGCCATCAAAAAAATGAAATCTTGCCATTTGCAGTAATGTGGACGGGTATTTGCTTAATGAAATAAGTCAATCCGAGAAAGGCAATTATATGATTTCACTCAATATGTGGAATTTAAGAAACAAAACAGAGGAGCATAAGGGAAGGGAGGAAAAAATAAAACAAGATGAAATCAGAGGGAGACAAACCATAAGACACTCTTAATCATAGGAAACAAACTGAGGGTTACTGGGAGGCAGAGGGATGGGGGATGGGACGGCTGGGTGATGGGCATTAAGGAGGGTACCTGATGTAATTAGCACTGGGTGTTATATACAACTGATGTATCATTGAACTCTACAGTAATACACTAATACTAAAAGTACTATCACTGAACTGTACAGTAATACAGTAATACACTAACTATGTTAATTAATTGAATTTTAATTAAAAAAAAAAAAGGAAAGTGACTCAGCAGCCCTCCCTTCATTCAGTATGAAGCAGTAACAGAGAGAGCCCCTAGCATCTAATAGTGCTCCGGTGTGATCACTGCCCTTTGCTGGTAACATTCCTTCTGATGTGTGTTTTCATTGGTTCTACTACATTAAAAGGTTAAATGTTAAAATGTTTCTCCTTTAAAAAAAAATTTTTTTTTTCATATTCTGCATGAGATTTTTTAGGTTTTTTTTTTTTTTTTTTTTTTAATTAACAGACTGCCTGCTTAGAAGACACTGAGAGAATCTGTAAATTGTCACTTGTAATTGTCCCAAAGTTTAGGGTAGAAGTGAACCTTTATACAGGAGAAAAGCAACCTTGGACCCTTAAATTTAGCCACTTGATGACTGAGCAAAGAATGGAGAGATTAAATTAAGTGAAGGTAGAGTTAGTGGCAAGTTATGCATATTAAATATATCTTTATTTACTTAACCTGTTACACTGAACAGGAGCCATTGTGTCCTAAGGATAATTTAAATTTCTTTTTATAAAAAACTTTTTGAGAAAACCTTTTTTCTTTACCTAGGACTGCTTAAGTAGATTTTAGAAGCAGCTTAGTGTATTTCTTTCATTTCTTAAAGTTTTTTGAAGCAGGAAGGGACTGTTCTTGGAACATTTATGTATGGCTTTATGCCTGAAGTTATTTATCTTTATGTTATATACTACTCAAACTAATGAACAGAGCATATGAAACTGTGAAATTCTTTTATCTGAATTAGAAATTATACATTAGTTAAAATTGTAGAAGGCCTAATAGATTTTATTGGGAGTTGGGCCACTTAGGTTTTGTACTGGTTTTTCCATTAAATCATCTGCGACTGTAGTAAAATTATGTAAATTGTTTAATTTAGTTTCTTCATATGATGAAGATACTGGTGCCTCACTTGAAGATACTGGGAAAGGTTAGATAGCATACCTTTGGCATATTTATTGAGGAAATATTACTTTCTTTACACACACTAGGTAACTGAGTTGTCATACTTTTTTTTTTTTAAGTCCTTTATGTACTTCTTAGAATAAACATTAATCTTTTGTTTGGACTAATAGTTTATAATTGGTGCAGTTTATAAAAAGTATTCCTTTTTTAGGCATTTCTTAATGGAGTGCTTCTTTAAGTACATGCTAGATCATTTAATTATGGCTTTATTAACTTTGGAATCAATTAATCAAGCTGTAATTGGGTACCTGCCAAATAATGGGCTCTAAGTTAAAAGCCTTTTTCATACTTGTTTGTATTGTAGAAAAGATGTTTTCATGAAACATCTTTTGGAATTAGTATTTCATGAAACATGTTTAGGATGTGCTGAACTCAAGACAACCTTCTAGCTAAGCATAGCAGATTGACAAATATAGCACCTGTTTAATTCCTTAATCCTTCCCAGAACCCTACTAAAATGATAACAAAAGGATGAAAAGAAAAGAAAAATTTTAAGCCATAAGACCAGAGAACAAGGGAGAAGAGACAGCAGATAAGAGATGTCCACAAAACTTGAAAGTGATTGTGTGAGGTGAATGGTAAATTGTCTTAACAGATGGGGTGCCTGGCTGGCTCAGTGAGTAGAGCATGTGACTCTTAATCTTAGGGTCATGAGTTGAAGTCCTGTGTTGCCAGTAGAGTTTATTTAAAGAAAAAAATAATTGTCTAAGCAGATAGCTGAATCTTTCATGGGGAGCATGGAGTTAAGAAAAAATCAGTTTACATACCATAGAACCTTAGGCAGTCTTGGGTCTGAGAACCTCCATTATCTTTGAAGGCAGGGATATGGGTGGTGCCAAAAAACAGAACTGGTTAAAGTGTTTGTTTGTTTGTTTGTCTGTTTTAAAGATTTTGTTTATTTGACTGAGAGAGACAGTGAGAGAGGGAACACAAGCAGGGGGAGTGGGAGAGGGAAAAGTAGGCTTCTTGCCGAGCAGGAAGCCTGATACAGGGCTCAATCCCAGGACCCTGGGACCACGACTAGAGCTGAAGGCAGACATCCAACAACTGAACCACCCAGGCACCCCTTGGTTAAAGTGTTTTAAAGACTTATTTATTTGACAGACAGAGATCACAAGTAGGTGGCGGGTGGGGGGGAAGCAGGCACCCCGCTAAGCGGAGAGCCCTATGTGGGGCTCGATCCTAGTACCCTGACAACATGACCCGAGCTGAAGGTAGAGGCTTAACTCACTGAGCCACCAGGGCGCCGTGGTTAAAGTGTTTTAAAGGACTTTATCCTGCAGAGTTTTAGTGGAACAGGGTAGGGGTGGAGTCCCCCCAGGCAAAGACTGGCTGATTCCTCCTTAGAGTGAGTGGTTAAATCAGATTAAACTCTGGCACAAAATGACTGTTAAACAACTTTTAGAGGGTAGAGGAAACAACAGTAAAGAGGGAAATTAAATCAAATATTAAAGCCTCTAATTCTCTACCCATGGCACTTGCACTCTTGCTTATTCCCAAATTAGAAATAGGAGGCATCTTCTGAGATGCTAGCTTACTTAGGACAAAAGACTTGAGATTCTAATATTTGGGAATCTCTGAATGAAATAGCCAGATTCCTGCTTGATCAGCTTACAGTGAAACCCATTAGTTGAAACGCTCTGACCACCCATCCTCAAGATTTTCAGTCAGTATTTTAGTGTCTCACAAATCATGGGTCACTGGGTATTTGTGGGGAACCTCCAATATAAGAGAGGTCAAAACAGAGGCAAAAGGAACTGGATAGAATAAACCAAGTGCTGGGAAAGGAAACAGTTTAAAAATTAATATTCTCAGAGATAAGGGATAGTTCATCATTGACATAAGAAAGACTAAAAAAAGGCAACTTGGAAACCAAAAATGTTACAGTAGAAATTTTAAAAATTCAACAGGGATAGAGAATAAATTGAGAAAACTGAGAAGGTGAGATGAAAAGTTGACAAGATGGTAGGGTATTAGTCTATAAGGTTCAGTACAGACTAATAATATTTCAGAAAGAAAACAAGCCAAAAGGCAGAAAGTTACCAAGGTACTACAAAGGAAAAGTTCTCCAGAGTTGCTGGGTGTGAGTATCTGAATAAAGAAATAACCCAACACCTGGTAAATGAGGAAAGAACTAAAGTGCTTCATAAAATTCTAGAACTCTGCAGATAACAAGATCCTAAGAGGTTCTAGAGAGAGAAAACAAGACTATGTATAAAAGAATGTTATCAACAATGGATGGAGCACTGGAGCAATGTCTTGAAAATTCTGGGGAAAATAATTGCTAAACCAGGGCATTGTAAAACTCTGTTAAACTGTCAATCAAGTGTTAGGGTAGAATAGACATTGTCAAACACGTAAGAGCCCTTGCTTCTCTAAATAAGAAAGTAATGAACATTCTTCCAAAAAATGAGTTCTGACCTAGGGATTTAAAAAATGAGCTCTGACCTAGGGAAAAGGTAAATGGGATTATCAGGATGATGATAGAGGATAGTTCTGAATGACTGTTAAGCAACTTTTAGAGGGTTACCAGTTCAGACTAGAGTGGGACAAAGGAATACCATTTCCATAAGAGTGGGAAGCAGAGTTTGTGGATGAGTTGATGTGTTTGAGTATATTAAGAGGAGATTTATACTTTTGTTGAAGAGTTAGCTATAAATTAATCATAGGTAATAAAGAGAAAAAAGGAAGAGAGAAAACAAAGTAGTTAATTAACCCTAGGAAAAGCAAACAGTTGTATAAGAAAAATAATCATAATGTAGTATATGGTTCAGCTGTGAATAATGTTTATATAGTTATAGTAATATAATATTGCTTATATCAAATGTTGATATATCAAAACATTTGGTGGAAGCAGCAGCTAAGGAGGTAGATAGGGCAGTGTTATAAGAGAAAAGTCTTTATCTTCTATAGTAAAAAAAAAAAAATTAGAAAATATCTGAAACCAGAAAAAGTCAAGGTAGAGTGGTATAAGCTTGTTATTTAGAAATAAAGAAGCAAATATTAGAAGAAACAGTTAAGGGATTTGATGAGTGCTTTCAGGGAACAGGAATTTCTGTAGTTTGCTGTTGTGCTGTTTGACTTCTTGAAGTTTGTACATGTATTACTTTGATAAAAAATGAAATGTAAAGGCCTATCATTGCTGTCCAAAGGCAGTTAGATTAGTAGGGTGGATTTGTGAAATGGTCTTTGGGAGATCACAATTTAGGCATATCCACCAGTATTGAGTATTTTTGAGATTGTTATTGGAGCTGCTCAGTAATTACCTGAGAATTACCCGAAGATAGGTGGAATACCTTTTGAACCAAATTTTCATTTAGCGTTTGGCCAGAAAACAAGCAGTTTTTCGCATAGAGAGCATTCTATCTAATGGTGGCTTCCTGAGATAGGTTTTCAAGTGAGGGAGTGCTATGTAAACTTTACAATTTTAGAAGTGTTAAGTGAATGAAACTTGAGTGAAAACAACTCAGTACCCTTAGGTACTGGTTGTGCTGGTTGTACACTGTACAACTATAACAGCAGTTCTGTGCCTAGCTGAAAGAAATAGTCAAACTTCTAAGAATGTGACTGGATACCTATCACACATTTTATTCCTAGCTTGACGCACAGTTTAAAAAATCAGTATTGGGGTGCCTCGGTGGCTCAGTTGGTTAAGTGTCCGACTTTGGCTTAGGTCATGATCTCGGGGGGTCCTTGGATTGAGCCCCGCATCAGCCTCCTCACTCAGTGGAGTCTACCTTCCCTCTCCCTCTGCTCATCTCTTTCTCCAATAAATAAATAAAATTTTACTTATAAATAAAATTAGTATCATATTTTAAATATACATTGAATAGTAAGAAAATAAGTTTCTGGAACTCAGCCAGTACCTCTTTCCCCATTGTTGAAATTACATTTGTTAGAACACTTCTGGGTGGGACATGTGTGAAGGATGGATAATAGCAGGAAACCAAACAGCTACTGTATGGTAGCTTAAAAGGAATTAGTATGCTCTTAAGCAGAATGTAACCTATTACCAACTGGACTGACTGAAGAAACCCCAAATACATATGGTCTTACAAGTAGCAGGAAACAGGCCTCCTCGTTAGAGTGATTTATTTTAACAAGGTCACTAGGTCCTTTATGAGGCAAGCAAGGCAGAAGATTGAAAGATCTGTTGTCATTTGCACTGTGCACTTTATAGAGTTCTGAGGAGAGAGCAGTGACAACAGTACCAGTAGCAGTTTATTACAGGCAACAAATGCACTGATAGGCAAAGAAGACTAATCACATAGGGTCCGTGGTAAAGAAGAACTAAGAGCAATAATCTGTGAAGATGCTAACACAATTTTTGTGATTAGCAGAAACTGTCCTTTATCTTCCTTAACCTGGAAGTATATATCCGTAGAAATAAATTTCCTGATATAACAGGTAAGAACAAAACACCCACCATGAGCAGTGCAGCCAGAAACATTGCTCTAACGGAAAGCTATGTGCTCTTCCTACTTTTAAAGTTTGAGGAGAAAGGGGGCTACTTGACATTGGTACCAGTAGCTAAATGATAATTTCTGGGGCTCATGGCCCCAGTTCCTCTGGTCAGTTCTGCTTGAGGTGAGTTAACAGTGGCTGGTTTTTAAGTTACAGCAGGGAAGGTTATATTCAGTGCATTACTGATACTATATAATTTAACATCTTGTATATATTTTTTGTAACAAAGTAGTTTAAGTTTACATAGGCTGCCAGAAAATGTTGACTAGAATTTTAATATTCATGCTCTGAGCATAGTATTTGCACATGTTTCATACCAATTTTCTGTGTTGTGGCTTTTTAAATTTTCTTTGTATCTGCAGCTTAACAAGATAAAATCAGCATTTGAAAAAATTATAAAATGCAAGTACTATTATTTTAAATGCAACTTTTCTACATATTTTAACTTTATCAGTATGCCAGTATATTCCAGTGCCAGTACTGCTTTACAACCTTTTATTTTTTTCTATTTATTTAATTAGAATGGGGTTCGGGGAGGGGCAGAGGGAGAGAGAATCTGAAACAGGCTCCACATCTAGCACAGAGCCCAACACGGGGTTCAGTCTCATCACCCTTAGTTCATGACCTGAGCAGGAATCAAGAGTCGGATGTTTAACTGGCTGAGCCACCCAGGCACTCCTTTGGTTTTTTTGTTTGTTTGTTTGTTTTGGTTTTGCGTTTGGTTTGGTTTGGTTTTTATTGTTTTTGTTTGTTTTTCAAGAGAGAGCTAGCAGGGCAGGACTGAGTAGTAGGCTGCAGCCTTCTAAAATAAAAAGTAAGGGGCACCTGGGTGGCTCAGTAGGTAAGCATCCAACTCTTGGTTTCAGCTCAGGTCATGATCTCAGGGTCGTGAGATTGAGCCCTGTGTAGGGCTCTGTGTTGGACCTGGAGTCTGCTTGAGATTCTCTCCCTCTTCCTCTGCCCCTACCCCTGCTGCGTGCATGTTGTCTCTAAAATAAATAAATAACATCTTAAAAAAATAAAAATTAAGACAAGGTAACAGTCTTTTTGTGTCTTTGTACAGGAAATTCTACACACAGTGAAATGGAAGGAAAGAAAAATGCAACAATAAAAACAAATAAGGTTTGTTCAAATAAAGAAAAACTTTTAGATAATAACATTCTGTGGTGGTTTAGTACCTAACTATAACTTGGCTATATCAAAACATTTAAATAAAACTATTAGTTATCATGGAGGTTTTATTGTTTGCTGTTTCACTGACTTCTTTTTACTTTTCTAGCCTCAAAAATCAAATCAGTGTACCAGTCAGTGCTTCAGAAATTTTTTCTCCAATATGTTTTCTTCTAGTAGTCACACTGGAGAATCTTTTACCTGTAGAACTTACTGGTTAGTATTTTCTATTTTAATTTGTGTGTTTGTACTTGATGTTTCATTATTATAATTAACTTTTGGTAAAAATTTAAGTTCTGGCTCAAATATGAAAGCCCATCTTGTTTCTTGGTTTTGTTTCTTTTGGAAAATAAACTAGTTCTGGCAAAGAGGAAACTTGCTGTTTTGTGACCCTCTGTAGCATGCAGTGACTGCCCATGATCTAGTGGGTTTTGTCTTCATTAATAATAAATTGTTCTACACTGTCTTTTTATGTGATGGAGAAGTATGCTACTTGTTAAATTGTAATCAAGCAGAACCCTTTTAGAGTAGAACCAGTCATCTTTGAATCTGTAGTGACTGGCATGTAGATACTAAGTAAATATTTGTGGAATTTGAAGGTTAAGTTGGGGTTTTATTTTTATTTATTTATTTTTTTAAAAGATTTTATTTATTTGCTTGACAGACAGAGATCACAAGTAGGCAGAGAGGCAGGCAGAGGGAGAGAGGAGGAAGCAGGCTCCCCGAGGAGCAGAGAGCCCGATGCGGGGCTCAATCCCAGGACCCCGGGATTATGACCTGAGGTGAAGGCAGAGGCATTAACCCACTGAGCCACCCAGGCACCCCTAAGTTGGGGTTTTAAAATCACCTGCTTTAGTTGAATGAACAAGACGGTCAAGATTGCATGATTTAATTTTAGAGCTTGGCAAAGGTTACCAAAGATAACAATTACATCTGAGTAGCCTTTTAAAAAGCTGAACTCTACCCATTTTTGGTTATAGGAACTGTATCTTCCTTTATTTTTTCCTTTGTCTTACACTTATTTTCAGATGGAAAACAACTACAAATACAATTTCTGCTGGGACTGCTGGCTGCAGCTTTGGTTCATGGGATAGAAAACAGTGTTGGTTTTTTCTCTCAGTAATAAGGATGTTATTCTGAATTGACTTGTTAAAAATTCTGTCACTTCAAGATACAAATTCAAGCATTATTTTTATGAATCAGATAATTTTGATTTGTAATAAATTTTACAATTAGTAATGATAATGAGTTCATATTGAAAGTGTTTAGAAGTCTCTTTTAAATGTGGTTTATAATGCTAGGTACAAAAATTTTTGCTATCATGATTTAACACAAGTGTTATGTTGAACTTAATATTTGGAATTCTGATGAAGGTCTAAAATTTATCTTTTAGTACAGAATTTATAGAAATCAATGAAATGAGTGCATTGATTAGGCAGAAGAGACAGGAATTGGACTTGTCATGGTTTCCTCATACGTCACCTGGAAGTGGAAGGTAAAAAAAAATTGTTTTTTTACCAAAGTGTTTACATGCTAACGTAAAGCAGAAGGTGTCATTAATACTTAAGTAACAGAGGTATCTTAATCAATAGTTGTGTTTCTAAGAAAGTTTTATGCAAATTAAACTTGGTGTCTCAACTGCCTAAAGAGGATTGGTATTTAAAGAATCCCTTGAAAAATACCTTTTTTAATCTGTTTAATAAATGTAGATACTTGGGTCATTTAAAAGGAAGACTCTTGAATCCCAGAAACAGAGTTGTGGAAAGGGAGGTGTGTGGGGGATGGGGTAACTGGGTGATGGGTGTTAAGGAGGGTACATAATGTGATGAGCACTGGGTATTACACGCAAATAATGAGTCACTGAACATTATGTCAAAAGCTAATGAGTGGGGGTGCCTGGGTGGCTCAGTTGTTGGGCAGACGTCTGCCTTCGGCTAGGGTTATGATCCCAGGGTCCTGGGATCCTGGGATCCAGCCACGCATCCGGCTCTCTGCTCAGCGGGCAGCCTGCTTCTCCCTCTCCCACTCCCCCTGCTTGTGTTCCTTTTCTCACTGTGTCTCTGGCTGTCAAATAAATAAAATCCTTATTTTTTATTTAAAAAAATTTTTTTAAAAGATTTTACTTATTTATTTGATGGATAGAGATCACAAGTAGGCGGAGAGGCAGGCAGAGAGAGAGAAGAGGAAGAAGCAGGCTCCTTGCTGAGCACAGAGTACGATGTGGGGCTTGATCCCAGGACTCTGGGATCATGATCTGAGCCGAAGGCAGAGGCTTCATACCCCACTGAGCCACCCAGGTGCCCCAAATAAAATCTTTAAAAAGAAATAATGATGTGTGCTGTATGTTGGATAATTAAATTTAAATTTAAAAATTTAAAATTAAAAAAATAAATAAAAGGGAGAGCACCAAAATGATAAGATTCATTGTTAGTAATGGCATTTGGATCTGTCATCTTTCTGTTGTTTCACTCATTCGAATCTTACCTGTGTGCTGTTAGCTGACACACTATTTCTTTGGTCATGACATTTCCCCTCTCCAGAAGATTTTTCTAAAATTATTTGACTAAGTCTTTATACTCTGCCCTGGCGTTCATGATTTTCTATAATATAGTCCTTTCTTTCTTAGTTTAAGTCCTATAGCTACTGTCATGTTGCTAGGTGTATTATAAATATATATACTTAAATTAACTTCCTACAAAAATATTGATTGAGGTCCTTGCCACTGTCATTCCTGTAACATTATAACTTTATCTTATGTAACACTGTAATATAGTTCTGCATATATAACACTGTAATATAGAGGCCTTCCCTCTAGGAATGACAGTGGAATATAAATAGAAGTGAAATTAGGAAGTCCAGATACGTATTATGAGATCTTAAATATTTTTGTGTATGTGTAGTTGCACATTGTTTTTGAAGCTTTTCTGCTCCTACTCTAGATTTCATTGGGATAAAGTAGGTTTTCTTCTTTTTATTAGGCAGTGTGAACTGAACAAATATGAATCAGAAAAAAGCTGAGAGTGAATTGGGTTTGGTTGTAGAAACTTAATACGGACATTGGGAGCTTTGAAGAGCCATTATCCTTAGATTGAGGAATGTCACAATATAATAGAACAACAGAAATCAGTTCTTTTTTTTCCTTTTTAAAAAATATATTTATTTTGATGTTTTTGCTTTTGATATGTGTTATAAAACGTAGTGAAAAATATAGCCCATGTATGTATGACATGCTTCAAATTCAAGTGATACAATTCTGTTTCCAAGTTATGTTAAATTATTTATTCATGGACTGATTACTCTTTAACATTGCTGATTTCTTAAGACCTTGATTTGATTAACTTGGTTAAATTTTCCTTTGGTTGCCCAGAAAGGGGCGTGCGTAGCACAAAGGGCATGAAATCACCTTTTGGTTGGGGGTTGTGGTGGTTACACAGATATATACATCAGTCAGGTGTCATCAAACTGTGCACTTAAAATCTGTGCATTTTATTTATCTATGCATTTTATTTTCCAAATTGAATTTTTTTAGAATGAAGGAAAAAAGCAGAAGCTAAAAAAAATTCTTGGCAAAATATTACATTAAATTATTTAAAAGAGAAACACGTATTATATATGAAGTTGCCCTTGATCTCCTTTTGCCATTAATTTATCAGGAAAATATGCTTTTAAGGGTTTTTTCTATATAGCCAGTTGGTAGCCATCTTTGAACATGAGTAACCTGGAGTTTACATTTTCAGTTATTTTGGCAAAAAACTAAATTTAAGTATACAGTATTTTAAAGTTGCTAACCTGATTTGGGAAAGCAGTAATTTTAAATTGTTGGTGTAACTTTTTAAACCATTTAAACAAAATGTCTTTTTTTGTTTTGTTTTGAATTTTCAGAATTGGTTTTATACCCTGGAATACTGAAACACAAGTACTTCCTCTCATCTCTTCTGTGTTGCCAAGAACTATTTTTCCAACAAGTACCATATCTTTAGAAAATTTTGGTAAAGTTTGTGTAATATTTTTCTAGTCTTTGGAAAATTATTATTAGTTTCTTTCAGTATCCAGTGAGTGTTCATGACTTAGAAAACTATAAAATAAGGTAAAGATAGTAGGTCCTAGATTTTCTGTAACTATTTGGGTAGCGACTTGACTTTTAAATTGTTCCAAGTAGAAAATCTTTTTTACTTAAGAAATTACATCATCAAATCTAGAAACTGGCTAGAAGTCTCCCTTCTGTTTAGGGCTTTAGCATTCAAAATGCAGATCTTTAGAGGTTACATCTCCTATTAATTATGAACAAATAGTGTCAGTCTTTATATTTGTGGATAACTTGTTTTCTCTTGTTTTTTGCCTAGGTATTACCTATTCAAAACACAGTGGTATTTATCAAACCAAACATATTTTCTTCTGGTTTTCCTATAGATTGCCCACAAGAATTCAAATATTGTGATAATTCATTTCAGTAGCATTAAAAGAACCTGATAAATACCTGCTGTTACTTAGATGTTAGTAGCTATGCATTTATTCATAACTTGATTCATAAGTATATTTTGTTTCACTTTGTTATAGACATTTATGCTAACACAACCTGAAGCCAAAGGCTTCTCATTTATTGAAGTATATACTTTTTACTTTTTAAAATGTATATATTATTAGGTACCTCCTGCAAGGGATATGCATTAGCACATACTCAAGAAGGAGAAGAGAAGAAGAAGACTTCTGGTACATCAAACACCAGAGGAACAAGACGAAAACCTGCAGCAACAACTCCTACAAGGAGATCAACACGTAATACGAGAGCTGAAACAGTCAGTCAGTCTCAGAGATCCCCAGTATCAAATAATTCTGGATGTGATGCCCCAGATAACAACAATCCATCTGTAAGTGTTTCCTCTTCAGGTGCGTCAGAAAAGCAAACAAGACAGGCTCCAAAACGGAAGTCTGTAAGAAGAGGAAGAAAACCACCTTTGTTGAAAAAGAAACTTCGGAGCTCTATATCTGCCCCTGAAAAATCATCTTCCAGTGATTCAGTAGATGAAGAAACAGCAGAATCTGACACACCACCTGTGTTAGAGAGAGAGCACCAATCAGATGCAGAAAGTAGTAACAGCTGTACTGTGCAGGCAAGTGTCGAAAATGAGTCTGTTAATGACTTGAGAAGTTGCAATGAGCAGGTAGAAGAAAGTGAGGAACATACTGAGAACCGTGATACAGAGGAAGCAGTGGAATCTTCATGTTTGGAGTCTCATATCCAAGACCCTCCGGAACGAGTTGGAGAGGAAGAGGACATTCAAAAAGTTGAGAATACAAGTATAGAGGCTAATATTTTGTGGTTAGAAAGTGAGACCCCCAAAAATATTTCTGGAAAAGAAGACGATCAACTAGGAAATCAAGACCAAACATCTGGACTTTCAGAATCAGAGGGAAAGGTGGATAAATGTACAGACCATCGTTCAGATGATCTTCTTACTTGTTCAGGATCTGAAGTTGAAGTAGATGAATCTGTACCAAGCTTAGGTGAGTTACCAGAGAATGCAGAGTCGGTGGTTAATGAAGAAAAAGTTACGGAGAGTCCTGTGGCAGAAATTACTGATCATAAAGATTCAACAGTAAAAACAGAACAGCTTGTAGACAGCCCCAAATTAGAACCTTCTGAGGGTAAAGTTATGCCAACAGTGGACAGAATATCCATAGAGAGCTCAGAGGTTCAGTTGCTTGGGCATGTTGAAACTGAAGATGTAGAAATAATTGCAGCATGTGATACTTCAGAGAATGAAAATTCCAGTAGGATTCAAGACTCTGAAAATAATTTATTAAAAAATAATCTTAACACCAAATTAGACAAGTTAGAAAAGACTGAATCTCCTACTGAACATTCCGGATCTGCAGAATTGCCTAACACACACATCGAACAAATTCAGAAGCCTTTTAGTGAGGACAATAATGAAATGATACCTATGGAATGTGATTCACTTTGCAGTGACCAGAATGAATCTGAAGTTGAACCTTCTGTAAATGCTGATACTAAACAACTGAATGCAGATTCTGTGGAGCACAGTTCTCAAAATAATACGCCATCTTCTGATCCTGCAAATGGAAATGCTGAAACTGTATCTCAACCATCTGAAAGCCCTGTAGATGTGGTAGAGAAAGCCAAAAAGCCTCGTACCCGAAGGTCTAGATTTCACTCCCCATCTACAACTTGGTCTCCCAACAAAGATACTGCACGAGAAAAGAAGCGGTCTCAGTCTCCATCTCCCAAAAGAGAAACTGGAAAAGAAAGCAGGAAGTCTCTATCACTGTCTCCCAAGAAAGAATCTGCAAGAGGACGTAGAAAATCTCGTTCTCAGTCCCCAAAACAGGATATCGCAAGAGAAAGGAGACAATCTCAGTCTCGATCTCCAAAAAGAGAGAGTACAAGGGAAGGCAAAAGATCTGTATCACTTTCCCCCAAAAGAGACACTTCTAGAGAAAACAGAAGATCTCAGTCAAGAGTGAAAGATTCTTCCCCAAGGGAAAAATCCAGGTCCCGGAGCAGAGAAAGAGAAAGTGATAGAGATGGGCCAAGGAGAGATCGAGATCGAGAAAGGAGAACCAGAAGATGGTCTAGATCCAGATCTCGTTCTAGGTCACCATCAAGATCTAGAACAAAAATTAAGAGTTCATCATTTGGTAGAAATGACAGAGACACTTACTCTCCCCGCTGGAAGGAAAGATGGGCAAATGATGGTTGGAGATGTCCACGAGGAAATGATCGGTACAGAAAGAATGACACAGAGAAACAGAATGAAAATACAAGAAAAGAAAAAAATGACAGTCCAGGTGCTGATGATCCAAATTCTGCTGACAAACATAGAAATGACTGTCCCAGTTGGGTAACAGAAAAAATAAATTCTGGGCCTGATCCAAGGACCAGGAATCCAGACAAGTTAAAAGATTCTCACTGGGAAGAAAACAGAAATGAAAATTCAGGGAATTCTTGGAATAAAAACTTTGGTTCAGGTTGGATGTCGAACCGTGGTAGAGGTAACCGTGGCAGAGGCACTTACAGAGGTGGTTTTGCCTATACAGATCAAAATGAAAATAGGTGGCAAAACCGAAAACCCCTCTCAGGGAATTCAAATAGTTCAGGGAATGAGTCTTTCAAGTTTGTGGAACAGCAACCTTATAAGCGGAAAAATGAGCAACAGGAGTTTTCATTTGATACACCGGCAGATAGATCTGGGTGGACATCTGCATCTAGTTGGGCTGTGAGAAAGACTCTACCAGCAGATGTACAAAACTATTATTCACGACGAGGGAGGAATTCTTCAGGCCCGCAGTCTGGGTGGATGAGACAAGAAGAGGAAACAACTGAACAAGGTAACATGTTCTGCTTATTTAGTAATACTCTTTTATTTAAAGAGGGAGATTATAAATTTAACATTTATATGAATTGCAATGATCCGTGTTTATAGTTTTATAATGTTAAATTGAATCCCCATTTAACAAGTCACTTTGCATTATATAAATATATATACACATCAGCATTTACTGCCTTTTTCACCCGTGCGCCGCACCCCCCACCCTGGACCTTGCCAAAGACTTACGTACTATAAGTACAGTTTGTTAAAATAGAAGAATTTGAGATGTTCTTGTGCAGGGTTTAACTTCTACTTCATTTATCTCAGACGTGAGCATTTGGATTTTTTTTGATGATTATTCATATAAATAAGTTACTCTTCTAATAATGATTTACTTTTCCTTGGCTTTTCTTGTGAAGAACATTCTGAGAAAAAAGCTGTTGAAGATTAAAAAAAGTGATTAACCTTCTAATTTAGTATTCTAATTAAATTTTGTAGGATTATTTCTTTAGCAGATTTCTTGAGGTACTGATTCTTTGCTAATGTTGACAGATGTTGTTATGTCAACTTATTCTTAAAAATAATTCTAAATTTTTTTTAGTTAGAAAATCAGCCCACATAATTTAGAAATGACAGGATTAGACTAAATGATCCGAGATTCGTTTAGGTGTTCTGAGTCTGTTCGTTGCTCTTTAACCTCACTATAACCAGTGGTTCTTTGCTTCTCTGGCTAAAGAAGTTTGCAACATGATTTTATTTCACAAGTCTTTTTTTCTTTTGATAGATTCTAACCTAAAAGACCAAACAAACCAACATGGAGATGGTTCTCAGCTACCTATAAATATGATGCAACCACAAATGAATGTAATGCAGCAGCAGATGAACGCACAACAGCCTGTGAACATCTTCCCGTATCCAGTGGGTGTTCATGCTCCTTTGATGAACATCCAGCGCAATCCATTTAGCATTCATCCTCCGCTACCCTTGCATCTGCACACAGGCGTGCCTCTCGTGCAGGTGGCTGCTCCTACCAGTGTATCTCAGGGACTCCCACCGCCGCCACCCCCTCCCCCACCATCCCAACAAGTCAGCTACATTGCTTCACAGCCAGATGGAAAGCAATTGCAGGTATGTTTTTAGCATCTAAAGTTTAATCAACATAACCATGATAAGCATTTAGCTGTTAGGGACAGATGTGCAAGAAAGGGCTTTCTGGCGTCCAAAACATTTATTTGATTAGGTTTATGGTAAACCTTCATAGCCTCCTTCACTGTCCTTCCTCAAACCTCCCACCCCTCAAATAAGAAAATGAATTGAATGCATATCGTCACATCTAAGCTACATATATACTGTGGTTGATGTCCAAACAGATTTGCTTTTTCAAGGTAAGACCAAATTACGAGCCAAATTAGAATCAGCTGGTGGGTGCTTTAAAATAATTTTCCAATTTATTGGGCTTTTAAGGGGGTGGGAACTTGTGATGAAACTTAATATTGTCTTGTTGGGACAAATGCCAGATAAAGCTGTTCATTATCTGTTACCATCTGTGTTTCGTTTTCACTGAGTTTACCACGCTAAAAAGAAAGAAGTGACTCGGAGGCATATAGAAAATTTGAACAATAGTTTGTAAACATAGTGTTCCTTATAGTTCTGTGCCTGCATTTCACAAATTCTAGAATCCTAACAGCAGTGTATAGTTGGAAGATAAGGGGAATAGGATTCCAGAATTTGGGACCTCTTGTCTTTTGTTTTTGTTTTTGTTTTTTCCTGTCAGCTCTCTGCAAGCCATTTGACTTCACTGTGGCCTTTCCCTCCATCTTTCAAGTGGAGGCGGTAGTTGAGTTAATTTTCATAAAGAGCCTCTCAGGAGAGATACTATTCTTTAAATGCTGTTCGTTTCCTTCTTGTTGTAGTGTTGTCAGAACATGACAATTCGCAGGTGTAATTTAAAAGTCACTTAACGTATTTACATAGGTCTCTATTTAAGAATGTTACTCATTTTTCTTCAGAGTCCTTTGGATATACATGACCTGAAATAAGAATTTTCCCTCAGTACTGAGGTTGACTCACTTTGAATTTTTTTGTTATTTCTAATAAATGACTAAAAGACTTCTATTGAAAACAAGTAATTCATTAACTGATGATAACTCTTTAAAACAGGGTATTCCTAGTGCTTCTCATGTAAGTAACAACATGAGTACACCAGTCTTGCCTGCTCCAGCAGCAGCCCCAGGAAATTTGGGAGCAGTTCAGGGACCAAGTTCTGGTAATACTTCGTCATCAAGTCACAGCAAATCCTCTAATGCTGCTGTAAAATTGACAGAAAGCAAAGTAAGTGTTACAGTGGAAGCCAGCGCAGATAGCTCGAAGACAGACAAGGCAAGTTCAAGGTTGAGAGCAACCTACATGTTCTGTATATGATAAAGATGAAAAAATAACAGTTTTGTTTTGTATAATTGGTAAAGGGAATTTCTGTTGATAGTCTTAAATTCCAGTGTTCTTTGAAGGGTTTTGTCTAGATAATGTTGGTGTCCATTGAGTTACTGGTAGTTTTTCGTGATTAGTTTTAGAAATGTTTGGTATGTGTGTTAATAAATAACTTTTATATTTATGACACCAATATTTGAAGAATTCTTGCAACAATGTAGAAGTGTAGTGTTTTCAGTATTAATTTTTAAAGAAATTTTTTGAAAGTACGTGATTGGGCAAAGAATAATTAGACTTTTTCCTCTTACCAGAAATTACAGATCCAAGAAAAAGCAGCACAGGAGGTAAAATTGGCCATTAAGCCATTTTACCAAAATAAAGATATCACCAAGGAAGAATATAAAGAGATTGTACGGAAAGCAGTAGATAAAGTAAGTTCTAGCTTTAGCAGAGTTATGTATGTATTGTTTGAATCACCTCTATTTTAATCAAAGGAATGCTTAAGGCTAATTAAAATAATAAGCACTAACTTCTAATTCTTGTCTACTTTTTTACCTTTTGAATAAGTTCACATGAGATATGAAACATAAAAAAAATTCTGATTATCTTTTGGGGGGTTTTCAAAAAGCTTTCCATTTTGCTGTAATCCTTTTAAGTATGAGAAAAATATTCCCCGTCCTTTTTTCATAGGTTTGTCATAGTAAGAGTGGAGAAGTAAATTCTACTAAAGTGGCAAATCTGGTTAAAGCCTATGTAGACAAATACAAATATTCACGGAAGGGAAGCCAGAAGAAAACTCTGGAAGAACCTGTGTCTACCGAAAAAAACATAGGTTGAAATGGGGAGCACTATAAAGGACACTATCAAGATATCTGCAAAGTGCAATTTCAACATGTACCTTTAACTGAAAATCATAACTGTGATTGAAATTTGGTTTTGATAAAATTATTTTTTTTAATGTAGAATATAAAGTTTTGTTCTAAATAAATATAGTTCTGCACTGCAACTTCTTTATCCTTTCCTCCTCCCGAAAATAAAAGCGAATTCAAGGGAAAGTAAAGGGGTTAAAGGAGTGTGCATTTTTACTGAGACTGTGTTATAGTGTGGATACTGGAAGATGTACAGCTTTTTGATTTGAACAGTGGAGTGCATAAGTTAGAGTCTTCTAAGTGCACTGGTTTTGGAAAAGATAGATATAATACATTTATTCTGTCAGGCTAAAAATAAAGTATGATCTCTATGATTTTTCCCTCTAATTATAGAAAGTTAAATGTATTACCATGAAAAATATTTCTAATAACAGAATATACCAATTGCAGGGTTCCTAATGTGTATTCTTAAAGCACACATCTGAATAAATTGCCTAGATAGAAAACAAATTATCACATGAGTAAAATTCAGTGTTCAGAACTCTGGAACACTGTTATTGTATCACCAAATAAAGGTTATGCTGCTTGTTTTTCTTTTGTGCCTTTTTTTCCCCCAACTGAGATGAAGCAGTTTGATTTGCTAGATTTACAACTTTGGAAGTCTAAAACTGTTGAATTTAGAAGACTAGTTTGGAAAAAGTGTTGACTTTGTAAAAATTATGTTCTCTCGTGATATCTTCTACCTGTCAGAGAAATGATAACTTATTTGTGCCAACTGGGGAGTTGCTGTGGAGTAGTGACCCTCCCTTCCTTGGGAGGAAGGTAGAATTATGAAACTCAAGTCAGTGGCTTTCAGTTGCTCATCTGTCTAATCACTAATGAAATTCTTTTCACACTTGAGAAGTCTCCAAATAATTTACAGTGAATAAAGTGTTAATTAGGTGACCATATGGTAGCTATTAACCATGTTGCAAAATTGTAGACATTAAAACCTGTGTTTTGGAAAGAGAGAGGAATTAAATAATGGGGTCTTGGTTAGGTTTTCAGGGACTAGGGATTTGACTTTTTTAAAATATTAGTATATTAAGTTTTACAAAAGGTAAGTTCAAAGCATTAGAGAGCCACTATTTTAATTAGAGAGCCACTATTTTAATTGGCATCTTAGAAGAAAACATGAGTTATATCCATGATAAACTATCTTTCATTCCAGTAACAGTTTTCAGTAGATACCAAATAATGGGAAAGCTATTCGGATAAGATGTTAATGGCTCAGATAGATGTATGCCTCAGTGAGACAGATTGACCCTTTACTAGCTAACCTAGAGAGCAATACTCTGTAGGACTGTGCTTTTCTGAAGTAAAGATGATCTGTTTCTTAAGTTTATGTGCATAATACTTTCTTGGTGCTAGCTTTGATAAGGCAAATATTTTGAATTGTTGGCCCCAATAATGATTGTGCTAGTTCATAATCTTCATTAAATTATGAGTGTAATCCCAAAAAGTGTTAGAAATATTTCCAGGCAGTTCTTGATCTTTATTCTGCATTTCTGGGCATTTGTAATATGATATTCTACTGATTTATATATATATTTTTAATTAAAGTTTGTGTTTCGATACGAAGGGGAAAGAAGTTTGGAAGTATATTTCTTCTAATAAAATATTAAGACTGTTTTAAATATCAACACACACCTCCTCATTTGTTTGTTTTGAACTCTAGAAACAATGGTGTGAACTTTCAATGTATTTTCAGTTAAGGCAGGTTCACACTTTGAAAATTTTGTAGCAGATTGCCTAAGATGATTAATCACACAGGGCATACTTCTACATTTTCTTTCAGTGATGTTTGGGAGTAGGGTTGCATTTTCCAATTTGTTTCTGCCATTTAGTTTTACAAACATGTTTAAAAGTTTTGAAGAAAAAACTAGGTGGTATGGTCCAGAGTTAAAGTTTCACATTTTTGGTAGCAGTGCTGTGAATTATTTCCACCTTTCTTGAAAATAACAAGGGTGTATTCCATATCTGCTTTGGGGTACTTGGTTACACTGCATTCAAAATGCTAATGAAGAATGTTACTGGATTAGAATTCAGACTTTTAAAACTTAGAAATACTTAAGAATGTATTAGAAAGTGCATGCTTTATGTTCAAAAAACAGTGCTTTAACATTCCCCATTCTTGCTTTTTTCAGAAATTTTCATTAATTTTGCATGTGCACAAACTTAAAAACATTTTGTAGGGCTGCAGATTTCTCATTACTTACTAAGATTCAGTATTAACTTAACCTTTGAATCCTTGGTCCCATTAACTTAATAGTCACATTGACCAATGATTTAGGCTGTAGTGATGCCTAGAATTTTGAGACTAAAAGTAGTTACTTATTACTTTAACATTCCAAAAGTTTTGTGGTTTTTTTCCTGGCAATTACCACATTTTCTCCATTATCTTCCTTTAAATGGCCACAGTGTGTACTGTTTGAATGTTCCATCCAAAAGATGTAGCATCAGAATCACAGTGGTTGCCCCCCGGTCCACGAGATGTTGTTTGTAGTACGAGGATGGAGTGCTGTCTACTGAAACAATGCTCTTAAACAGATATGTAGTATGTAATATTTTCTAATAAATTCTTTTGATAAACAAAGAAGTGTCTTTAACATTTTATTATTAAGATTCTTGGGAAATGGTGACTTTTACCTCATTATAACTCCTTCCAAACCCATATTGAAGTATTTCTTGGATTTGTACCAAGGTAACTAGCACCATAGTTATAGTAATTCCAAGTTGTAAAGCAAGCTTGGAGTCAGCTATAAGCATATATTTTAATAGCATTTTTTCCTAATTACAAAATCATTGTAGGAAATTAGGAAAACTTTATTTCAGAAAAATTTGTAGACGAGGGAAGAAACTGAAAAACAAAAGGAGAAAAACCACCTGTAATCTTACCATTTAAAGGTAACAGTGCTGCTCAAATTGCCCATAACTATGTTGTAACTTGTCCTTTTCACTTAATGATATATTTAGAAGTTTTCATTTTTTTTTCATTTTTTAATTTTTCTATAAACATATAATGTATTATTTGCCCCAGGGGTACAGGTCTGTGATTCATCAGGCTTACACACTTCACAGCACTCACCATAGCACATACCCTCCCCAATGTCCATAACCCAACTACCCTCAAGTTTTCATTTTAATAAAAATTCTATAGCATCATTTTTAATGGCTATATAGCATTCTGGTACATATTGTACCATTACTTAGACCAGCCCTCTGCTGTTGGGTATGAAGTTGTCTTTACTAATATAAACAAATTAGTAAAATAAAAATTGTGCTAACATGCATAAGACTGATTTGAACATCTTTGTATATAAATTGATGTATCCTTTTTCGGATTACTCTCTGGGGAGTAATTACTAGAAGTAGATTATCTGGCCAGTTTTTATTTCCCCATAGAAGAATTTTAAATGTGATTATATATACAATCTATATAATTTTAAAAATTCAATTATATTTAATGTAAAATTCCATTATTTTCCTAAGCTGATTTCTCTGTCCAGAGAGAACTCTCAAAAAGGTCTGTATATCTTCCTAAATCTTCGGTGCATTTACAAAAATGCTTACTAAGTTTCTGGGAAAACAGGTTTCACAGATTGTTCCCCACCACATGAAGTATATTCTGTAAACTGTTCTACATCTCCAGTCTACTGAATAAATTGAAGGTATACCTTAATCCATTTCTGTTTTATAATGGTTATATCATGTTCCCGTGGTGATGGACACTGAAATTACGTGTAGGTTTTGGCTGTTAGAAACAATTTTATGGAGCACACTTTGTGACCTAGCTCTCTGAACCTCTTTTTTGTGTATGCGATTACACTGAATTTCTGATATGCATGTTTTTAATTTTGGATAGTGTTGCCAAATGGGTCTCAGAAAGGGGTATACTACAGCACAGTGCTGAATTTTAGTGTAGTTCCACCTTTGATACTGTGACTGAAAATGTAAAATTAAGATTGCTCTTGGTTATAAGGTCTTAATGAACACTGATTTCATCAAACAGTGCACACCTACTGTGTGTCAGGGATTCTTGGGTTCTTCACATATTACCAGAATTATACCACAATCTTCTAAAAGAACAGTATAGTAATAGCATGTTTATTAAGTCTGTAATTAATAAATTTATAAGTAAATTAAGCCAGGTACTCTATCAGACATTATACGTGTTACCTCTTTTGCTTTAAAAAAACCAATTCTAGGGGCGCCTGGGTGGCTCAGTGGGTTAAGCCTCTGCCTTTGGCTCAGATCATGATCTCGGGGTCCTAGCATCGAGCCCTGCATTGGGCTCTCTCTTCAGCGGGGAGCCTGCTTCCCCTTCTCCCTCTGCCTGCCTCTCTGCCTACTTGTGATCTCTCTCTGTCAAATAAATAAGATCTTAAAAAAAAACACAAAATCAATTCTAATAGTTATCTTTGTTCTGATGAGAAAATTGAGGTACATATTAACTGAGTTACCCGGTTATCCAGCTACTTAGTGATTAGAGACAGGATTGAGATAAAGGATTGGTAGACACTGAAGTCAGTGCTTGACTTGGGGAGTGGGGTGTTACACTGAGCTCCCAGAAGTAAACTAACAGAACATATGGGTGTTAATGGCTGAACTAAAAAGTGAAGTATACTGGGAGCACAGAAGAGGACACAGCTGACGAGGGAAGAAGTGAGGCAGGGAAATTCATACTGTGTCTGTGTTGTTTCATTGCCTTTTTAATATTCTGTATTTTCTGTTCTGGAGATACTAGCTTTTAATATTGAAGCCATCTTCCGTGCATTTTCCATTCTCATCCCATCTCTGTTCTCTCAGACAGTTGCTATTTCCTCTGTATCAAACTGGAATTCCTTTGCAGTAAAACTCAACTCCCTTAGTTCCCAGCAGTGTTACCATCTGACCTCTTTTAACAGTCTCAACTATGATTTAGATTCTATACACATAGGTTCGTCTTTGACACTAAAGACTAACCTTCCAATAGCACAGCTTGGCCATGTTCTGCATCATTTCAGCATACAGTGCCAGCCTCGTGCGTACACACTAGGGAAGAGTGAGCAAAACAATATTTCCACTCTCGTAGAACTACATAATATTGTGGGCAAAGCAGCTGTATGTTTAAAGAGCTGATTCAGGAGTGACAGAGGACTCCGCGTGGCCCGAGAATCTGCGATAGGGCAACAGCACCGAACAGTGATCAGTGAGAGCGCCTGGAGGAAACGGCCCCCAAGAGCTAGAAGATGAGTAAGAACTAAGCAAGGAGCAAAGATGAGCTGGCAGAGGAAAAGGTGCAAAAGGTCTGGAGCCTGAAGGCATGGCCACCGCACCCCTAAACTGGCTGGAGTGAAGACTGGTGGAGGGTTCTTAAGGCAATTGGTTTTGTAAAGAAAAGCTTTTGAAATCTTTCAGCAGGAGGTATTTGATAAGAGCAGATTTGCATTTCGAAAGATTACTCTGCTCATAATCTTTTAGTGGCTTAATAAAAGGGGTTAGGAAATACGAAAAGGTGTTCACAGCTAAACAATGTTATGCGTTTTCCTTTATCAAACTGATCAATATATTCTGGCAAGAGTCCCATGGGGAAATAGTACTGTGGCCATTTGTACAATTTTTCTGAAAGGCAACTTGAAAACAAGTATAAAGAGCCTTAAAATGGCCATATACTCTTTCCATAATAATAAAACACACTCGTTCACATAGTCCTTTCTAGGATTTAATAGTGGAAAATTGGAGGGGATGGTTAAACTATAGTTCGTTCATGTGACGGCATTTTGCAGCTGTTAGGTTTTCAGGGATAAAAAAATGAAATGGTGAAAAATAGGACACAAACTATAGGTGACCCTTGGACAATGAGGGGCTGGGGGACCAGTCCCCTGCGTAGCCACAAGTCCCCATAGAATTTGTGACTCCCAGATACTTAACTATTGAGAGCCTGCAGTTGACTGGGAGTCTTAACTGACAACATAGTCAACATATATTTTGTATGTTACATGTATTATCACACGGTATTCTTAATATAAGCTAGAGAAAAAAGTTGTTAAAATCCTAAGGAAAACACATTTATAGTATTGTATTATATGGCATATTTATTAAAAAATCCATGTATAAGTGGATCCATATAGTCCAAACCTGTGTTAAGGGGTAACTGTATAAATAGTATTCTTTTTTTTTAAGGCAAAAAAAAAAAATTCTTAATAGGGGCTATTTCTGGGTAGCAGAGGACCTTTCAATGCTTTAGCTTCCTGCTTTACTACAGTGAACAAGAGTTGTATGATCAGAAAAAAACCTTATTAAGAAAATGCAGTTCTCATTGCATGGGGCATGACGGTGGGAGAATGGGCAAGAGGCTTTGCTTTAGGCTGGGGAGTTACCAACTTCCCACTCTAGAACTGGCCTAAGGTCTCAGCCTGAGCACACGTGATAGGTGTCTCACAGATGGCTTTCCATACATAGCTCTGGGAGGAGTGCAGCCTCCTGTGGTAGTTGACGGTGCTAGTCTGTGAGCAGTCAATACCCACTGGCTTTATGGGCTGAGACATCTCAGTCCTTAGTCATAAGGAAGTGGACCTTCCAAACCATAATGAGTTTGGGCATATTTCCCCCAATCCTGTGAACACTAGAGAAGATAATCCACGTAAGGTAAGTAGGAGTCTTGGCTTTAAAGCTCACAAAGACTGAAGCATACTCAGTAACTGAGGATGTTACTTCAGTGAGCCAGAGTGGCCTATAAAAGGGGCTGTTGCCTACCTACCTAGAGGATTAAGTGAGATGATAGATGTGAAAGTAGTAATTTCCTATATATTTACTTGGAGAATCTGCCCTATAATTCAGACTGGTTTTCCCATCATTTCCTCTTGGATAATGATGAAAATACAGCTTACTTGTCCAGTGGTTTGAAATCCAGTGGCATGTTTAGGGTCACAGAGCTTTAAAAACAAAAACAACAAAACAAAACAAAGAACCAATACACAGAGACTTCCAGGAAGATGGTGGGAGTAGGAAGATCCCAACATCCAGTGGATATAATGAGGTAACACCCACATCAGTGTAAATAACTCCGAAGATGAGCTGAGGACTGGCAGAACACATTGTGCACAGCTAAATGCACAGAAGAGGCCACATCAAAGAGGGCAGGAAGGACAGAGAAACAGTGAGGAGCTAAACTAATCTCAGAGCAGGTGCTGGAGGGGCAGGTGCTTTTGGGAGACTTCAAGAACAAAAAAAGCTGGCTGGCACCATTTCCCTCCCCCATGCCCTGCCCACCCCCGCCATCCCGCAACGGACACCTGTGGGAACCAGTGCAGCAGCCACACTCTACCTAACTTGCCAGCGGTGCCCCTGCCCTGCATTCTCCTGTGGATGCATCCCCTGCAGCCAGGCCTGTAGGTCTCCTACCACAACAGACCTGTATATAACTTACCACACTGCACGACCCACCCCCAGCTCTTCTGTGGATCCGTCCACCCCATTAAACACCACCAGCCCTGGTCCCTGGCAGCTACAGGTCCTCTCCTGCAGCACACCTGCACGGACCTTGCTAATGCCGCATGTCCCACCCCTGTGTTCTGTGGACCTGGCCCCTCCAATATGCCCTTGGCCAGAGCCCACCCAAAGTACTGCCACGAGCCTGGCAGTGTGGATGCAGCCCCCACAGGATCTACATCACTCCAAAGTGACTCCTGCTCTGGGGGAAGGAGAAGGTAACCACACACTAGTCTGACTGCGGCCGCAATAGTGGGCTGGGGGCAGAGCTTCCCAGTGGACAACACAGAAAGCATCCTGCAGTTTGGTGCTACTGCATCTGGCAAAAACCTGGTCTGACTCACTCAAGCCCAAGATGGCCCCAGATCGGCTTACTAAAACACAGGGACCAAACCCTGCACACAACAGGCAAAGAGAGATACTACAGATGGACTGGAGGGAAAAGTGGCTCAGCCACAACAGTGGGGCGGGGGGCAATACACATAAGAGACACCCCTGAAGTGCCAGGTTCTGGGGAACAGGAGGCATTATACTGCAGGGCACTTACTGGACTGCTTCTTCCTAAGGCCACTACTTTCGAGAGCAGGATACGTAGCTAACTTTCCTAACGCATAGTGAGACAAAATGAGGAGACAGAGGCCATTGTCCCAAATGAAAGATCAGGATAAAATCACAGCAAAAGAGCTAAATGAAATGGAGATAAATCATATGTCTGGGAACTTAAAGTAATGGTCATAAGGAGACTCACTGGACTTCCGAAAAGGGTGGAGGATCTCAGTGAGAAACTTAACAAAGAGACAGAAAACAAAAAAGAACCTATCAGAGATAAAGAACTTAGTTAAAAAATTAAATTAAAACTACACTAGTGGGAATAAATAGACTAGAGGAAGCAGAAGAAATGGCCAGTGACCTGAAGGACATAATGGAAAGCAATCAAGCTGAACAGGATAGAGAAAAAAAATAATAATAAAAAACGAAAATAGACTTAGGGAACTCAGCAACTTATGTGTAATAACATTCCCATTATAGGGATCCCAGAAGGAGAAGAGAGACAAAGGGGCAGAGAATGTAGTTCAAGAAATACTTGAAAGTTTCCCCTAAGCTGGGGAAAGAAACAGAAATCCAGATCCAAGAAGCATAGAGATCCTCCAACAAAATCAACCCAAGGAGGCCCCCACCAAAGACACATAGTAATTAAAATGCCAAAAAGTAGTGATAGAGAATTTTAAAAGCAGCAAGAGAAGAAAAACAGTTACATAAAAGGAAAATCCCATAAGGCTGTCAACTGATTTTTCAGCAGAAACTTTGCAAGCCAGCACAGAGTGGCATGATATATTCCAAGTGCTGAAAGGAAAAACCACAACCAAGAATACTCTACCTAACAAGGCTATCATTCAGAATAGAAGGAGAGATAAAGTTTCCAAACAAACAAAAGTTAAAGGAATTTGTCACCACTATACAAACCCTACAAGAAATGTTAAAGGGGACTTTTTGAGTAGAAAGGAAAGACCATAAGTGGGAGTAAGAAGAGTAGGAAGCACAAAAGCAGTAAAATTAAGCATATCTATAAAAACCAGTCAAGGGAGTCACAAAATAAAAGGATATAAAGTATGACACCATATACTTCAAACATGGTGGGGGAGAGGTCCCAGAGAGGAGGAATAGGTTCAAACTTAAGCCCCCACTGATGTAAAATAAATTACTATATGCATAAGATGATATGGGGATTAAAAATACACTAATATTAATGAGCACTGAGTAATGAACAGAATTGTTGAAATACTGTATTGTACACCTGAAACAAACAGAACACTGTATGGTAACTATACTGGAATTAATCACTTTAAAAGGCAATACACAGGCTCACCCGAGACCAATTTAATCAGTCTTTGGGTTTGGGATAGTTTAAAATCTTCCCAGGTGGAGGCTAATGTGCAGCCAAGAAGTGAACCATTATGTAACTTTTCTAGATCCCCTGTAGATCACAGCCGTTCTGTTAGAGCAACATTACTAATTAGATCACAGCTTGTCTTTAAAACCATTTAGATTCTATCCTCCCTCTCAAAGGTAGCAACAGACCTCACAGTGTATCCTCTCTTTTTTAAACCTTGTTTTCAAATACCACTTTATCTGGTTTAGATCTCACTTAGCAGAGAGAGATCTTGAACATTTCCTGAGTGGAATAGAATTTTTCTTTCTCTTTCTTTTTCTTTCTTTCTTTCTTTCTCTCTCTCTCTCTCTCTCTCTGACAGAGGGAAAGAGATCACAAGTAGGCAGAACAGCAGGCAGAGAGAGAGGGGGAAGCAGGCTCCCTGCTGAACAGAGAGAGCCCGATGCGGGGCTCGATCCTCCGATGCAGGGCTCAATCCCAGGACCCGGAGATCATGACCTGAGCCGAAGGCAGAGGCTTAACCCACTGAGCCACCCAGGTGCCCTGGAATAGGATTCTTACAGGAATCCAGCCGTTGATAAGGTCAAGCTGTGTATGCTCAATTCAACAGGTTTTTATTTTATTTGTATTTATTTATACACACTTGCCTAAAGGAATTCTAGACATTTCTAAAATTATCACTGTATCATGCCTTTTTCTAAATCATTTCTGGAAGTCTTTCTTTTACATTTTAATGGCTGATAGCATGTCCTCCTTAGCTCTGGCAAGTGCAATTACGATTACCAGTCACAGCAGCAGGGACTAACACTAAGTGCTTCTTACTGGCTGCATGCCAATATTTTATTTGCATTATCTCCCTTAATTTTCATGACAACCTTTAAAGTAGGTCCTATTGTTAACCTCATTTGTCAAATGAGGATGAGGCTCAGTTAGGTAGCCAGGGTCACTCAGAACTCATAGAAGTGGTTGAGTCCAAAGTCTATGCCCATAACCCTCTCCCGGTGCCTGCCTCCTGGCTCATCACAAGATCTAGCCAACCATATGTGCCCCACACTTAACTCCTCCTCACTCAACACACCCAGTTTGGGCACCAGACATGGCTTGTCCGTACTTATACTTCCATTGTCCCTCTCCAGAGTACATGAAGTTCTCATCATCACTCACCTACCCAACCGTCTAACCAGCTGGTCCCTCTATCTAATCTTCTCTTCCAGTTCATCCTTCAGACTTCTTTTAACCATTTAATTCCATCAATATCAAATACTTGCTCTAAGCAGTGTAATTCCCATATGCTGAATTGCCAACAAACTTCTTACAGAACACCTTCTAAACAAAATCTTGAACCATTATGAATGCGTCTGCCCAGGCTCAGGTAAAGGCAACAAACCTGCGAAGCCATCCTCTTGCCCATCCCCCAACCGAACTGACTTTGTGGCATCTTTGGATAGTTCCAGGATCTCTGAGCACTGACTATATCCATGATTTGCAAACTCTTATAGGCTGCTCTGCGGTAGTACCTTAAGAGATGACTAGATACAATCCCACAGCTAAGAAAATGATCAACAGAAATTCATCCCAAGTATACCAAGAGACAAGGACAAGGGTGCTCATATAGCATCTGTAACAGTCCCAAACTGGAAACAACTCAAATACCATCAATGGAATACTATTCAGCAATGAAAATAAAGGAACTATTGTTACTCACAACCATACAAATGAATCGTACTGGCAAGTTGAGTGAAAGATGATGGAAACAAAAAACTACAATTCAATACTGCCTTTCTATATTAAGTTCAAAAATAGACAAAACTATATTATACCATTTAGAGTTATGGGAAGTAACTATTCTTAAAATCAGGAGAGTGGTCATGGGTATGGGGGAAGGAGGGAGTTTTGATTGGGACAAGGCCTTCTGGTCAGGAGGGGCACGACCAAGGTCTACTGCTTGACCTGGGCAGTGGTTACAGAGGGGTTTGCTTTATAGTAAAAAGCTCTACTCCTCATTTTATGCACTTTGTTATATGCCATCTGAGGTGGGGATTTCACAATAAAACTTTGTGTTAAAAAACAAACAAACAAGGGAGGGGCACCTGGGTGGCTCAGTGCATTAAGCCTCCGCCTTAGGCTCAGGTCATGATCTCCGGGTCCTGGGACGGAGCCCCGCATCGGGCTCTCTGCTCCGCGGGGAGCCTGCTTCCTCCTCTCTCTCTGCCTGCCTCTCTGCCCACTTGTGATCTCTCTCTCTCTCTAATAAATAAAATCTTAAAAAAAAAAACAACAAGGGAAACAATGAACTCAGAGCCATTGTTTAGATTTGTGGTAGTCAACACGCCGGTCTTTATCTTTTCCTTTCTTTCAAACCCATCCCAGTGGGAAAAGAAAATCATAAATTTGGGGAAAAATTACCACTGAAAGAATTCTGCATCACCTAAAATGTCCTTCTGTTTGGAAACAGAAGAACAGAGCAGCAAATATGCCAGTGCCTACTCCGTGCAAGAGAGTGAAGTCATTGTGTGTATACACAAATTGTGCTTTCTCTATTAGATGGTGGCAGCTTTCGTTCCTTTCTTTCAGCTGATATTTTAACAGACTATATCAATTTTCAAAGGTTGCACAACTTGGAAAGTTGCCTGCTCCCAGCCCAGCAAAAGTGAATTTGTTGAAAGATCAACCCCCAAATTAGTCTTGTTATCTTTCAAATAGTTTAGCTGTAAACAGGGCATCATATCTGATCATTCAAATAAATAAATCCTCTCTAAAGTCAAGGCTAAACATTTCTCCATCAGTTTAGGGAAACCGTACAGTCCAGAGATTCTGGAAACCCTTCCCCACCCCGAGCAAATGTGTTTCAACCTATTTATTATGATTGATTTCCAGACTACACTTCATGAAGCCCTTTGGGTTCTTTACTTGGTGGCCAAAGCATTTCTCTGCTTTAGCAACATCTAACTCACACCGCACCATTTAATCTATAACCTCTCTTCTTGAACAAGACCTCTCCAAACTCAAATACTCTCTCACCGCTGTTAGGTCTGTCAAATTTCTATCCACCCATAAAGTCTCCAAAAGATATTTTTCTTTCTCTTTGAAACCATCCTACTTTGCCTTCCCCACTCATCAATTAAATGAAGCCTGCTGCATGACTGAACTCCCAAAACACTTTGTAATTCTCATATGGCCCGTGTTTTACCTTGGTTACTGGGCCACGTTGGGAAGCTTGTCTCACCCTCAGAGGAGGACTATCTCCATCTTCCGAACGAGCAGCAGAAGCACTCCATCAATGCTCAAGCTGAATGAGATGTAAGGGAGAGATAAAGAGAAAAAATCTGATTAACATCCTAAAAAAAAGTTTAGAATAACTTTATCCAGAAGAATCAGCTGATGGTTGTTCAAATTATATACCAACGTGGATAGTTGTTGGTCAGCAACTGTGGTTTCAATTTACCATAAACTCTTGTCTTAGCAACGTTTCTTTGTTAAGGGAATTCCCAGCAAGTTTTTCTGGCTCTAAGAAGTTAAGTGATGCCAAATTAATAAATGAAATACTTGGGGGAAAAAAGCTGAGGTATTACAGAAACTTAAAAAGTCAACATAATGCATAGGAATAAAATACTTAGTAGAAAAATATGCAGCAGATAAAAACATGCAGGGGAAAAAAAAAAAAAAAAAAGCAGCACCAGAAATAAGTATCTTATGTCTGACTCCTCCTGGAAAGAATTCTAATTAAGTTAGCTTCATGTGTGCTGGTTGCATGGCTCCACTTACTTGCCATATGACTTTGGTCAAGGTAGTCAGTCGTCCCAAACCTCTATACCCACTTTGAAAATTAGCTATTACTTTGGGTTTTTATAAAGACTGAGACAATACATGTAAAATGCTTAGTGTGGTGAATGACAGGAATTGTGTTAAGCAAATGTTAGTGACCAGCGTAATTAAAGTTTGGAAACAACTTAAATATCTGCCAATAAGTGGTCCAAATAATAAATCATGGTGTACCCATAAGATGGAGTACCATGTAACTCTAAAAAAGAATGTGAAAGATCTTGACATACCAATATGGAAAGGTCTTAAGATACTAAACTTTTTTTTAAGTGCAGCAGCATTTATGGTATAAAGTACTTTTCATAAAAATAACACACTCATATATGCTCTTTTGGAATCAATACCAGAGGTGTACTTAAGAAACATGACCGGCAATTATCTGGCAGTGGAGGTGGAGGGCCAAGAGATGGGAAAGATTGGGGAGATTTTTCAGTGAATATTTTTTTAACAACTTTTTGATTCTCAAATTGTATGGCTGTATTACCTATTCACAAAAGTTACTTTTTTAAAATTTTTTTTTTTTAATTTGACAGAGATCACAAGCAGGCAGAGAGGCAGGCAGAGAGGGAGAAGGAAGCAGGCTCCTTGCTGAGCAGAGAGCCC